>NC_072396.2:144415000-144775000 GCF_028885625.2 Pongo pygmaeus | reverse complement strand
TTCAAGACCAGCATGGCCAACATAGTGAAACCCCGTCTCTACTGAAAATACACAAAATTAGCTGGGCATGGTGGCAGGTGCCTGTAATCCCAGCTACACGGGAGGCTGAGGCAGGAGAATTGCTTGAACCTGGGAGGCAGAGGTTGCAGTGAGCCAAGATCGCACCATTGCACTCCAGCCTGGGCAACAAGAGCAAGGCTCCGTCTCAAAAAAAAAATAAAAAATTCATGGTCTCCCTCCTCTGCCCACCTGCTGGGCACTGGGCTGGGTTGGCCAGGCCTGGGGCCAGCCAGTGCAGCCATTCTCCACCTCTGGGCCTGCCACCCACTTTTTGCCTAGGTAGGGCAGGCTGCTCAGTCCACCATGGTTATATGTCTTCTTCTTGTTCCCATGCTTCCTACCCATGATGTAGCAAGATTTTTTCAGAGGAGGAAACTGAAACCTAAAGAACTTATGCCATTTGCCTAGCTCAGAACTGGCTGAGCGGAGACTGAAAGCAGATCAATTTGCTTCCAGAGAAAAGGCTCCCCGGCCACATTACACATACCCATCCTGAAGCTTGAGGCAGAGACAGAAGCTGGGGCCTTGTGTTTAAACAAAAACTTCCTTTTCAAAACCCAAACTTGTCCTAGTTTCTCCTTTGTTAACTTGCTAAAGTAGGTGAGAGAGACTACTGCAGTGTCTACCTGATGTCTAACCCCTTAAAGTGTTTTTTTGTTTTTGTTTTTTAAAAAAAGGCTCTGTGATTTGGAGTGATTCAGTTTTTCTAAGATCAAATACCTGGTGTAACTTTGGTTTCTTTTTTTCATTGCCATAGAACTAGCTGATGGGTTATTGGCACCGTTCAGAGTGACCCATGGCTCTTGTGATTCTGTGCCTATGACTCAAAGGCAAAAAAGACTCAAGGAAAAGAGATTTTGAGGAAAGGTTTTTCAGAGTTCAGTGTAATAAACCATCTCCCAGCCCCTGAGAGTGGTTGAGAAGCAGAATGGTGGAGAGCTGCCCATTGCACAACTCCAGAGTGCACCAGATCCTCTGCATTGTGGCCCAGGGGTGCCAGCCATGTACAACACATGGCAATGGTGACCCCTGGAGTTGTGCTATGCAATAACCTCTGATAAATTTCAATCACCTGGCTTCTGGACAAGGGTAGATCCAATTGAGGGTGGCCCTCTTACAAGGCTATGAAAATGTATGAATTAAAACTAAGGTATGTGCATGTGTTCACCAAAAGATGCATGTCTTAGTCTGTTTGGGCTGCTATAACAAAATACTATAAACCATGTAGCTTATAGACAACAGCAAGTTATTTTTCACAATTCTGGAGGCTGGAGAGTTGTAAGATTAAGGCACCAACAGGTGTGGTATCTGCTGAGAGACCACTTTCTGGGATGGCACCTTCTAGCTGTACCCTCACATTGGTGGAAGGAGCAAGGCGGCTTCCTCTGGCCTTTTATAAGGACAGTAATCTCATTCATGAGAGTCCCACTCATAACTTAATCACCTTCCAATGGCCCTACTTCCTAATGCCATCACACTCGGGATTAGGTTTCACAATATGGCTTTTTTTTTTTTTGAGGTAATATAGACTTTATTTTCTATTTTTAACTTACACATAATTGTACACATTTTTATGAGGTACATAGTGATGTTTCGGTACATACAGTGTATAGTGATCAGATCAGGGGAATTAGCATATCCATGATCTCAAACATTTACCATTTCTTTGTGTTGGAACATTCAATATCCTCTCTTTTAGCTATTTGAAAATATATATTACTGTTAACTATAGTTATCCTACAGTGCTATAAAACTCTAGAGTTTGTTCTTCTTATCTAGCTGTAATTTTGTGTCCTTTAACAGATCTCTCCCTACCCCTCCTTCCTCCTATTCTTTCCAGCCTCTTAGTAACCCTTCAACATATGACTTTTGAGGGGATACAAACATTCAGATCATGGCAATGTACTAGAATGTATAGAGTATATATTTCCAACACCCCAAACTGACATATACTCAAGCAGATAAAGTGTAGTAGATTCACATATTAGAATACTATACAGCAACAAAAAAGAATAAGCTACTGATACATGCATCAATGAGGGAAGCTCATGGACATACCTTTCAGTAAAAGAAGCCAGACGCAAAAGAGGACAAGCTGTATGATTTCATTTACAAATATGGAGAAACCAAATCTATGCTGTTGGAAACCAGGTTAGTAATTAACTTTGGTGTACAGCCACTGGAAGGGAGCAAATGGGAGATTTTCAGGATGCCAGTCATTTAAAATTTTTTGATCTGAATGCTAGTTACCCAGATGTATCAATTTGTGGAAATGCTTTGAATTGTATGCTCATGACATGTGCTTCTCTTCAATTTTTTCAATTTTTAAAAAATAGGTAGAGGGCCTTGGAAGGTGCCTATATTCTAATCCTCCACATCCCTGGGACAATGAGTAAGAGAATGACAGCTGTCCCTTCAGTGTCCACCTCCTACGACAGTCCCAGGAACAGACTCCACTGGGATCCTACAAGCGGGCCTTTGGAAGAAGGCTTTGAAAACCCAGCTCTGTCTTAGGCTCCCTGTAATCTAAGACTTCCAGCTGATGCATCTCATAGGCCTGCCTTCCCAGAAAGTCCCCTCCATTCCAAGTTTTCTGAGCCCTGTCTTCATCCCTTCTCCCAGCCCTTTAAGTCCAAAGTTCATCTGTTCTATGGCCCATTCCCTCGGGCCTCTGCTTTCTGCTCCTAAGATCTCTGAAGACAAGGCCATAAGTAACAGTTGGAGTTAATGGTAGGAATTCAGGACTCTCAGCTGGCTGATAAGGGAGTTAATTCAAACACCATCAACAGCAATAGCTAACACTAAGAGCTTACTATATGTCACATGCTGTTCTAAGTGTTTTATGAGTATTCACTCAATTAATACTCACAATAATTCTAAGGCAGTTGCTATTACTATCCTCTTTTTTCCAAATGAGAAAACTGGGATTCAGAGAGATGAAATAATTTTTCCAAGATAACACAGCCAATAAGTGAGAGAGGTGGGATTTGAACTAGGTTCTAATGGACTCCCAAATCTGCACTGAGAGCCACTAAGCTATGCTACTACAAGCACTTAAAGGCCCTGCTTCTGAGCCAAAACTACTCCTTCATTCCCATTTCCTCCTGGATTTCAAGAGGCTCAGCAGTCTGCTCTCATTGCAGCCCCAGTTACCCCCAGCCCCCATTGAGGCAGGAGCCCAGTGGCTGCTATGCACTGGAAAAGCCCCCATCCCATCAGCCTGGTAAACATAAGCAGAACGCAAATCTAAATCTAAAATAATTTCAAAATATAACAAAAGAAACAACAGGTGCTGGAGAGGATGTGGAGAAATAGGAATGCTTTTACACTGTTGGTGGGACTGTCAACTAGTTCAACCATTGTGGAAGACAGTGTGGCAATTCCTCAGGGATCTAGAACTAGAAATACCATTTGACCCAGCCATCCCATTACTGGGTATATACCCAAAGGATTATAAATCATGCTGCTATAAAGACACATGCACACGTATGTTTATTGCGGCACTATTCACAATAGCAAAGACTTGGAACCAACCCAAATGTCCAACAATGATAGACTGGATTAAGAAAATGTGGCACATATACACCATGGAATACTATGCAGCCATAAAAAATGATGAGTTCATGTCCTTTGTAGGGACATGGATGAAGCTGGAAACCATCATTCTCAGCAAACTATTGCAAGGACAAAAAACCAAACACTACATGTTCTCACTCATAGGTGGGAATTGAACAATGAGAACACTTGGACACAGGAAGGGGAACATCACACACCGGGGCCTGTTGTGGGGTGGGGGGAGCGGGGAGGGATAGCATTAGGAGATATACCTAATGTAAATGATGAGTTAATGGGTGCAGCACACCAACATGGCACATGTATACCTATGTAACAAACCTGCACGTTGTGCACATGTACCCTAGAACTTAAAGTATAATAAAAAATATATATTTTTTTTAAAAAGCATTCTCAAGTGCTGTGGTGCTATCATGGCCTGTGTGTGCTCTCAGATGTGTGCATGAACATGTGTGCATGCATATCTGTGGTCAAATATGTGTATGCTTGGCCACAAATCTTTTGGTACCTTAATCTGTGTGCGTGTGCATTTTCTATTTCTGTGATGTGTGGATGTAAGTGTGGTATGTGTGTCTAGGTGTTTGGGTATATGTGTACTTATGTGAACATTCTGATTATACATGTGTAGCTATATGTATGTGCATTGGTGTGTATGCGTCCATGAGCATACACATGTGATGAACACACATGTGGATGTTAGTGTGCTATTAAGTGTGTTAGCACATTCTCTGCATATCTCTCCATATAAGGCTGTCTGTATATATCACTGTATCTCTATGTACTTGTCTGTATATTTGCCTAAATGCTTGCATATAATTATGTTTGTGGATTTCTATGTATGCCTGTCTGTGCATATGTGTCTAGCATATGTAGGCAAAGATGCTGCATTTGTGACTTGTCTGTGCATTTGTGACTTGAGTTCAGAGGTACCTCTATATACCTGTGTGTGTATGTGGTTTTAGGTGTTGAACTGTATTTTTGCATGCTTATATGAATTTTGCATGCTTGGTGTGTCTGTGTGGATCTGTACTATGTCTGTGTGTGCACATATCTGTATGTTTGTATGCATAAAGTGCATGTAGGGTTTTACATATGTCTGTATGTACATATATAAATACCCAGCTACATAAAAATCTCTATCTTAGAATCTCATTTCATCAGACCATACTGCCCCAAATCACACCCACTTATTTCTTGAAGACGTTCACTCCTGGTACACTATTGCTCCCCCCAACATTATGCCTGCTTCAATCCCCGGCAATTGTAATATAAATATAGATTATCTACCCAACACCCTGGCTTCTCAGTTCTTTGAACTCCAACAATTGCATTTTTGACCCCGCCACAGTCACTAATTCCCACAGTCACATTTTAAAGTGTTATCTCTTGCTGTACAACATAGCACCGCAACACTGTGGCTTCAAACAACAAACAAGTGTATTATTTCTCACAATTCTGTGAATTGGATAAGCGGTTCTTTGTGCTGGTCTCACCTGGGCTCACTCACGCCTTTGGTGGTGAGCTGGCTGGGGACTGGACTCAGCTGGACTTCTCTCTCCAAGTAGTATTTCATCCTCAAAGAGGTGTTTTGTTTTTTAATGTAGTGGTGGCAGCTTAGCAAAGCAGAAGCTGCCAGGCCTCTTGAGGCAGAAGCTCAGAAGTCATACATCACTTTTTCCTCTTTCTCTTGGTCAAATCACAAGGCCAGCGCAGGTTCAAGAGGCAGAGAAACAGACTTCACTGTGGATAGAAGGCACTGCAAAGAACTTGGGGTCATTTCTCATCAACAACACTTAGGCCTGTGTCAGTTCCAGGGTCAGGTTCCAGCCCATGCTGAGATCCAGAGGGAGTGGGTGGATGAGTAGCAGATAGCTGAAAGAACACTTACGGGGATGCAGGTAGGTGAAAGATGATTTTATTCAGCAGCAGTTTTCAGCAGCAGCTCTCTTACACTGCCTGCTCTGTCTCAGCTGCTTGAGCGGGCAGCCCCCATGACAGCTGCGCGGCCGGCTCTCCCTTGCCTTCAGGGTCAGCAGCTTAACTATTTATCTGGGCACAAGCAAGCCAAGCTATGTCCTGGTTCCCTCCTGTCTGTCCGCAAGACTGACAGCTTTGACTCTCTCTCTCTGGGTGCAAGCATGCTTGTACAGTGTCAGCAGGGCAATCATACATTTTACAGACAATAGTAGCATAGAACCAAGCGATGGCCTTCCCATGTTATGGCTACATGGCTGTGATAACAAGTTATACGCCTGCACTCTAAACTCGCCGAGTCACTCTGGATGTTTACCTCGGCCTATCCTTGACCAAAGCACAGCCATGTTCCTTACACCTTGCCATGACCAATAACTGCAAATCTCCCATAATCTCAATTTCATAATCACCCTCTCTGACCACTACCTCCTATCTTTTCAGTTCACTCCTTCTTATATTGCAAATCTAGTAGTCCTTCACCCTGCTGGGACACCCATTTTACTGATACTACCACCTTTGCACTGTCTACCTACCTGGTATCCTTTCTGTCTTCTTTCCTTGCCCAGCTTAAATTATGTCAGTCACTCACTAGAATCTCTCGTGGCACTTGCCTAAGCAACACTCCTGGTTAAATCAACTCTCCACCTCCTCTGTACTTCCACCTGCGTACCTGAATGAAACTGGGTGGGGGGCGGGAGGATACAGGATTCCAGCTGGTTTCACTTTCAACTCATGAACCAACCCCAAATCAGGTGGGACACTAAATTTACCCCAGGATCATATTATAGTCTCCTAGTCTATTGTGACACTCCTTGAAGAACATATTATGTTTTCTTCTCTGTCTTCAAACTTGTAAGTTAACCCCATGCTCAGCTATGAATTTGCTTCCTGTTTCTCTAAAAATATGTCAGCATCTTTGCCTACATATGCTAGTTTCCTTTTACTGGGGATAAAAAGTTGAAGCTCCTAGCTAAGCTCAACCTCTTCACCTGTGCATGGAGTCTCATTCCTTCCACCTGCTCAAGCACATCCTCTAGCAATTCTTCTCTCTTTTTTCTGCACCACAAATCTTTCTCTATGGGATCCAGCAATTCTGGATCATTCCTATCATCATGTGAGCACACCAGAATTTTTTTCTCTCAATTAAAAAAAAAAAAAATCTCAAGTGACCCTTGAGCTCACTTTCCCTCCAGCTCTTGCTCTGTTTCTTTACTCCCCTTTATTGCAAAACTTCGGAGTTACCAATATTTGCTGTTTCCAATTCCTTCCCTCTCATTCCTTTTTTAACCTATTTCAATCAGGCTTTCTGTCCCACGGCTTCACTCTAAACTGCTGTTCTCAAGGTTGCCAATGAGCTCCACGTTTTCAGATACAGTAGTCAATTCTCACACCTCATGTTGACTCATCAGCAACATTTGGCAGTTGATGAACAGTTGATGATGATCATAAACACTTGATCATCCTACAAACTCTTCACTTGGCTTCCAGGACACCCACACTCAACCACCTCTGCTTTCCTAGTTTACTGACCATTCTTCCTCATCTCCTTTGCTGAACTTCTCACCTTTTGACTTATTAACTTAACAATGCACCAGGGCTCAGTTCTTGAAGCTCTTTTTCTTTACTTACACTTACTCCCTTGGCAATCTTATCCAGTTTCATGCTTTTATCTATTCTCCAACAATTCACAGATTTTTATCTTGAGATCAGATCTCTTCTCTGAACTCCAGACTTTCACATTCAACTACATACTTGTATCTCCATTTGAATGTCTAATTGGCATCTCAAACTTAACATGTTCAAAAACCAATTCTTGATCTTCGCATACCAATCTGCACTTTCTATGGTATTGGCCATCTGTTAATGGCAATTCCACAATTCTGGTTGCTTACGCGAAATGTCTTGACATCATCTTGACTTCTCTCTTTTTCTCACAACTCTAACCCAATCCACCTGTAAATTATGTTGGCTGTATTCTCAAAATATATCCAAATATCTCTCGCCATCTCCCTTCATATCAGTTTAACCCAATCCACCATAATGTCTTGCTTGGACTTATGCAGTAGCCTCCTAACTAGTATTTGAGATTTTATCCTTAATTTGCTTCTGCTTGTTTTCAAAGAGAATCCAGAGTGATCTTGTTAAAACATAAATTAGATATACAATTATTATGTGCCAATTTTAAAAACATAAATTAGATCATGCCATTCATCTGCTCAAAATCTTGCCACATTTCTACATCATGGAGGAAAATCCAAAGCCCTTATACTGATTGCAAAGACCTACATGATCTGGCCCATCCCCACTTATCTACTACTGTCCCTTTCTTTCAGCCCACTTCAGACACACTGGCCTCCTCACTAATACTTGAACATGCCAGGAATTCTCCAATCTCAGGGCACTTGACCCTGATATTTCCTCAGCCTGGAAATCTCTTGTTCCAGGCAGCTGCATGCTTGCTCTCTGCTCTCCTTTAGATCTTTACTCAAAAAATATCTTCCTTATTGTACCTTCTGTAGCCACCCTTAAGTAAAACATCAACCCCCTACCCAGCATTTCATATCTCTCTTCTGTTTATATTTTATCCTGAGCACTTTTCACTATCCAGTTATACAGTATTTTAAAATCTTGTTTATCTTCTTTCTCATCCACTAGAATGTTGGATCCACAAGACCAGGAAATTTTGCCTGTTTTCTTCAATGCTGCATCTCCAGTGGAGAAGCCTAGAAGAGCTTCAGTCAAATAATGTAATGTTTACTCAATAAATGTCATTGAATTCACTGATGAATAAATACATCTGTGTGTATCTACGTATGCATCTGTGTATTTGAATGTGTGTGCACACATCTACATGTTAACCACTGTATGTGCCCACAGATGTGTATATATCTGTGTAGACCCAGTTAGTAAGTGGCAAAGTTGAAATTTGAGTAATAACAGTTGGTTTTTTTCTGTTTATGGTGTGCATAGCACTGTGCTAAGCACTTTGCAGGAAGTGTTGCATTTAATCCTATCCGTGAGGCAGGTGCAGTGTCCTGTTTAAGATGAATATCTAGAGCCAGGCTGCCTGTTTGAATCCCAGCTCTTCCACTTCCTAAACGTGTGAGCATGGACTAACCACTTATCCTTCCCAAGACTCATTTTTTAATCTGTAAAATGAGGATAACAATAGTACCTTTATAAGGTCGTTGTGAAGATTAAATGAGAAAATACATAGGTAGCATTTAGAACAGTGCCAGCCACCTAGTAAACACCATATGAATATTTGCTATTGCTCTCAATTTACAGAAAATTAAACTGAAGCTCTGAAAGGTTGAATTTGGCTTAATAACAAAAATAATAGAAGGATAATAGCTTCCATTTACCAAGTGCTTACTATATATTAAATGGACCCTTTTCATACATTATAATATAGATATTTATATATGTAGGCATATATACACATTATTCATGTGTTTATGTATATATTTTTTAAATGAAAAAATTAAAAAGTTAAGCAGTCTGTCCAGGGTTGCACAGATCTATATAGGAGATGCACAGCTGGTCTGTGTGAGGCCAGAGTTTGTACCCTCAACCACCTTGCACTAACGTAGCTGTGTTATGTAAGTATATGCTTGTGCATGTCTTTGTGTGCGTGTTGTATGCAAAGGCATGTGAGTATATGTGGCTGTTTCTGTAATTGTAGGTGTCTCTATGCCCCTGTGAGCACGTGCATGTTTTTAAGAGATCGTTCCAATTTACTCGCCTGTTCTTCTCCAATACAGCCAGCAGAGGGGGCTCAGGAGTTTTTTCTCCTCTTGAGAAGAGTGCACATTAAATTTTTTTCTCATCTTGAGAAGAGAGTGCACATTAAACAGACAAAATTTAATTTAATAAAATTAATAAAACAGAGTGCATTTTCCTTTGAAAATGCTAGTTCTTGAAGGGGATAGCTGTGGTCTATAAATGGCTTTTCATACCCTGAAGACAGAAAGCAGGCAACCACTCAGACTTGGAATCTCTCCACCATCAAGACCGTTTCTGAGAGCAAGCATCCAGCTCCCGAAGAAGGCTAAACCCCTGAGCTGCCCAGCATCACTTCTGTCTCTTCTGTGACATCACACATGGCTCACTCACAGCCTTCTGACTTTCCAAAAAGCCCCTCTGCAGCTACCCTACAACCAACCAAGTACCCCACTTTCCTGTTTCCCTTTGGGTAGCTGTTCAGATGCAATTCAACTGACACTGATAGAACACCCATGAGGCCAGGATTTGTCTCATTTAAACCTCCCAACAAATCTAGGAGACAAGAATCACTATTTTACTCTTCTCATTTAGCAAAAGAAGAATCAAGGCTTAGAGAGGAGGGTGACTTGCCCAAGGTCACACAGTCAATAGGAGGCAGAGGCAGAAATGAAACCCAGATTCCTCTGAATCTAGAACCTACTCTCCCTTCTACGACACCATGGGCTATGGAAACTGGTGGGGCTATAATTGGAACCCAGGTGGTGACTGACTCCTTATCTTGACTAACCCATATGTCAAAAATTCTCAAACTTGAATATGCACCAAAATCACCTGTGGGTATTGTTTGAGAAAAATGAAAATGCAAACAAAAATACAAGGGAGTCTCAGTTTGCAGCAAGCCCAGGAATTTGCCTTGGTAATAAAGACTACATGTGACTCTGATGCAGATGGTCCCCCGGCCACACTGGGGAGAACATCGGGCATCTTACAAGGCCCACTCAGCTTCACTCAAGCACCACAAATTCTTGGCCAGCCAACTCAAAAAGCCTCAGAACACTTCCAAATACCCACAGTGACCATTGATGGAGCACCTGCCACATGCTGGGAAGTTTACATTTAGGTCTGTGATCTATTATGATCTATTTCAAGTTCATCTTGAGGAAAGATATAAGGTCTGCGTCTAGATTATTTTTTATATGAATGTCCAATTGTTTCAGCATCATTTGTTGAAAAGACTATCTTTGCTCCATTGAATTGACTGTGCTTCCTTATCAAAAAATAGTTGACTATATTTGTGTGGGTCTATTTTCTGAGGTCTCTATTTTGTTCTATTGATTTACTTGTCTATTCATTTACCAATGCAACAGCATCTGATTTCTGTCACTTTTTAGTAAGTCTTCAATTCATAGTAGTAGTCTGAGTCCTCCAACTTTGTTCTTCTTCAGTATTTTGTTGGCTATTTTAGGCCTTTTGCCTTTCCATATAAATTTTAGAATCAGTTTGTGGATTTCTACAAAGAGCTTGATAGGATTTTGATTGGGATTGCATTGAAGCTATAGGTCAGTTGGGAATAATCGACATCTTAACAACACTTAGGTTTTCAGTCTGTTAATGTGAGATAACTCTCCATTTATTTAGGTCTTCTTTGATTTCTTTCATCAGAACATTGTAGCTTTCCACATATAAATCCTGCAAGTATTTGTTACATTTGTACCTAAGTATTTAAATTTTGGTGCTATTTTAAATGGTATTCATTTTTAACTCTTAATTTATTTCCAATTGTTCATTGCTGTTATATAGCAAAGAAATTAACTTCTGTATATTAACCTTGTATCCTATGACTAACCACTTATTTGTTCCAGGAGAATGTTTTGTCAATCCTTTGGCATATTCTACATAGATATTAATGTCATCTGCAAAGACCCAGGCAATTTAGATACATCATACTATTTAATTCTCAAGCCAAGTCTGCAAGTCAGGTCCTATTTGTATCACCATTTTCCAGAGAAGAAAACTGAGGCTAAGCTACCTTAATTCAATTCTCCAAGATAAAAAGCTTGGAAATGGAGGAGCTGAGATTTAACCAACGTCTACCTTTATCTACCACTTGTGATTCCTATACTCCACCACAGTGAGCTGCTTCAAAAAGTATGCTGCAGCAAAATATAGCAAAAGCCCCATGGGGACAGGGGAATCAATCTCTGTAACACATCCAGTCTGTATCATTGAGCAAGTCATTACATATCTGTGGAACACTGGTCCAGTCCTAGGACCCCATGAAATATGGATAAGAAAGTAAGGCTCAGAGATGCTACTTGAAATTTGTAATTTAAGAGAACTGTCTAGATTAATAACAAATTAGAAGAGCACATGGAAAAGGTACTTGAAAAAGCAAGGGAGCTTAAATTCTGGACAAAATGTACCTTCTCAGCACCCCCTGACACACACACATGCTGAAATGAGGGTTAAGCCACCATATCCAGAGGCCCAGGCCCAGCCAAGCCCAATCACAAAACAGTCTCAAATCCCTAAGTGAAACCCATACCAGACACAATCTAAGTGGTGATCAGAAGCAAGGTGACAAGGAGGAAGGGACCTCACAAGATGGAAACAGCAGGTAAACACCATGAAGTTCACAAGTGACATTGGTCTCCACAGCAACACTGAGTGTTTTCTAAAACAGGGGACCCCATCTCATTCATCCTTAAAGTGCAGCCCAGAACTGGATGTATAGCAGGTACTCAACAAACATGAACAATTCTCCTTGATGCCTCTACAAGAAGATGGATCTTTTAGCACAAGCTCAGATCACACCCATTACCCTGGTTGACAGGTTTGCTACCTTATTTCAGGAGACATACCCTAAGGACTACTAGTACTGCCCCAGGATGAGATTTATCCAGTGGCCTTTCATTCAGCCATTGTACATTTACTGAGACCTTCGCTAGGCCCTGTGCAGGACTCCAAACTTGATCATGGGCTCTGGGGTCAGCCAAGCCTGGGTGCAAATTACTGCTCTCCACTGATCAGCTTTGTGCACTCGGGCAACTTCACCTCTGTAACCCTTGATCTCCTTATCACAAAAAAGGGATGGAAATCCTACCAATTTCACAGGACACTGGTGGGGATGAAGTCAGAGGATAAGGGTGGCACTCTGAGCACAGGGTCTGGCACCCAGGCAATGCTCCATATAAGTTGGTTATTGTTACCCAAGATCGCTGCCCTGGAGCCCTGCTGTCTGACCACAGGATGTGGTGGCTGTGGAGAATCCAGGATCCCTGCACGGTCCCACTTGGCCACTTCCTAATTAGCCAGCAATCCTGGGGCACAGGAGGCAGGAGGTGAGTGAGGTGTGGCTGATGAGAGTAACTCTCAAGGACCTCTCAGCTGCTCTACGAAGAAGTCAGTATCAGCCAATGACCCAGTGGCAGAATGAACACCTAATACACCAGGGTTGGAACATGTGGGAACAGGAAAGCCTGGTTTTCAAAAGTAAGCAATAGGACTGTGGCAAGGATTAAGTAAATTGATGCATGCAAAGTACTTAGTAAATTGATTCATGTAGAGCACAGGGCCTAGGTTCAGTGAATATCAGCTTCTGGTACATTAGCCGTGGTCTCAGCCCCTTAGGGATCCGGCTAGTGTAGAACCCAATGTAATCATGGAACCCACCTGGACTTGTAGGGAGTGGCCTACAGTGGTGGAATTTGTGGAGCCCTAAACAGGCCCTGCTGCCTCAAAACCCCCTCTACCCCAGATGTCACAGTGCCACACTGTCATTATGAGACAGGCCCTCCACATAGAATGGGTGGCGAATATGCAGCACTAGTTCTGAGGACACTTCCGCCTTCATGAGGGCAGACATCACTGAAGAGGTTCTCTGTCCCATCAAGTCCAGATAGGACTTTGGATCAGGCTTCATGACACAGCATAGAAATCGCTCTGGGAGTTGTACCTCTTGCTTCTCTGAGACAGGTTCTCTGTCATTGCTTTATTTTATTTCTGATTTAGTTTTACAATTAGTGGCACTTTATCTGTCACTGTCTATGTGTTTATTGAAATCTTAGTTGAGGTAATAGTAGATGTAAGAGATAATACAGAGAGATCCCATGTACCCTAGATCCAGTCTCCCCAAAGGGCAACATCTTAGAAAACTATACTACAAGATCACAGCCAAGACAATGACATTTGTACAATCCACCGATGTTATTCACATTTCCCTGGTTTTGCTTGTACCCATGTGCGTGTGTGTGTATTTTGTTCCATGGAATTTTATCACATATGTAGGTTCACATGTCTAACAGCACAGTCAACATACTGAACAATTTTATTACCACAAGGATCGTTCATTTATCCTTTTATAATCACATGTACCTCCCTCTCAGACCCCAGCACCCATCCCTAATCCCTGGTAATCACTAATCTGTTTGCCAGTTCTATAATTTTGTCATTATAAGAATATTAGAATATTATATAGGGTAATAGGCTTAGTGCCTGGGTGACGAAATAATCTGTGCAACACACCCCTGTGACAGGACTTTGCCTATATAACAAACTGGCACATGTACCCCTGAACCTAAAATAAAAGTTTAAAATACATAAATAAATAATTAATTAAAAATGAATATTATATAAATGGAATCCTACTGTCCGTAACCTTATGGATTGGCTCTTTTTATTCAGCATAATTCCCTGGAGAGCCATCCAGACTGTTGTGTGTACTAAGAGTTCACTAATTTTCATGGCTGAGTAATATTCCATGGTGGATATACCACAGTATTTTTCTCTAACCATTCACCTACTATAAGACATCTGTACCGTTTCCAAGTTTCGTTTTGTTTTGTTTTGTCTTTCTAATACAAATAAGTGTGCTATGAATATTCATGTACCAATTTTTGCATGAGCACAAGTCTTCATTTTCAGGGACAAATGATCAGTAGTGCAATTGCCAGTCACATAGCGTTGCATGTTCACTTTTAAAGAAATGATTTTCCAGAGTGACTTTACCATTTCACATTCCCACAGCAATGTATGAGTGATTCTGTTTCTGCATACCCTCAGCAGCATTTGTTATTATCACTGCTTTTCATTTCAAGCATTCTCATTGACAGCTGTGTAGTGACATTCCATTGTGGTTTTAATTTGCATTTTCCTTATGTTGAGGTATTGATGTGGAACACCATTTAAAAATTTTTTTTCACCTTTTAAAAAAATATACAGATTTTCACTGTGTTGTCCAGGCTGGTCTCAAACTCCTGAGCTCAAGTAATGCTCTTGTCTCAGCTTACCAAAATGCTGGGATTATAGGTGTAAGCCACCATGCCCAGACTGGAACATCTCTTTATGTACTTATTTGCCACCAGTATATCCTCTTCAGTAAAATGATTATTCATGTCTTATGTTCTATTTCTAATTAAATTATTTGTTATGACTGTTGAGTTTTGTGAGTTCCTTTTATATCCTAGATCCTAGTCCTTCACCAGATATATGGTTTTCAAATATTTTCTCCTGATCTTTTCAGACAGTAGACTGTTTTTTCAACCTCTTTGCACGTCCTAATTTTGATGAGGTATAGTTTATAGTTTTCCTTTTATGGATGGTGTTTTTGTGCTATTCATAGGATTTCAGATAAGGCATAGTGGACCTGTCCTCTTTGTTCTGGAGGTCAGTTATCTTGGAGCTTTGTGGATTGGGGTCAGACCTTAATCACTATGTGCCAAGCATGCTCTAAACATTACTTCATTTAATCCTATGAGATAGATGCCATTATCAGCGGCATTTTATATATGAAGAAACTGAAGCAAGAAAGACTTGGGGTC
The DNA here is from genome assembly GCF_028885625.2 of Pongo pygmaeus. Classification (NCBI taxonomy): domain Eukaryota; kingdom Metazoa; phylum Chordata; class Mammalia; order Primates; family Hominidae; genus Pongo; species Pongo pygmaeus. The sequence continues at coordinate 144,759,848 of NC_072396.2, read as the reverse complement.
TGGCCCAAGGTCCCAGAGGTAAGAACTAGGAGGCGGAAAAGCTGGGACACAAATCTTCTTTCTGTTGGTGACTCTCTGCAAAGTCCTGAAGTGGCATAGTGCATCCATCACATGGTAAGGGGAATAGGCATGCTAAATCAGGTCTCTTTTCCTCTTCTTATAAAGCCACCAGTCCCACTCCCATGATAACCCAATAATCCATTAGTCCATGAATGGATTAATCTATTTCATAAGAGCTCTGCCTACTGTGACCCAATCATTTTTTAAAGGTTTCATGTCTCAATACTGCCACATTGGGGTTAAATTTCAACATGAGTTTTGAAGGGGACAAATATTCAAGCCATAGCACTTATATTCATAGCAGCATTATTCACGTTGTCCAAGAGGCGGAAGCAATCCAAATGTCCATTGATGGACGAATAGACAAACAAAATATGGAATATAAGTATAGTGGAATACTATGCAGCCCTAAAAAGGAAGGAAATTCTGTCACACACTACAACATGGATGAACCACGAGGATACTATGCTAAATGAAGTAAATCAGTCACAAAAGGACAACTACAGCAAGATGCTACTTTATATGAGTGCTATAGTTTGAATGTATCCCCCAAAGCTCTTGTGTTGACAATTTGATCCCCAATGTGACAATATTAAGAGGTGAGACCTTTAAGATATGATTAGACCATGAGGGCTCTGGCCTCATGAGTGGATTGATGCCATTATCACTCAGTGTGTTTATTATAAAAGGATGAATTTCCCTGCCCCCACCATCCTCTCATTTTCAAGCATAAACTGGCACAGCCAGGAGGCCCTCATCAGATGTTGGCCCCTCAATCTTGGACTTCCCAGCCTCCAGAACTGTGAAAAATAATGTTTTTTCTTTATACGTTACTCATTATCTAGTATTATGTTATAGCAGCAAGAAACGGACTCAAACACTGGTATATACAAAATATTCAAATTCATAGGTATAGAAAATAAAATGGTGGTTACCAGGAGCTGAGGAGAGAGGATAAAAGGGAGTTGTTATTTAACAGGTACAGAGATTGAGTCAGTAATCAAAAACTTTCGGTAAAGAAAAGCCCAGACCAGATAGATTCACTGGTAAAGTCTCAAATGATTAAAGAAAAATTAATGTGAATATGTCTTAAACTGTTTCAAAAAATAGAAAAGCCCGGGAGGGTAGCATGCAACTGTAATCCCAACTATTTGGGAGGCTAAGGTGGGACGATTCCTCGAGGCCAAGAATTCAAGGTTGCAGTGTGCTATGATTGTACCTATGAAGTGTCACTGCACTCCATTCAAGGCAACACAGCAAGATCCTGTCTTTAAAAAAAAAAAATAGTAAAAGAAAATAGAAGAGCAGAGAACACTTACTAATATGAAGCCAGTATTACCCTAATGCTAATGCCAAAGAGATTATAAGAAAATACAGACCAGAATCCTTATGAATAGACACAAAATCCTCAACAAAATACTAGCAAACCAAATCCAACAACATATAAAAAAGATTACACACCATAAATAAGTGGGATTTATCATATTGGGTCACCATATTAAAACCAATCAATATAATATATCCTATTAATAAAGGAAAAAACACAATAATCTCAATAGATGTACAACAAAACATTTGGTAAAAATCTAAGACCCTTTATTGGTAAAAACTCTCTATAAATTAGGAATAGAAGAGAACCTCAATCCAGTAAAGGCCATCTATGAAAAACCCTATTAACAGCTAAAATTATATTCAAGGTTAAAGCACTAAATGCTTTTCTCCTAAGATAAGAAACAAGACAAGGATGTCTGATTTGTCACTTTGACATTGTACTGAAAGTTCTTTCCAGAACAATTAGATAAGAAAAAGGGAGAAAATAAATCCACATAAGAAAGGAAAAAGTGAAACTATTTATATTCACAGATGACATAATTTTATATTGAGAAAAACCTCAAGAATCCACACCAAAATTTAAAAAAAAAAAACTATTAGAGCTAATAAATGAATTTAGGAAAGTTGCAAGATATAAGATCAACATACAAAAATCATTTGTATTTCTATTCACTAGCAATGAACAATCTGAAAATGAATTTTAGAAAATAATTCCATTTACAGTAGCATCAAAAAGAAAAAAAAACTTAGGACTAAATTTAACAGAACAAGTGTAAGACTTGTACACTGAAAACTACAAAACATTATTGAAAAAAATTAAAGGAGACCTAAATAAATGGAAGCATATCCCACGTCCACAGATTAAAAGATTTTTTATTGTTAGGATGGTAATACTCTCCCATATTATCTACAGAGTCCACCAATCTCTGCCAAAATATCCTAGGTGCCTTTTTTGAATAAATGAATACATTAGTCATAAGATTCTTTTTTTTTTTCTTTCAGAGACAGGGTTTTGTTCTGTCACCCAGTCTGGAGTGCAGTGGTGTGATCATGGCTCACTGCAACCTTGAATTTCCAGGCTCAAGCAATCCTCCTGCCTTAGCTTCATGAGTAGCTAGGACTACAGGCATGCACCACCATGCCTGGCTGTTTTTATTTTTTGTAGAGACAGGGTCTCACTATGTTGCCCAAGCTGGTCTCAAACTCCTGGCCTCAAGTGATCTTCTGGCCTCAGCCTCACAAACCACTGGGGTTACAGGCATGAGCCACTGCACTTGGCCCGTAACATTCTTAACATTCCATAACATTCTTATGGAAATGCAAGGGGCCTCTAAGAGCCAAAAAAATCTTGAAAAAGGAGAACAAATTCCAAGGACTCACTCACACTTCCCAATTTCAAAACTTATTACAAAGATACAGTAAAGAGTATTGTGGAGTATTGGCATAATAATTAACACATAGATCAGTGGAATAGAATTGACAGTCCAGAAATACACCCATACATCTATGGTCAATTAATTTTCAACAATTGTATGAAATTCACTCAATGGGGAAAAATAATCTTTTCAACAAAAAGTACTGAGTTAACAAGATATCTACATGTAAAAGAATGAATTTGGATCCCTATTCACACCATATATAAAAATTAACCCATAATAGACCAGAAACCTAAATTTAAGAACTAAATATATTAAAACTTTAGAAGGAAACATAGGGATAAATCTTTATGACCTTAGATTAATCAATGGTTTTTAAAATATGCCATTCAAAACATGCAACAAATGAAAAATTAGATAAAGTGGACTTCATCATAACTAAAAACTTTTGTGCAACAAAGAACATTATCAAGAGAGTGTAAAGACAACCCAAAGAATGGAAGAAAATATTTGCATATCACATATATAATCTTAAAAACTTGTATATAGGCTGTATAAGCAACATTTACACCTCAAAATAAAATGACCAAAAAAAATAAAAATGGGCAAAGGATTTGAATAGACATTTCTCCATTTGTATACAAATAGTTAATAAGTACATGAAAATATTCTCAACATCATTAGTCATTAGAGAAATGCCAATCAAAGTCACAATGAAATACTACTCTACATTCATTAGGATGGCTGTAATTTTTTTTTATTATTATTATACTTTAAGTTCTAGGGTACATGTGCACAATGTGCAGGCTTGTTACATAGGTATACATGTGCCATGTTGGTATGCTGCACCCATCAACTCGTCATTTACATTAGGTATTTCTCCTAATGCTATCTCTCCCCCAGCCCCCAACCCCCCAACAGGGCCCAGTGTGTGATGTTCCCCACCCTGTGTCCAAGTGTTCTTATTGTTCAATTCCCACCTATGAGTGAGAATATGTGGTGTTTGGTTTTCCATCCTTGTGATAGTTTGCTGAGACTGATGGTTTCCAGCTTCATCCATGTTCCTGCAAAGGACATAAATTCATCCTTTTTTATGGCTGTATAGTATTCCATGGTGTATATGTGTCACATTTTCTTAATCCAGTCTATCATTGATGGACATTTTGGTTGGTTCCTTTTTTGAAAACATCAACAAAATTGATAGACCGCTAGCGAGACTAATAAAGAAGAAAAGAGAGAATAATCTAATAGCTGCAATAAAAAATGATAAAGGGGATATCACCACTGATCCCACAGAAACACAAACTACCATCAGAGAATATTATAAACACCTCTATGCAAATAAACTAGAAAATCTAGAAGAAATGGATAAATTCCTGGACACATACACCCTCCCAAGACTAAACCAGGAAGAAGTTGAATCTCTGAATAAACCAATAACAGGCTCTGAAATTGAGGCAATAATTACCAGCCTACCAACCAAAAAAGGTCCAGGACCAGACGGATTCACAGTCGAATTCTACCAGAGGTACAAAGAAGAGCTGTAATTTTTTTAAAAAAGAAGAAGAAAAGAGAAAATAACAAGTATTGGTTAATGTGGGGAGAAACTGGTACCTTCGTACATTGCTAGTGGAATGTAGGATGATATGGCTGCTCTGGGAAAGTTTGACAATTCCTCAAAAAGTTAATTTTAAAGTTAGCATATGAGCCAGTAATTCCATTCCTAGGTATATACCCAAGAAAACTGAAAACATGTGTTCACAGAAAAACTTTTATGCAAAGGGTGATAGCAGCATTATTTGTAGTAGCCAAAAGTGGAAGCAATCCAAATAATCCGTCAACTGGTGACTGGATAAACAAAATGTGGTCTATAAAATGGAATTCTATTCAGCCATAAAAAGAATGAAGTACTGATACAGGCTACAAGATGCGTGAACCTTGAAAATATCTTCCTAGGCCGGATGCAGTGGCTCACATCTGTAATTCCAGCACTTTGGGGGCCCTAGGTCGGTGGATCATCTGAGGTCAGGAGTTCCAGACTAGCCTGGCCAACATGGCAAAAACCCGTCTCTACTAACAATACAAAAATTAGCTAGGCGTGATGGTGCATGCCTATAATCCCAGCTACTTGGGAGGCTGAGGCAGGAGAATTGCTTGAACCCTGGAGGTGGAGGTTGCAGCAAGCCAAGATCGTCTCAAAAAAAAAAAAAAAGGAAGTATCATACTAAATGAAAGAAGCCAAATACATAAGGCCACATATTCTATGATTCCATTTATATGAAATGTCCAGAATAGCAAATCAATAGGAACAGAAAGTAGACTAATGGTTGCCAGGAATTGGGGAAAGAGGAAAATGGGGAGTGTATGCCAATGGGTATAGGGTTTCTTTTGGGGGTAATGAGAATATTATAAATTAGAGAGTGGTGATAATTGCATAACACTGTGAATATACTAAACATCACTTAATTATACACTTAAAATTATTAAAATGGTAAATTTTAAGTTTTGTGAATTTTTACCTCAAAACAATAAAATAAAATACAATATTCATCTCAATGGGGATAACATTGTTTCTTTAATATTGTCCTTTCAATAATGCAGTGCTAGGCTGGGTACAGTGGCTCACATCTGTAATCCCAGCACCTTGGGAGGCTGAGGCAGGTGTATTGCTTGAGCCCAGGAGTTCAAGACCAGCCTGGGCAACAAAGTGAGACCCCTTCTCTACAAAAAAAAAGAAAAAAGAAGAAAAAGAATGCACTGCTAGATGATAACGAACATTGTATCTCTCTATTGTCTAAAAACGGAATATGAGCAGTGATTCACACCCCTACTTCACCCTGTGGAAATGGGTGACATTTCACTGAAGTAATACATTCACAACACTGCCCTAGAGCTAAAAATGATAATGGTAACCCCCAAAACAACAACAACTGATAACCTTCAATAAGGTCTTACAGAGGCCAGTTTCTAGAGTTTGCAATTTACATACTCTTTCATTTTAATTCTCAAACAAAACTATATAATAAATGTTAGGTTGAATCATAAAGAAATTGCTAACTTTATAACTCAAAAAAGACTGAATATGACCTATTTCATATAGTTGAACCTATTATTATTATTTTGTTTGTTTGTTTGTTTTTGTTTTAGAGAAAATCTCACTTTTGTCTCCCAGGCTGGAGTGTGACGACGCGATCTCAGCTCACTGCAACGTCCACCTCCCAGGTTCAAGCGATTCTCCTGCCTCAGCCTCACAAGCAGCTAAGATTACAGGCGCCTGCCACCATGCCTGGCTAATTTTTGTATTTTTAGTAGAGACGGGGTTTCACCATGTTGGCCAGGCTGGTCTCAAACTCCTGACCTCAGGTGATCTGCCCGCCTCGACCTTCCAAAGTGCTGGGATTACAGGCATTAGCCACCGTGCCTGGCCAAACCTATTATTGTTATCATCACCCCCAATTCACTGATGAGAAAGAGAGGAACAGGGAAGTAAAATAACTTACACGTCCAAGGTCACAGGGCTACTAAAGTGTCAGAGTCGGGATTTGAAATCACACCTGTCTGATTCAGTGGCTCCTAACAACTATGTCTTTATATATTCATCATTCACTCTAAAAACGTTGATTACGTACCTAATGCATGCTAAATACGAGGGAGAGAATCATAGGACAAAACAAATCTTGCAATCCAGGATCTCACAATATAGCATGGAAGACACATGTGAACAAAAAATAATGGCCAATCAAGACAATGAAATAACGGCAATTATAGAAGGCAACTGTAGAGGTAACTTAGAGAATGGAGGGTTGTCTTAGTTCAGGTCTTCTGAAAAGACTATGCCAAGACAGGATTAAAGGAGCATGTATTTTGTTAGAGGAAATTCCTTTATGAGAGAAAATAGGAAGGGAGCCAAAAAAAAAAAAAAAAAAGTCTGGGAGAGTCATTAGACCATGATGTAAGTCTAACATGAATGAAGGAGAGAAGGAGAAAAGGTTGAGTGGTACCACCCTAGACAGCCATGCAGCCCAAAAGTGGTTTGACAAAGCCATTGTTGGGGACACTTCAAGCCAAAGTTAGCAACAGGTAAGAGCAATGTCTCCCAGGAATAAGTCTGCTTTAGCAACTCGGATATCTTCAATCATTGACTGCGAGCACCCTGTAAGATGTGTTACCTTGAAGCAAACATGGAGATGAATTTCGGAGCACAGTAGCTGGGACCCTTAGTCAATTATGTCCCCTATAAAGTCCTTAAGGTATAGTCCTCATGGTCACAACAAGTATTAAGTGTCAGGGAAGGCTTTCTGGTGCCGGTGACTTTTGACCTGGGTTTGAGATTATAATGTCCTACTGAATAGAGACAGTATAAAAAAGAAAACCGAGCTCTGTGTAGAAAAGGGAAAATGGATGAGCAATTGTGGTACTTGCCAAGCCTTATAATAGCTATGAGACCTAGTCTTTGGAGCTTTCCACAGAGTTTTTCATGTCCTAGCTGTGTTCCCAGTGTTTTACTCTTATAATCTAGCACGTATTGAAAAATATTACAAAATAAAATAGAATTAGGTTATCGCTGAATGTCGCATTGCTCGCTGTAATTCAGCTCTTCACTTAACACATGGAAAACTTTGTACATTAATATTCAGCCATTCCAGGCAGAGTATTTCTAAAAGATTTGTGAGTTCATTTACATGTTTATCTGCTCTTTTCTCCTTGGGAGTTGGACTGTTCTTCCGCCTGATGATTAGAATGAATTGGATATTTTGAACTCATCCATCAGATTTGGAAATGATCTCTTAATTGATGAGGGTGTTTAACAGTTAATTGAACATTTCTACTCTGAACTTCCATTTTTCTTTAAGTACAGAAATAGCACAGCAGGGCCACGGACAAGTAAAGTCTAACACACAAACATCTTTCTGTGCCTATCTTGAACTCTGCAATAATCCCACTTCCTCTCAAACTGTAGCACGCAGTAGGCTACTCAATAAATATTTTACTTTACTTTTCTATGAATTATTTAAAATTAAAACTTACAGAAGCAACTGTATCTTTTTTATGTGTGGCTACTGAGAAGTTTAATCTGATCTTATAATATGCTTTGAAAATCCAAATGTTACCAATTCATCTACATAGAGAATTTAGTGTTTGGTTCCCATCCAAATGCCACATCAGACATTTATATTACATCTTCCTTCCCTCCTTCCTCTTCTTCCTTCCAGACCACCATCGTACAGTTGCCCAAAAGTTATAATACTATATAGAATACAGCTTTAAACTCTAAAACATATGTACCTTCTCTAGCCCAGAACAGAGAAAATTATCTTTTATTGTGAAACTCTTTCAACCATGAAAAATGATTCTCTACGTTAAAAAGTCATGAAGGTAGAGCAAGATGGCCAAATAGAAGCCTCCAGTGATCATCTTGCCCCCAACAGGAATACCAAATATTAAGAACTAACTACACATTAAAAAGCACCATCATAAGAACCAAAATTCAGGTGAGCAATCAAAGTACCTGGTTTTATCTTCATATTGCTGAAAGAGACACTGAAGTGGATAGGAAATAATTTTTTTTTTTTTTGACAGAGTCTTGCTCCATCACCCAGGCTGGAGTGCAATGGCACGATCTCGGCTCACTGCAACCTCCGCCTCCTGGGTTCAAGCGATTCTCCTGACTCAGCCTCCTGAGTAGCTAGGATTACAGGCGCGCACCACCATGCCCGGCTAAGTTTTGTATTTTTAGTAGAGACAGGGTTTCACTATGTTGGCCCGGCTGGTCTCGAACTCCTAGCCTCAAGTGATCTGCCTGCCTCAGCCCCCCAAAGTGCTGGGATTACAGGCATGAGCCACCGCTCCCGGCCTAGGGAAGACATTCTTGAATTGCTGATGCTACCCCTTTTCAATCCCGTGGCAGTAGCCACAGGGCATGGAGAGAGAATCTGTGCACTTGGGGGAGGGAGAGTGTAGTGACTAGGGGACTTGGCATTGAACTCAGTGCTGCACTGTCACAGCAGAGAGCAAAGCTGTGCTGCGTTCAATTGGTGCCTGCCCATGGAGGGAACTTTTGGACCAGCCACAGTCAGAGAGGAATTGTCCATCCCAGGGATCAGAACTTGAGTTTCACAGCAAGCCTTACCACTGTCAGCTAAAGTGCTCTGCAGTCCTAGGTAAACTTGAAAGGTAGCCTAAGATACAATTACTGCACTTCCTAGGCAACTCATGGTACTGGGCTGGGCTTAGAGCCAGTGGACTAGGGTGGCACATGACCTAGGGAGACAACAGCTGGGGCAGCTAAGAGAGTGCTTGAACCACCCATTCCCCTATCTCAGGCAGCATAGCTGGCAGCAAAGAAAGTGACTCCTTCCTTCTGCTTGAAGAGAGAAGAGTGAAGAGTAAAGAGGACTTTGTCTTGCATCTTGAATAAGAACTCAGCCACAATCAGATAGGGCACTTGGCAGGGTCATGAGGTCCCCATTCTGGGCCCTAGCACCTGGATGTCATGTCTAGACAAACCCTAGGCCAGAAGGGAAACTGTTGCCTTGAAGAGAAGGATGCAGTCTTGACTGAGTCCCATCAGCTGCTTACCAAAGAGCCCTTGGATCCTAAATAATCAGCAGTGATACCCAGGTAGGACGCCATAGGCCTTGGTTGAGACTCTGAGACGTGCTGGCTTCAGGCGAGACCCAACACATTCCCAGCTATGGTGGCTATGGTGAAAGACTCCTGCTTAAGAAAATCAGAGTGAAAAGTAAAGGGCACTTTGTCTTGCACCTTAGGTACCAGCTCAGCCACAGTGAGGTAGAGCACCAAGAGGACTTGGGCCTCCCAAATCCAAGCCTTTGATCTTTGACAGCATTTCTGGAGCTGCACTGGGCCAGAAGGGAGCCCATTGCCCTGAAAGGTGAGTCCCAGGCCTGGAAGTACTCACCACAAGCTGACTAAAGAGCCCTTGGGCTTTAAGTGAACATCGGCGGTGGCCTGGCAGAATTCCCCGTGGGCCAGTGATAGTGGTGGCCACTGGGAGAGGTCCTCTACTTGTGGAAAAGGAAGAGAAGGGCAGGAAAAACTTTGTCTTGTGGTTTGAGGGCCAGATTAGCTATGGTAGAATAGAACACAAGGCAGCCTTCTGAGGATTTTTACTCCAACCCCTGACTCTGGGACAGCATCACTGGACCCACTCAGAGCCTGGGAAAACTCAGTGCCATGAAGGGAAGGACATAAACTCGCTAGGCTCCCATACTTGCTGACTGGAGAGCCCAAGGGCCTTGAGTAAACATAGGCAGTAGCCAGGTAGTGGTTACAGCACGTGCTGGAAGAGACTCAGTGCTGTGCTGGCTTCAGGTCTGACCCAGTATAGGCCCAGTGGTGGTGGCCACAGGAGTTCCTGCATTACCCCACACCCAGCTCCAGGAGGCTCAGCACAAAAAGAGACACTCCAGCCAGGCACAGTGGCTCACACCTGTAATTCCAGCACTTTGGGAGGCCAAAGAGGGCGGATCACCTGAGGTCAGGAGTTCAAGACCAGCCTGACCAACACGGTGAAACGCCATCTCTACTAAAACTACAAAATTAGCTGGGCATGGTGGCACATGCCTGTAATCCCAGCTACTCGGGAGGCTGACACAGGAGAATCGCTTGAACCCGGGAGGTGGAGGTTGCAGTAAGCCGAGATCGCGCCATTGCACTCCAGCCTGGGCAACGAGAGCAAAAGTCCATCTAAAAAAAAAAAGAGACACTCCATTTGTTTGGGAGAAAGTAAGGGACGAGAACAAGAGTCTCTGCCTGGTAATCCAGAGAATTGTTCCACATCTTATCCAAGACCACAAAGAAAATACCTTTGGAAATCTGCAAGAACCACAGTGTTACTGGGCTTGGGGCCCAAGTCCCTTCAAATACCTGGAAAGCCCTCCCAAGAAAGATGGGCATGAACAAGCCCAGACTGTGAAGAATACAATTAATACCTAACTCTTTAGTACCCAGACACTGACCTGACAAATATCCATAAGCATCAAGACCACAAGAAATACACAATATCACAAAAGAAACTAAATAAGGCACCAGGGACCAATCCTAGAGAAAAAGAGATATGTGACTTTTCAGATAGACAATTCAAAATAGATAATTCAAGGAAACTCAAAGAAATTCAATATAACACAAGAAGGAATTCAGAATCCCATCAGATGAATTTAACAAAGAGATCTGAATAATTTGAAGAATCAACCAGAAATTCTGCAGTTGAAAAATGCAACTGACCTACTGAAGAATGCATCAGTCTTTTATTAGCAGAACTGATCAAACAGAAGAAAGAATTAGTGAGCTTGAAGACAAGCTATTTGAAAATATACAGAGGAGACAAAAGAAAAAAAAAAGCATGCCTAAAAGATATAGAATATAGCCTCAAAAAGGCAAATCTAAGAGTTATTGGCCTAAAATAGGAGGTAAAAAAAGAGATAGGGGTAGAAAGTTTATTCCAAGGGATAATAACAGAGAACTTTCCAAACCTAGAGAAAGATATCAACATTCAAATACAAGAAGGTTATAGAACACCAAGCAGATTTAACCCAAAGAAGACTACCTCAATGCATTTAATAGTCAAATTCCCAAAGGTTAAGGATAAAGAAAGGATCCTAAAAGGACCACCTGAAAAGAAGCAAATAACATACAATGGAGCTCTGATGTGTCTGGCAGCAGACTTTTCAGTGGAAACCTTACAGGCCAGGAGAGAGTGGCATGGCATATTTAGTGTGCTATATGAAAAAAATAAAGTTTTACTCTGGAATAGCGTATCTGCCAAAAATGTCCTCAAGCAAGAGGAGAAATAAAGACTTTCCCAGACGAACAAAAGCTGAGGGATTTTATCAACACCAGACCTGTCCTATGAGAAATGCTTAAGGGAGTTCTTCAGTCTGAAGGAAGGGGATGTTAATGAGCAATAAGAAATCATCAGAAGGTAAAAAACGCACTTGTACTAGTAAGCACAAAGAAAAACACAGAGAGGCAAAAGGAAAATGGTGGATAGGAGACAGGGCTGATATGCAGCTCCCACTTGGATGGACAGAACAGTGTGTAGAGACTCACACCATTGACTTTCGCTCCAGGAACCACCACAGGAGCATACCAGGAAAACTGAAAAAAATCACAGATCCTTTGAAAGAAATAGCAGGACACTGCAAATTCCATGAGACAGGCAAAAAACTCTGGTGCTCTCTTGAAAGCGCCACCTCCTGGCTGGAGGCAAACCAACTCAGGACATTGCAGCAACTCATAACAGAACAAACCTGTTCCAAGGAAGGAGAAAACAACAGCTAATTCCACTGCCTGCAACATCCTGGCTAACCAGTGGTCCTGAGTCTGTCCACGTGACAACTTCACTGCTAGCATAACCAACACTTGAGAAAGTCAGCACACTAAACATATTTAAAACCAAGAATTCTCACAGAGTCTACTTTGCTTCCCTGCCACCTCCACCATAGCAGGTGCTGGTATCCATGGATGGGAGACATGAAGACAGATTGCATCACAGGATTCTTTTCAGACAATCCCCAGCACCAGCCCAGACCCTGGTAGCCCCCTGGGTGGCCAGACTCAGAAGACCAATAACAATCATTGCAGTCTGATTCTTAGGAAGCCCCATGCCTAGGGAAAATGGAAGTGCACGACATTAAGGGATAACTCTGCAGGACAAAAGAATCTGAACAGCAGCTCTTCAGTTCCAGAATTTACCACTGAAATAATCTACCCAAATGAGAAGGAAACAGAAAAGTAATTCTGGTAATATGACAAAACAAGGTTCTATAACATGCCCAAAAGACCACACTTGTTCTCCAGCAATGGATCCAAACCAAGAAGAAACCTCTGAATTGCCAGATAAAGAATTGAGAAAGCCAATTATTAAGTTACTCAAGGAGACACCAGAGAAGGGTGAAAACCAACTTAAAATTAAAAAAAAAAAAAATACAGGATATGGATGGAAAATGCTCCAGAGCAATAGATATCATAAAGAAAAAGCAACCACAACTTCTGGAAATGAAAGACAGACTTAGAGAAATACAAAATGCAGGAAAAGTTTCAACAATAGAATCAAACAAGTAGAAGAAACAACTTCAGAGCTCAAAGACAAGGTCTTTTAATTAACCCAATCAGACAAAGACAAAGAAAAAAGAATCCAAAAAAATTAACAAAGCCTCCAAGAAATTTAGCATTATGTTAAATGGCCAGACATAAGAATAATTGGTGTTCCTGAGGAAAAAGAGAAATCTAAAAGTTTGGAAAACATATTTGAGGTAATAATTGAGGAAAATGTCCCTGGCCTTGCTAGAGATCTGGACATCCAAATACAAGAAGCTCAAAGAACACTTGAGAAACTTATAACAAAAAGATCATCACCGAGGCACATAGTGATCAGGTTATCTAAAGTCAAAATGTAGAAAAGGATCTTAAGAGCTGTGAGTCAAAATCATCAGGTAACCTATAAAGGAAAACTGATCAAATTAACAGCAGATTTCTCAGCAGAAACCCTACAAGCCCGAAGGGATTAGGGTCCTGTCTTTAGCCTCCTCAAACAAAATGATTGCCAGCCAAGAATTTTGTATCCTTGTTTCCAGATGGTATGATCTTACATTTGGAAAAAATGAAAGAGTCCACCAAAAATCCGTTAGAACTCATAAACAAATTCAGTAAAGTTGCAGGACACAAAATCAACATACAAAAATCAGTAGCATTTCTATATGCCAACAGTGAACAATCTGAAATAGAAATGAAAAAGTAATCCCATTTACAATAGCCACAAATAAAATGAAACACCTAGGAATTAACAAAAAAAGTGAAAGATATCTACAATGAATACTATAAAATACTGATGCAAGAAATGGAGGAAACAAATATTATAGTAAAATGAAAAAAAAAGAAGAGATATTCCATGTTCATGGATTGGAAGACTCAATATTCTTAAATTTTCCACACTACCCAAAACAGTCTATAGATTCCATGCAATCCCTGTCAATATACCAGTGACATTCTTCATAGAAATAGCAAAAAAAAATCCTAAAATATATATGGAACAACAAAAGACCCAGAATAGCCAAAGCTATCCTGACAAAAAGAACAAAATAGAGACTTCATTACCTGACTACAATACCTGACTTCAAATTATACTACAGAGCTATAGTAACCAAAACAGCATGGTACTGGCATAAAAACAGACACATAGACCAATGGAACAGAATAGAGAACCCAGAACCAAATTTACATACCTGCAGTGACTTATTTTTGACAAAGGTACCAAGAGCATACACTGGGAAAAACACAGCCTCTTCAATCAATGGTGCTGGGAAAACTGGCTGTCCATAAGCTAGACCCCACCTCTTGCCATATGCAAAAATCAAATCAAAAGGGATTGAAGACTTAAATCTAAGACCTCAAACTACAAAACTCCTACAAGAAAACTTTGGGGAAATGCTCCAGGACCTTGATCTGGACAAAAATTGCTTGAGTAATACCCCACAAGCACAGGAACCCAAAGCAAAAAAATGGACAAATGAGATCACATCAAGTTGTAAAGTTCCTGGACAGCAAAGTAAACAATCAACAATGTGAAGAGACATCCCACATAATGGGATAGAATATATGCAAATTACCAATCTGACAAGGGGTTCATAACCAGAATATACAAGGAGCTCCAAGAACTCTACAGGAAAAAAACTCTAATAATTAGACTTTAAAATAGGCTACGGATCTGAATAGATATTTCTCAAAAAAAGACAAATCAAACAAACATGTGAAAAGGTACTCAACATCACTGATCATCAGAGAAATGCAAATTGAAATGGCAATGAGATATCTCAGCCCAGTTAAAATGGCTTTTATCCAAAAGTCAGGCAACAACAAATGCTGGTGAGGATATGGAGAAAAGGGAACACTCATACACTGTTGGTGGGAATGTAAAGTAGTACAACCACTATGGAGAACAGTTTGGAGGTTCCTCAAAAAACTAAAAAAAGAGCTACCATACAATTCAGCAATCCCACTACTGGGTATATACATAAAAGAAAGGAAATCAGTATACTGAGATATTTGCACTCCCATGTTTGTTGCAGCACTGTTCACAATGGCTAAGATTTGGAAGCAAACTAAGTGTCCATCAATATATGAATAGATAAAGAAAATATAGTACACATACACAATGGAGTATTATTCAGCCATAAAAAAGAATGATATCCTGTGACTTTCAACAACGTGGACAAAACTGGAGGTCATTATGTTAAGTGAAATAAGCCAGGCACAGAAAGACAAACTACACGTGTTCTCACTCATTTGTGGGAGCTAAAAATTAAAACAATTCAGGTCATGAATATAGAGAGTAGAAGGATGGTTACCAGAGGCTGGGGAGGGTATTGAGTAGTGTTGGGAGGAAGTGGAGATGATTAATGGGTACAAATAGTATTTGGAAAGAATGAATGAGACCTAGTACTTCATAGCACACCAGGGTGACTATAGTCAATAATTTCATTGTACATTTTAAAATAACTAAAAGAGCACAATTACATTATTTGTAACATTAAGGAGAAATGCTTGAAGGATGGATATGTCATTTACCCGGATGTGATTATTACATACTGCATGTCTGTTTCAAAGTATTTCATACACTCCATAAACTAATACACATTCTACGTACCCAAAAAATCAAAAATAAAAAATTTAGTAAAAAGAAAGTCATGACCTTCATTCATTTTAATATTTCCAGAATTTGTGCCAACCAGAAGGCATTGCAATTTTTTTCCAATTTTCAAATAATATTTTAGTGAAACTACCTGTTAGGAGTTGCTAATATGCATATTAATTTAATATCTCTAACCAAATTGTTATTGCAGCATCCCCTGAAAAATTGATATTTGAAGCACACAATAACCTTGCTATTTGACAGTTCCATTCTAGCAGTCTATCATTCTCCTTGTATTATCTATTTATTTGGTTGGTTGTTTCATATTATTTCCAGAATTTAATTTGGCAGGTGTCAATGCATTAGGGAATTGTTACCTATTAATCTGCGTCCCCCAGGAAGGAGAGGATACCAAGATTGATTTATTGGAGAAAACACCTATGAGAGAAAATGGAGGTAAAGAGAGCCGTTAAGAGGCTCGGAGAGCTGTCAGACAGTAATATAGGTCTGACCTTTGCGGAGGAAAGGGGGAAGGAAAGAAGATTGGTTAAGAAAACTCTTAGACTACAGTATAATTCTAAGAAAATTTCAGCAAGACAAACAGAATCCTTGAGCGAAAATCGCCCTTTGGAGGAGCTCTTCATCTCCTAGGAGACGAAGCTTTAGTATCCTTGCTGTGCTATCATTGGCTAAGAGCAGCCCATGGGAAACTTGGCCTCACGCAAAGGCCGTAGAGGATTTCAGGGCTCAGCAACTGAGGTCATCATTCAGTCAGGCTCCCTGAATTCAGAGATCTGAGAGGTGGCTTTTTTTTTTTAATGGGGCCTTGCTCTGTCGCCCACACTCGAGTGCAGTGGCACAATTGTGGCCCACTGAAGTCTTGACCTCTTGGGCCCAAATGATCCTCCCACCTCAGCCTCCCAAGTAGTTGAGACTACAGGCATGCACCACCACGCCCAGCTAATGTTTGTATTTTTTGTAGAGATGGGTTTTCACCATGTTGCCCATGCTGGTCTGGAACTTCTGGGCTCAAGCGATCCACCTTCCTCAGTCTCCCAAAGTGCTGGGATTACAGGCGTAAGCCACCATGCTCAGTCTGAGGGGTGACTTTCAAAGCCACCACAGTACTATTAAAAGAAAATAGAGGCTTGTATCTCGAATTTCACACTCTTTATAAAAGCATACAAAGAGGAAGTAAAGTCTAATTAAGGGCACAGGTAACTTGCCCCAGTCCGAAAACTCACTGATTCATTCATAAAATACTTTAAGAATGCAATTAAGCACATGCTTTGGTTTACATAGAGATGGGTTCAAATTCCACCTCCCCACTCCCTCTGAATTATTCTTGAAAAAAAAATTTTAACTAGAACCAGACCAAGCCTTCAGATCTAATATCTGTATTTTATGAAATACGGGGAACAAAGGAACTATCCTTTGTTCCCCGTATTTCATATACAGGGGGTTAACTATCATGAGGAAACCATGAGAAAAACCCAGAGGGTGGGGCATTCGACAGAACAACTGCCCTGATATCTGAAACAAGTCAATGTCATAGGAAAAAAAAGTTGGAGGGAACAGCAGGACCATTCTAGATTAGAAGAAACTTAAGAATTATAGCCATTAAACAATTCTTGATTAAAATATAGTTTGAATAAGCCAATTGTAAAAGACATTTTTTGGTACAATCAGGAAAATTTAAAAGTAGACAGGGCATTAAAGGATATTAGGGAATTATTGCCAATTTTGTTAGATGTGATAATGGTACTGTGGTTATGTGGAAAAAAAAAGTCCTTTTTGTTAGTGATGCATATAGAAATTATTTAGGAGTAAAATATATCTATAATTTACTTTAGCATATTTCAAAATCAGAAGAAGCAAATATAGTAAATTCTTATAATTGTTCAATGTCGATGTTGATATATGAGTGTTTATTCTGTTATTTATTCTATTTCTCTGTATCTTTGAAATTTTTCAAAATAAAAATATTTTAAAATATTTTCTCAGACACACAATAGCAAAAGGAATTCACTACCAACAGAACTACAATACAGGAAATATTAAATGAAGTCTTTCAGGTGAAAGAAAATGTTACCAGATAGAAATGTGAATATGCACAAAGGAATGAAGAACACCTGAAATGGTAGCTATATAAGCAAATATAGACTTTTTAATTTGTTTGTAAAATCTCTTTAAAAATAATTGAGTCTTTTCCATTTAAACCTGGACTAGATATTAAACACAGCCTTTGGCAAACTGAAAAATTAAATTTGTCCATAATTATAAATGAACAGTTATCAATAGAAATATAGATTCTCACTTCTCTTGGAAATGTAGAAACTTTATTAAGTCTCTTCCTTACATTTGCTCATGACAACAATTATCTTGAATTGAGTGATGGCTGGCCTTGATCTCTTTTTATAAGGTGGAAAATTGCAGGAAAAAAAATGAGACTGGTATGTGCCTTCTTGAATGAGAGAATGAAAACTGTACAGTTAAGGAAAAAATGAGATCAAGGAAGATAGGCTTCAGAAGTTCAAGAAAAGAGAGACCAGAGGGAAATGCTAGAAACCATTTCACTTGCAAGTTCATGGCTAATCTGCTGAGACACTAGTCTTGAGAACCAACATGGCTTTCAATGCCACAAGCCCTCCAAGGAAAACCAAAGTTTCTTGACCTTTTCTGGGAACTATTTGCTTGCACTGAATATTTAGTATGATTTATTGGGGTTTGCAAGAGGCACAGGTTTAAAGTTGTTTTTTTTTTTCTTTTAATAAACAACTCATGAATTAGGATAAGTGGTATACCTTCACTGGCTAAAGATTTACTGTTTTTGTGAAGACGTGTCAGCACTTTCAGAAAAGGAGGTCATTTTTAAAAAGCCACCTTGGAAGCCTTTACACAGGTGAAAAAGTTATGTAGTACAATTATTTTTTCCTCCTCTTTCTCCAATTTGGAAATTTGTTCTTCAATGTCATGGTCATAAAAATTGAGGAAACATTTATTGGCCAGGTTAGGGAAAATAATGACGCTTTTATGACATTAGAGAGTGAATGCTCAGGTAACCTGGTTCAAGCACCATTCTCTACACAGGTGAGTGATATGGAGGGAAAACTATGGCAGGGAGGTTTATCATCTCCAGAGTCTTATACTTTGCCCCCTCACTCTACTGCTTGCAATGTTATCATGACTAAGTATAGAGTCACATAGTTGAAAGTGTTTCCCAAACCCCATGGTCTATACTTGCATATGTAAAGTGGAGAAAAGGATAATTTTCCACATTTAATCAAGATAAAATAAAAAATGAAGAAAAATATCCACAGCTAATATCATACTTAATGGTGAATGTCTGAATTCTTTCCCGCTATGATCAAATACAAGACAAGGTAGTCTGCTCTCACCAGTTCTATTCAACATCATACTGGAATTCCAGCCAGGGAAATTATGTAAGGAATACACATAAAAGGCATCCAGATTTGAAAGGAAGAGATTAAACTATCTCTAATGACAGATTGTATAATCTTATATAGGAAAGGCCATAAAGGATTCATCAAAACCTACTAAAGCTAACAAGAGAATTTAGAAATATTGCAAGATATACATTGGTATATAAATATCAACTGAATTTCTATATACTTGCTAATACACAACAATCAAGTAGGCTTTATGCCTGGGATACAAGGTTGGTTCAACACACACAAATCAATAAATGTGATTCATCACATAAACAGAACTAAACACAAAATACACATGATTATATCAATAGATGCAGAAAAGGCTTTTGATAAAATCCAACATCACTTCATGTTAAAAACTCTCAAAAAACTAGGTATGAAAGAAACATACCTCAAAATAATAAGAGCCAGCTATGACAAACGCACAGCCAACATCATACTAAATGAGCAAAAGCTGGAAGCATTCCCCTTGAAAACTGGCACAAGACAAGGATGCCCTCCCTCACCAGTCTTATGCAACATAGTATTGGAAGTCCTGGCCAGAGCAATCAGGCAAGAGAAAAAAATAAAAGACATCCAAACAGGAAGAGAGGAAATCAAATGATCCCTGTTTGCAGATGACATAATCCTATATCTAGAAAACCTCATAGTTTCAGCCCAAAAGTTCCTTCAACTGATAAAAAATTTCAACAAAGTTTAATGATACAAAATCAATGTACAAAAATCACTAGCATTTCAATATACCAACAACAGCCAACCCAAGAACCAAATCAAGAATGAAATCCCATTCAAAAATTCCACAAAAAGAATAAAATATCTAGGAATACACCTAACCAGGAAGGTGAAAGATCTCTACAAGAAGAATTACAAAACACTGCTGAAAGAAATCAGAGATGACACAAATAGAAAAACATTTCATGATCATGGATAGGAAGAATCAATATCATTAAAATTGCCACACTGTCCAAAGCAATTTACAAATTCAATGTTATACCTATCAAACTACCAAGGACATTTTTCACAAAACTGTTCTAAAATTCATATGGAACCAAAAAATTGCCCAAATAGCCAAGGCAATCTTAAGCAAAAAGAACAAAGCTGGAGGCATCATGTTACCCAACTTCAAATGATACTACAGGGTTACAGTAACCAAAATGAGATGGTACACTGGTACAAAAACAGGCACCTAGACCAATGGAACAGAATAGAGAGCCCAGAAGTTAGGTCACACACATACAACCATCTGATCTTCGACAAAGCTGACCAAAACCAGCAATGGGAAAAGGACTCCCTATTCAATAAATGGTGCTGGGTAACTGGCTAGCCATGTGCAGAAGATTGAAACTGGACCCCTTTCTTACACCACATACAAAAATTAACTCAAGATGGATTAAAGACTTACATGCAAAACCCAAAACTATAAAAATCCTAGAAGAAAACCTTGGCAATACCATCCAGAACATAAGCACAAGCAAAGATTTCATGATGAAGATGCCAAAAGCAATTTCAACAAAAGCAAAAATTGATAAATGGGATATAATTAAACTAAAAGCTTCTGCACAACAAAATAAACTATCAACAGAGTAAACAGACAACTCAGAGTTTGGGAGAAAATTTTTGCAAACTATGCATCTAACAAAGGTCTAATATCCAGCATCTATAAGGAATTTAACAAATTTACAAGAAAAAAACAAACGACCCCATTAAAAAGTAGGCAAAGGACATGAACAGACACTTTTCAAAAGAAGACATACATGCGGCCAACAATCACATGAAAAAAAATCTCAATATCACTATCATTAAAGAAATGTAAATCAAAACCACAATGAAATACCATCTCACACCAATCAGAATAGCTGTTATTAAAAAGTCAAAAAAATAACAGATGCTGGCGAGGTTGTGGAGAAAAAGGAATGCTTATACACTGTTGGTGGGAGTGTAAATTAGTTCAATCATTATGGAAGACAGTGTGGCAATTCCTCAAAGATCTAAAGACAGAAATATCATTTGGCCAGCCGTGGTGGCTCACGCCTGTAATCCCAGCACTTTGGGAGGCCCAGGCAGGTGGATCACTTGAGGTCAGGAGCTCAAAACCAGCCTGGCAAATATGGTGAAACCCTGTCATTACCAAAAAACACAAAAATTAGCCGGGTATAGTGGCACGTGCCTGTAGTCCCAGCTACTCGGGAGGCTGAGGTGGGAGAATTGTTTGAATTTGGGAGGCGGAGGTTGCAGTGAGCCAAGATCACACCAGTACACTCCAGCCTTGGCAATAGAGTGAGACCCTGTCTCAAACAAAAAAAGTCATTCAACCCATCAATCCCATTACTGAGTACATATCTAAAGGAATATAAATTGTTCTATTATAAAGACACACACTCATGTATGTTCATTGCAACATTATTCACAATAGCAAAGACATGGTATCAACCTAAATGCCCATCAATGACAGATTGGATAAAGAAAATGTGGTACATATACACCACGGAATACTATGCAGCCATAAAAAAGAATGAGATCATGTCCTATGCAGGGACATGGATGGAGCTGGAGGCCATTATCCTTAGCAAACTAATGCAGGAACAGGAAAACAAATACCACATGTTCTCACTTATAAGTGCAAGCTAAATGATGAGAACACATGGACACATAGAGGAGAATGACACACACTGGGGCCTAGTAGAGGGTGGAGGGTGGGAGGAGGGAGAAGGGTTAGGAAAAGTAACTAACGGGTACTAGGCTAAATACCTGGGTGATAAAATAATCTGTACAACAAACCCCCATGACACAAGTTTACCTATGTTACAAAACTGCATGTGTACCCTTGAACTTAAAAATTTAAAAAAAGAAAATATGATATATATACACAATGGAATATTATTCAGCCATAAAAAAAGAATGAACTTATGTCATTTGTGGCAATAGGAATGAAACTGAAGGACATTATGTTAAGTGAAATAAGCCAAGCACAGAAAAACAAATACTGCATGATCTCACTCATTTGCAGGATTGAAAAATGCTGATATCATAGAAATACAGCAGAGAATAGTGGTTGTCAGAGGCTGAGGAAGGGAGGAAAAAGAGGATAAGGAGATATTGGTAAATGAATATAAAATTGCAGATAGGTAGGAGAAATAAGCTGTGTTGTATTGCACTGTAGGATGACTGTAGTTAACAGTATTGTATTGTGTATTTCAAAATAACTAGAAGATAGGATTTTGAATGTTCTCACCAGAAAGAAATAATAATAGTTTAAGGTGATGGATAGGCTAATTACCCTGATTTGATCATTACACAGTGTATACAGGTTTTAAAACATCACACTATATACCATAACTAGGTATAGTTATTATGTGTATTAAAATTTAACTTAATAATAAAAGGAAAACCTACAGAATGTAAAAAACATATTTGCAAATCATATATCTGACAAACAACCTATAAAAGAACAATTACAACTCAATAATAAAAAGACAACCCAATTTTTAAAATGAACAAAATCTCTGTATAAACATTTCTCCAGAAAAGATACACAAATAAAAGACAGACACATAAAAAGATGCTCAACACCATTAGCCACCAGGGAAATGCAAATTCAAATCACAACAAGATACCACTTCATACCCACTAGAATGACTCTAATCAAAAAGACAACAATTACAAGTATTATAGAGGATGAAGAGAAATTGGAACACTTATACACTGCTGGTAGAAATGTAAAATGGTGTCGTTGCTTAGGAAAACAGCCTGGCAATTTTCAAAGACCTAAACATAGAATTACCAGATAACCCAGCAATTCCATTCCTAGATATATACCCAAGAGAACTGAAAATATATCTTCATTCAGCAGCTAATATACAAATGCTCATAGCAACATTATTCTCAATAACTAAAATTTAATGGTACTGTGGTTACATAGAAAAAAAATCCCTTTTGTTAGTGAGGCATATACAAATTATATACAGTGAAATATCATTATGTCTGTAATATATTTTTAAATATTTCCAAAACCAATTAAGGAAATGCAGCAAAATTCTCCAGATACCTAACGACAAGGTAAAAAAAAAAAAAAAACTACACACTAATATATTCTGGCTAAATGGATATTAAATGTAGGTATATATTATATATATAAATATTATGTATAAGACATGTATATATATTAAACAAGGAAGAAAATATGAATAATACAAACTAAAAGTACTAGCGTTTATATTTGTATACGGGGACTGTGAATGGCTATCTCTGGGTGTGGAGTTGCAAAGGCCTCTCCTTTTTATTTAATATGGTCCATTTCCATATTGTTTCACAGAAAGTGAAGGAAAACCATGCCAGTTAGTCCTGTGTAAATCGCTGGGAAGTTCACTGGCTTGAGAATCAGAAAAACTATGTTCTGATGCTGACAGTTCCTATGTTCTGGTGTTCCTCTCTTCTCTGCGTTGCCAGTGTACTTATCTGTAAGATTGGTTAACTTTACCCAATTTCTAAACTCTCTCAGCTCTACAGACCTATCACTTTATGCTTCTATCTAATTCAAATTTCATTCCTTAGAAAATAACATTACCAGCACTTGCAAAATGCCTAGAAATGATAACACCTTATGGGGAAAAAAATGAAAACCTTGAAGAGTTCACTATTGCTATCCTGTTCCTGTTGCACACCTATTTGGATTGCTTCACCAGATAATAGTCTATATTCTGATCGTTGGAAACAAACAGCCAGCAAATAGAAACTGGGGTAATGCACAATAGAAATGACCTCTGGTGGTTTTGTGACCTAAAAATAGCACGGGTCAAATTAGAAAAGTTGTTTTTTGTTATTTTGCTTGTTTGTTTTGTACTTTTGTAAATATATATAAATTAGATATTCAATTATCTGTTTTATACCAGTCCACAATCACCCACCCCAATCACCACCCCCAGCTCCCTGCCCTGTAGGTTCCTTGTTAGCAGCATTCGCTTTCAGGGAGATTGTAATGTTGCTGAAAGAACACCAAAATACAATTCTGCTCACCATTAATCCTTGTCTTCTGCAGCCCTCCATACTACAATCGCCTATTTCATTCATTGTCCCCATCTACAACCTGCACATATTTGCAGTCAATCGGAGAAGTAATTACTTTTGTACGGAGAACACCACAAACCAACTCTTATTTCCACTACACACAAATATCAATTAAGCATAATATTCAATTTGGGGTTAAATTGCTACAGAACCTCTCACCACCAAAAAAAAAAAAAAAAAAAAAAAAAAAAAAAACGGCAGGGGGGAGGGGAGATTCCGTTCTTTTCTTTAACGGGTTTTCAGATCTCATTTTTTTTTAAAAGGTTGGAGAAAGCAGGAATCTTTTCAGTTTAAATTATCTCTTTTTTTATTTTTTTGGAGCAGTTTTCTTGGTACAAAACTTAGGTTAAAACCTCTAAAAAATATATCTAAGAAATACAGAAAATGATATTAAAATGACCTTTAATAGGCCAAAAAATGTTTGTTAAAAAAAATCAGATCAAAGACACTCACTTGTATAATAATGGTAGAAGCATATTCAAGGTAAATGAAGGTTGGGAAGGATTAAATGTGCAAAAATAAGAAACTTAGTTTTGTGATTGATTTCACTAGGCACACAATCATTTGAAATGCATATGCTGATAGAAATCAAATATTGCAAAAAAAAAGAACATCAGATTTCTTACATAAATAATAACCAAATAAATTCTTCTATATTATAATTGTTTTTTCAAATAGTTAAAATTTAACAAAATCTATTCTGGCAAATACAAGAGAATCCTCTTAAAATTAACTAATATTGCAGGAGGATATTTTTTCTTGGGGAATGGTCCTCCCTTTATTGTTGAAAGTTGTGTTATTCTCTTAATGGCTTGCTTTTTATTTGAAGTTCTGTATGTGTGTGTGTGTGCATACATGTATACAATACATCCACACAGAGACAAATGCCCACATACCTGATACAAACAAGAGGGCTGAGGCTTGACTGGCCTGTCTTCCTTCTCTTATTAATACAACTACTAATCACACACCAGAGCCTATAATCTTGAACTTTTGAAAAACAAAATACATTCATCAATGTTTGAAAAGTAACCCCCAAGAAATGCATTCCTAAATCCTTTAAAATAAACAAATTAAGAGTCCAAGAATAGGAATTCAAGGAGATTTAAATTTGAATTAGCTTAACCACTTTTGACAAGTTTACACATGAAAGACAGCAAGATTGTATGTACTACTTGCTGCTTTAAGAAGTTTCATTCTGTCTGTCTATATAAAAAGTTTCAGCCAAAGTTAAATCAATCTCCTCTACTGATTTTCAACATTAGACAAATACCCAGCCCCCCCCCTCCTTTTTTTTGAACCCTGCTTTCAGCCTGACTTTTTCCCCAATTGAAATTCAGACCCTCAATGGTTGGTTTTTCTTGGTTCTAAATGTTGATAAAAAAGGGTTTTCTCCACTCCCTCAATTTGATGTGACAGGCTTCTGACATGAATAATGGAAGCATTTCTTTCACAGGCAAATCAACTTAATTTAGCAAGCCTTTATACTCTCGGTGGGCAAGCCACAATCCCCGAGATTCCATGAGAGTCTTTAAGTTAGACAAAATCTTTAGAATTTGCAGAAAATGTATAAAGTAAACAACACTTATTTTGTCACAATACTTGAATAACTTTTATGCAGGAGTTACAGATGAATATATTACTTCCTAATCAGATCTTGATTTACAAGCAATTTGTGATGAACCCTCCAAGCTCAAGGGAAACTAGCCCCTAGTAAGAAAAATAAGGGAGTCTCTATACAAATAAATTTTAAAGCCTGCAGATTGAAAACGAAACAAAACAAAAAACAGGAAAATAAACACCCCACTGCTCCCAAAAAAGGCAAATAAAAATCAAGGTACATGTACTTTGTAGAGCCAAGTGGAGTTTATAATAGCACTAGAAAGATCTATTTTAAATAATCCCTTTAAGCAAAATCTTGGAGAGTTGAAACGGCAGCATTTCCTAGCCATGAGATTAAAAGGAATGGATCCTACAGTCATTTCCATTTCCAAATTCAGGACACAGCTATTCCTCTGAGAACTTTGCAGAACAGAAAGAAGACACGTTAATAATACATTAGTGAAAGAAAGATGGGACTCATAAGAATAAAACTAAGACATATGCCTTCTGAGCTGGCCATTGAGGGATGGTTTTATTTATTTATTTACTTATTTATTTATTTTTGAGATGGAGTGTCACTCTGTCGCCTGGGCTGGGGTGCAGTGGCTCAATCTCGGTTCACTGCAATCTCCGCCTCCCGGGTTCAAGCGATTCTCCTGCCTCAGCCTCCCGAGTAGCTGGGATTACAGGCGCCCACCACTATGACCAGCTAATTTTTCTGTATTTTTAGTAGAGATGGGGTTTCACCATGTTGGCCAGGCTGGTCTCGAACTCTTGACCTTGTGATTCGCCCACCTCGGCCTCCCACAGTGCTGGGATTACAGGGGTGAGCCACTGCGCCCAGCCTGAGGAATGGTTTTAAAATGAACATAACCAGACTTGGAGTGCAGCAAATTTTACATTAACATGATCTCTAACAGAATATAGTGGCTGATATGTGCCCTCTGGTCTTTGGTATCATATAAGAAGAAGTCTGGAAGAAAGAAAAGAAGACAGGACTGGGAATCTGAAGACCTGCTCCAAGCCTAGCCAGGAAATTTTCCATACGACCTTAAACAAGTCCCTTCCCCTATGTGGGCCTCTGATTTCTTTCTGTTCAATGAGAAGGTAGAAGCAGGTGATCTCTAAGATTAGTTCCAACTCTAAAATGCTATAATTCCATAGCTTGGTGACAAAAATTCTAGATGACCGGTGATAAAAGTACAAAAGTATTGCATATAATTCATAAATTGTAAAGAAAGTCTATGACTCTGGGGTTGAGGCTGGAGTTGGTATAGCAAATCAATCTTGAGCCCCTCTGGCAGTTTTCCATAATTTTCTGTTTCCAAATATATTTTTTAAAAACCATGTGCTTAGGCCAGGTGCAGTGGCTTACACCTGTAATCCCAGCACTTTGGGAGGCCGAAGCGGGTAGATCACCTGAGATCAGGAGTTCGAGGCCAGCCTGACCAACATGGAGAAACCCCGTCTCTACTAAAAATACAAAAAAATAAAAAATTAGCCGGGCGTGATGGCGCATGCCTGTAATCCCAGCTACTCGGGAGGCTGAGGCAGGAGACTTGCTTGAACCCGGCAGGTGGAGGTTGCGGTGAGCCGAGATGGCACCACGGCACTCCAGCCTGGGCAGCAAGAGCAAAACTCTGTCTCAAAACAAAAACAAAACAAAACAAAACAAAAATATGCTTGCATCTGGAAAGGAAAACTCCAGAAACTGAGAGTTCCTTGGAGCAAAAATAGTTTTTTTAATTCTATATTTTTTTATCATCAACTTCTGAGAATACTTATAAACTGGTAAATGATAATTGAGAGAACTTTACCTACATGCACACTTTTTTCAGTACTCTTAACATATTAATTTTTATCATGCAAATAAAAACATAATACTCTCCCAATAATATACTCTTTTAATAAAGACAGCTTCTGTTTCACTATTATTTAAAATTTTATGAAGGTATATTAGGGTAAAAAAAAAAAACTGGCTTCCTTAATGTCAGACCTTTCACATTATATTTCAACCTCAATTTGCATGTTGCTGTTGTGGGATTCATAAATTAGGAGGTAACTGTTTCAGTAAAAAGGAAAAAGTGATGCTGTAAATTTCAAATAATAAATCCTTAACTATAGACAACTATTTTTAGATAAATATTGTTTCAGAGTGAAGAACCATTTTTTTTAAATCCACACTCTACACATAAGCCTCTTTCTCTTTCTCTCTCTCTCCCTCTTCTTCTCCTTCTCCCTCCCTCCCCTCAATTAGCTAATCAGCCAATTAGGGGTTCCAACAATTACAAATGTCAGGAAAGGGATAAAGGGAAAAAAAAACGGGAAACCAGTCAAGGTAGAACAAAATCCTTTTACTTTAAAGGGTGTCCACCATTAACCCCTAAAGAATTCTACTCCACCTTGAGGGATTTGCTATTCCTAGTCTCAACCCCTCCCACCTTCCTTCCCTATTATAATTGTTAGGTCAGTTAATTGGCTGATTAAGGATACCCTGGCATTTTTTATTAACTGGCAATTAGAGTCAGACTCAGAGGCACAGAAGATCCTTTCTGATTGGTGGTGGCACTTGAGTTACAAAGATTAATAAAGTCAAATGAGTTTTAAGGTCTGGTTTAGTTAATCCAGCCTTCTTGTATGGATATTTTGGCATCATCCATAGTTCTAATATCATCTCAGTTGCTTTCAAACCAAACTGCATTCATTCAAGAGCAGCAATCATCTAGTATCAAAACTGGAAAAAAAATCTGGCAATAACATGAGAATATTAGATAATCACAAATCCTAGAGGTGTTTTCATCTGCCATAATAACAATTCTTATATTTTATTCACAACACTCTTGTTTTCTGTCTGTCTAGGTCCATTCCCATAGAAGACCCAAGTTTCCCAATCAAAAAGCCCACAGGAGTATAATATATGACATGCCCTAATCCCTTTAGCCTAGTTAAATCCTCTCACAGTCTCTTTCCATAACTTCTTTAAGACAAAGTGGCACTTATGAAGATCCATTACTAAAGGTGTCCATTATGGGCAAAGCAAATGCTCCCTTAAAACCCCCAAACAGCTTGTGTTATTATAAGACGATGGTATACTTGTATTAAAATTATGATCCACTAAGGCAGAACTGGATATATCAGTAATAGCCTGAACAAACAGCTACAAAATAGGATACACTGACTGTACATGTGGTATTGGGAGGATGGCATCCCAGAAAAATACTGGAGGCAGTACAAAACAGTAGTTAAACCCAAGAGCTTTAGATCAGGTATACGTAGCCTAAGTCAAAATCCTAGCTCTACCATGTGCTTAAAAGTGTGAACTTGAGTTAGTTTCTCAACATATGTGAGCCTTGTTTTTTTCATTTGTAAAATGAAGATAATAAAAGAATACACCTCATAGGCTTAATGGGAAAATTATAGGACAAACATGCAAAACATTTTTCTCAACACTTAGCACATAGTAATTGTTCAATAAACAATAGCTATTATTGGCATGACTGTCTTTCCTCCTTCAATTTACTAGATGGTTGAGGAAACCAACAGGCTTAAGGGCCATGTTTGCTATCCTGTAGATACAGTCTGAGAACTTGTGAAAACCTATAGGACAGAGATCAGAGAGCACGCAATTCCAGTGTAGGAAGAGTGGAATGAGTTTGACCATCATAAACCCAAGCGTTGGGAAAAGTAACATGGCTGGGGCCAGGTATGGTGGCTCACATCTGTAATCCCAGCACTTTGGGAGGCCAAGACGGGCGGATCTCCTGAGGTCAGGAGTTCGAGACCAGCCTATCCAACATGGTGAAATCCATCTCTACTAAAAAAAAAAACAAAAAACAAAAAACAAAAACAAAACAAAACAAACAAACAAACGAAAATTAGCCAGGCATGGTGATGGGCACCTGTAATCCCAGCTACTCGAGAGTCTGAGGCAGGAGAACTGCTTGAACCCAGGAGGTGGGGGTTGCAGTGAGCTGAGATCACACCATTGCACTCCAGCTTGGATGACAAGAGTGAAACTCCATCTCAAAAAAAGGAAAAGAAAAAAAGAAAAGTAAAATGGCTGGGATCTAGGTCTAAGTCAGGTTGACAGGACTGGAGACTTGGTCAGGGGCTTGCCCAACTTCTGGGGCCTACTAGTTAATCACAAAACCTGCTTCACCCTTGGAGTGAGACACATGAAAAATTACACCAGGCAACTCAGTATCCCGTGGGGATAGAGGTTAAAAGAATGGATTGTGGAGCCAGACTGCCAGGGTTTTCATCTCTGCTGTTACTAGCTGTTTGACTTTAGGCGATGCAGTTAACCTCTCCATGCCTCAGTTATCTCATCTGTTAATTAGGGGACAAAAATAGGTATGAATTTATAATCCATGTTGTAAAAACTAAATTAGTTAGTATTTGTAAAACTTTTAAAACAGTGCCTGACAAAAATGAGTTGTATATAAATTTCTGTCAAATTAAATAAGTGAAACTTGTAATGTCCTCGCAGCATTCACTTTGCCCTCATGTCACTAGCATCCTGCCCTCCAAATGTCAAGTGTTTAGGAGACATGATGTATTTGATCTCTGTACCAGTTTTGCAAGATGGCAGTGAGATGACCAGGGGCAGAAAGGGATAATGGTGAGGAAGCCAGTAGTCCAAAAGCTAGTACTGTACCTCTCTATTCTGGTTTATATCCCACTGACACATGGTGACATACGGTTATCCATCACCTTTATTAGCCCTTTTAATGGAGAAGAAGAGAGTGAGGAGCAGGTCTAACACTGGACAAAATTGGAAAAGCAGTGAATTCTGTCTCCAAACTTTAATTCTCTCAGAACTCCTCAGTTCAGAAGTTGCTCTCTTCTATCTCTCCAACATGCAAATATTAAACCTCCTCCTTTAAGAAAAAATCCAAATGGAAACAGAATATTAGGGTTGGAAGGTCTATCTCCAAGTTTTTTGCCCTCATATTGTAGATGAGGTCACTTATGCCCATAGAGGGGAAGCGACTTTAGTTAAATGATCAAATTCATATTTTTTCCCAATCTCTTTAGATTCAGTATCAAGTTGCATTTAGAGAAGAACAATGGACTGCTCTCATCCTAACATTTGCCGTTTGAATTCTTTGCAGACTGGCATGCCTTCCAAGAGTTCAAGCCAAATGCCACTTCATGAGTTCTGATGTGCTGTTTGCATGGGGCATTCCAATGCAAATTGAGTGTCTTGGTCATAACATCTTGGTCTTGTTCTTCTCTCAGATTTGCATCACTAATATATGCAAGTGCTGTACAGTTCAAGGGCATCTGGGGGGTAAAACTACATAGGAAATGTTGCCCTTTCACGGTTCTGTGTTCTCAATGGCCATTTAGTTACTATGGCAAGTTTCCCCAAAGTAGTATTTTTACTCCAACTGTGAACCTGAAGGATTATTAATCACATGACCAACATATAAAGTAGCATGGATC
Organism: Pongo pygmaeus; assembly: GCF_028885625.2. Taxonomy (NCBI): domain Eukaryota; kingdom Metazoa; phylum Chordata; class Mammalia; order Primates; family Hominidae; genus Pongo; species Pongo pygmaeus. The sequence goes on along the minus strand of NC_072396.2, from coordinate 144,728,862 downwards.
ACAAGTAGTAGGAGAGTGGAAGCAAAACAAAGAAGAGGTAGAATTTAGAGATAAAAAGAAAGTGATCACTGAGTCCGATTCTATCCTCATTTTACATATTCAGTAACAAAAGTCCTAAGAAAACAAATTACAGAGCTAGTTGGGGCCAGAACATGGTTGAGAACCCAGTTCCTGACTCCTGGTCCAGGGTTCCCTCCCCTGCAAAAATCTGTGCATACGTTTTAGTTTACGTGAAATTCCTTTGGCAATAAATATATGCCTTGAAGTGGAAGTGAATCATATTATCTTAGGGTTCATCATGGGGACTTAGTCTAACTTAAATTCACAGCCCCTCTGTGTTAAACATGTTGCTTTTTTCATGGGCAGAGAAATGCTATAATTTCAGTTAAAACCATTCCAGAAACTCTAAATATGAGAAATGGACGTGCTAGGGAAGGCTAACAATAGATCAAAATGGTACTCAAACTCTCTATGTGCTAGAACAGAAACTCCCTATAAATACTGTATTCAATTAAGGTAAGGTTCTTTTTAGATAACCATACTACATTTAGAGAAATCCAATCATATAGAATTTTTATAGTACATTCTTCCCCTAATTTTCTTAGTTATCTGCTGGTCTTTATTTCCCAATGAAAACCATACATTAACACTGCAGTTTGGAAGAAAATGAAAACATTTCTTGCTATGTTACAGGTCACCACTTAATGCAGCTGAAGTTTCATTTCTCTCCCATTAAAATTGCTTATTTGCCTCATCTGGATGTATATTAAATGGTAATAAGATACGGAATATATAAGGTTGTGACCCACGCCAGTAGGTTTTGCTGTTTTTAGAGGGTTTTTTTTTTTTTTTTTTGCTGTTAATTGGTTGCACTCTATGTCAGATCTGATTCTTCTGCACCATTGTTAAGGCTGATGCTAAGGCTGATGATTCTTCAGAACACCATTGAAAAGAGAACAGCTAGAAAAAATTTCACCAAAACAAGGAACTAGAGGGAAAATTTCTCAGGACAGAGTAATGTTTTTTACTTTTAAGTTCAGAAAATAAAATGCATTCCATCCTGTGAAACTCATTGAGTATGAAAAAAATATTTTACCAGGAAAAAAAAAAACTACTCAATTTGAAATTCTGCACTGATTTCAGAGGCTTCAGGTTAAAACACATTTGTGAAAATAGAAAACTGACTAATATGAAGAAATTACTCTTGCCAACTTCAAATAATGACCTGCCTTGTGGAACTATATATATTTTACGTCACCTAATGAATGTCCTCTTTAGCTGCTGAGTGTAAAGCTTTCTTTTTAATTTTTGTAAATAAAATTATATGCTAACCTCACAAGGGAGGTCACTTTTTGAACAAATGGGGGAATTATTTTGCAATGTAAATAATCCCTCTCTAATTTATCCATCCAGAGTGGTTGGATTTTTGTTTATTAAACTTCTTATCAGAGAGCTAGCCTGCTTATCCTTGTTTTCCAGTGCTTGAAGGACAGGACTTGGGGGGAGCAGAAAAGCAGGACAGAGGCAAGATGAGGACACTGGCGAGGAAGTCAGAAGCCCTGGGTTAACCCAGTTCTACCACTGACTAGCCAAAGGACCCTAAGCAAGTCAACGGATCTTTCTGGGCCTCAGTTTCTTTGCCTGTAATATTGTCAGATAAAGAAACCATGAGAACCAAATGTAATCATCTGTGTAAAAGCACTTGGTAAACTGTAAAATGCTAGGCAAATAAAGTTGATAATCAATAATATGTCTCCTACTCCCTCTTCCAAAGCTGACAATGGAAATGATAATCAGCAACTCCATAACAGGAAAACCCCATATCAAAGAATATAATTTTAATCAAATGGCCTATGGTTGAGCCCCGTCTTAAATAGAAAAAGAGTGTAGTCAGTTAACATTAGAAAAGTCACATTAGATTGGAGTTAAGTTAGCCTGTATGGAGTCTCTCAGAATGGTACCAAGGGTCATGTTGTGGGAGCAGAAAACAGTTTCATTCCAGGCTAACTCAGTGTGGAAAAACATACGCAACAAGTCTCCCAGGTGATCAGTGACCTTAAACTGTTTTAGGATCTATTTCAAATGATTCTGTATGATATATTGCAGTAACCCTTTTAATTGATTTGAAAATACTGACCCTTTAAGGCTCGGTCCAGTTACCTATTCCATGACCTGGCCCTGAATCCTATCAATTGGAAGGTATCTCTCCCTTGTCTGTGCCCTAATACACATGGTGAGCCTCTAGTATGGCAGTCATTTACATTTAGTTTATCATAGAATTTGTGTGTTTGTGTGTATGCACATGTATGTCTGTAGTTTGACTCTCTCACGAAAATATAGGCTCCTTAAGGGCAGAAAGCATGTCTGGGTCATCATTATACACCCTTCACAGCATCTATCACATTGCTTTACACACATTAGTTGTCCAATAAACACTGATGACTGTTAAAGGTAATGAGAACCATTTATTTACTGTTAGAGGAGATATTTCCTTTTCTTATTCCCTAAAACTGTCTACTTCAAGCTGTATGAAGCTACCATCTTTGACAAATCCTCTAATTGAGGGAATAACTCTATGGAGTAACAGCTAACCTATTTTTGAAAAAATGGAAAAATTGGTACTTAGCGTAACATAATCACTGTCCTTGAAGTAAAGTGATAAATGATCTCAGATTGGACAACAGGGATTCCCAATCTGGACAGAGCTGAGTATGGCAGTGTTGATAAATCCCTCAAGGGAGGTCAGCACACTTGAGTTAACACAATCCTCCCTCCCAGTTAGAGGCTAGGTCCACCTAGGACAGTGCTATCCAACATAGGAGCCACTAGAAACATGTGCCTATTGAGCACATGAATTTTGCCCAGACTGAATTGAGATACACTGTAAATGTAAAACACATACTGGATTTCAAGACTTAGGACAAGATTTGTAAAAGAGCATTAAATATCTCAGTAATAATTTTATATTGATTGCATGTTGAAATGATACTATTTTGGGTATACTGAGTTAAATAAAATATATTATTAAAATTAATTCACTTATTTTTTTAATGTAGCTACTGGAAAATTTAGAATTACATATGTGTCTTTCATTATATTTCCACTAGATAGCACTGCTCTAAGTGATCAAGGAAGTAAGAATGATCTATTAAGGAGCTAAAACTGGACCCTCTCTACTAAAACAAAACAAAACAAAATTCTACTCTTTTGTTTTGTTTTGTTTTGTTTTGAGACAGGGTCTTGGTCTTGGTCTGTCACCCAGGCTGGAGTGTGGTGGTGCAATCACAGCTCATTACAACCTCTGCCTCCTGGGCTCAAGTGATCCTCCCACCTTAGCCTCCCAAATAGCTGGGACTACAGGAGCACACCAACAAGTCCGGCTAATTTTTGTATTTTTTTTGTAGAGATGGGGCTTCACCGTATTGCTCAGGCTGGTCTCAAACTCTTGAGCTCAAGGGATCCACCTGCCTCAGCCTCTCAAAGTGCTAGGAATACAGGCGTGAGCCACCAAGACCAGCCTAAAACTCTACTCCTAAAACAACCTAAATCCTAATAATTTGTACATCCACCATCTCCTTTTGAGGTCAACAAGGTGCAAAAAACCAAAGGGTCATGACACAGCACTGGTACAATAATATAACTACGTATGTAAAATATCTGAGTCTGTGTCCAAGCTAGGAACAGGAGTTCTCAATGAAGGCCTCCCAAGCAGAGAATTGTAAAATTTTTAGAAAGAGTTGCAAGTCAATAAGAAAAGGCATTCTCAAAGTTTCTAAACAATGAACCTTGAATATTTACCCTTCTAACTGTGTTGACACTATATGGCAACAAACTGAAAAGGGAAAATAAAATTGAAACATTTTGCACCAGGTACCATATTACCTTGCATTCTTAACAGTGTTTGTGGAATTGAATTGAATTTGGCAGAAGTTGCCTAATTGAATTTGATCTCTTTTTAAACTGAAGTTAATGTAACTAGCGTATGTTCATACACAACCCTAAAACTCCGAGTTGACTAACATGTATCATGTGTGGACACTGTGCTGTGCTCTCTTGGCCATTTACATAACTACTGAATCCTTGCTAGAGCACTAGCTGCTATAGGGAAGAATTAATTATAAGCTAGACCTGTGTTGTAATAAATACCCTCTCATAACCATTTCATCTAAAGAAGGAGGGGTTCTGTGGCCTAGCCCCTATGGAGAGCATCATAACAGAGCCTAAGACTACTGCACACAAGTGCAGGAGTTACATTTTATCATCCGTGAAGATGTGTGTTCTATGTATAATGTGCAGATATCATCTGAAATTGGAGTATTAAAAAGAGACTTTAAGAAATAGGAAGAATTGATTTTTAAGCAAATGCAATGTAAATATTGAAAGAATAGCCCTGTTAAATTGTGCCTAATTCCACTTAAAACATGAAAAGCCAAAAGTGGTATCAACAGTTCTATTCAGTAAATTAACTGAATTTTTTTTTTAAATATTTTACCAAATTAGGTAAACATTCAATCCAGGTATTTGGCATGTGAAAACAGAGTAAGCAGTTGGTTAATCGATCGATTTTCTTTCTTTTTTTCTTTTTTATTTATTTATTTATTTATTTTGGAGACGGAGTCTTGCTCTGTTGCCCAGGCTGGAGTGCAGTGGCATGATCTTAGCTCACTGCAACTTCCGCCTCCCAGGTTCAAGTGATTCTCCTGCCTCAGTCTCCCAAGTAGCTGGGATTACAGGTGCCCACCAACACACCCAGCTAGTTTTTGTATTTTTAGTAGAAACGGGGTTTCACCATGTTGGCCAGGCTGGTCTCGAACTCCTGACCTCAAGTGATCCGCCCGCCTTGGCCTCCCAAAGTGCTAGGATTATAGGCATGAGCAACCGCCAAGCCAATCGATCTATTTTCAACAGGTTGTGTGGATATCCTGCAGGCACAGACTTAGTCGGAAGGCTAAAAAGAGGCAAAAATCCGATCACATATAGTAAAGTGCAGATGGTCCCAGTGACCCAGCAACCTCTGTCCAACTTTACTCATATTAGAATGCTCTTACACTGGGTTGTTTTTAATGAGACCCAAATCTATTTATGTATTTTCCTAGTTTTCTTTATCATCTCCTTGTGTACCATTGAGTAGTTTTTGAGGACACAAGCCACTATTACAATGTTGTCAAGGCCCTTCTCGTTTTCTAGTTCAAATCCTTGTTCATGCTGTTTGCTAAGTACTTGTTCCCTGTGACAGCTTTCAGCCAAACAGAACACACTGAATGCTGCATTCCAAACCACTCTGTCCTGCTGGGCTCTGAGTAAAACAAGCTCTTCAAACTCCATCATGTGAACCTTTCACAAGGAACAATCTCCCTCAGACAATTCCATTCAGAGATACTATCCGTGAAACTGGGACTGGGGGAAGAGGTGACATCACAGGCTTCCCCCTCTGGCCAGGGTCATGACCACCAAAGTTGTATTTAAGAGGCTCCCACGTGGTTTGGCACATGATTTCCTTAATGATCTGACATTTTCCCCAACTTTCCCATAAGCTTCTAATTTAAGATATTCACACTTAAACAGAAAATTGGGTTCTGGTGTCAAGAAAGCCTGAGATTTCAAGAAGTAAAGAATGAACAAATTGCAGCTGGGGTCTCTATTAGGGATAGGAGGGTAGACGTATGACATACTATATAATACATGCCATATGTGAGGGTTTGGGGCAGTACATTAGGAAACACAGAAACAAAAGGCATTATATCCAACCAAGAGACTGGAAAAGTTGTGATTTTATTTTTTATAAAAAGGAAGGAAGAAAAAAATGAGAAAAAGTTAAATGAGTTAGATTTTATTATTTTTTTCAATGTCTGAAGCCAAGGTTTGGAAACGGGAATTTTGAAAAATACAAGAGGATTATTCCACTGAGATGGATAGCTAGCTTGTCTGCAGTTAAGCTACAATAGAAGGAGAGCAGCACACCCAGCTGCATTCCGAGGAATCTGGGGCTGTTTTCAGAAAGACCTGCCTGGCAGCTCCTGAAGAAGGTTTTGGACTCTCCTAAAAGCTTTTTAATGTGAGAAGAGCAGCTCATGGATCCAAAATGGTTTCTATTCCAGTTCTCACAAGAGTTGGGGCATGTGGACTCGGTGACCTTCCAATTCTCCCTTTAGTCCAATGAGTCTGTGAACTCATCTCTCTGTGTAACATCCTCCTGCTCAACTTATTTTTGAAAAAGAACAGTGCCCAAAGAAGGGAACATTTGGCTGTAATGTGCCTCCTAAGCCTTTGGAATTTTTTGTTTGTTTGTTTGTTTTCATTCTTGACCTGCTGAAGAAGATGGAACTAAAAGAGAGAGAAGAGTGTGCTGTGCACACACATTCCCATTCTACAAGCAGCTCTGCCACTCCCACCTAGTGAATTTCCTGGCTCAGAATTGTTTCAACTTGGCAGTCCTTATTTCCAATGGGCTCCCAGAGCTCAACCAGTCAAATACTAGATTGCTAAAATGAGAGTATCATAGAAAGGTTATCACTACCATTGCCTACTGAATTACATCAGATATCAGAAAGAACCGGAACTGTGAGGACTTTAGCACAACTAACTCCCTTATTTCATATAACAAACAAAAAAGGGTCCAGAAAAGAAATCAACTTGCTTAAGATTATCAGGAAAGTCAAGGCTTAAACCAAGATCCTGCATGCTTGCCCCAGATGCCTGAGACACTGCAATTTTGTCTACAAATGAGAATGTTGATAACTTATTTGCTACCCTTCTTTGCAGAAATATGTTTAATGTCACACAGAATAAAACTGTTCCCCCAAGGTTTTGTTTTGAGCTTTCCGTACCCTAATATAATTTTATGACAAAGATAATTTTTTCACTAAAACATAAATGTACAGTGTAATATTGACTATGCTTTTTCAACCTACACATGCAATCATGGAGATTCTTACACACCTCCCTAGGGAAGTGAACCCCTTGGGATAAGAATGAACGGTTTACAGACTAATGGGGCAGACAAAGAAGCAAACTGACAATTACAATGATAAGTCCAAAGTGTGGGGATTTAATCCTGACTCAGAAGGACAAGGAAGGTATTAAAAAAAAAAAAAAAAAAAAAAAAAAAAAAAAAAAAGGTAAAGCCTGAGGTGAGCTTTGAAGGCTGAATAGGAGTTAGGCAAGCAACGGGGGGCGTTCCAGACCAAGGGAGCAACAAGGCAAAAGGGCCTAGAGGCAGAGATTATAGAAAATTCAGGAAACTTCTAGTGTTCAAGTAGCCTAGTTTGGCTGGTGGCTAGAGCACAGTGGCAGTGGCAAGGTGTCACTTGTGTTCCCTGAATGCACAATTCCAACAGCTTCCCCTAAATAAACACAGCATAGTAAAAAGAGTACGCTTACCATGCCAGAGTGGCTTCATAATCAGGTTCCCCAGCCCCACCTGACCATCAACATATTAATTACAAGGTCATACACAATGTAACTAAGGGAGGTACAATGAAGGGAGCAACGGACTGGAACTTACCAATAAGTCACTGTGGCCCTTTCTAGTGAGGTCAGTTGCCGCATTTGTAAAATGAATAGTTGACCCTGCCCTGAATAATCCTTAAGGTCCCTTTTGGCTTTGTATTTGCAATGTAGTAACCGTGCATATGCTACTAGAAGATCAAACATAAAGGTCTGTAGACATCCACAAAGGCTCAAGATGATCAGCAACCAATCCTCCCCTGATTCTTACTCCATCATCATTTTATAAAAGGCAAAGTGATCTAATTGCAGTGTTCCCCAACTATCAGTGCATATGCAGTTTTCACTAGAAAGCAGAGGTCTAATGGATAAAATATGCAGCTAGAGGTTAGGAAATCAGAGCCTTCTTCTCTCAGGCTCCTATAAAAAGGAAAAAAATGAGGAAATTTCAGTTATTAACAAGTGTTTGCCTCAGTCTTATCTAACTAAGCTCCCAGGAAGAGAATGTATGAACTATGCAAAGTGATAAAGATATCTACAAATGGGGAGATTCACTTTAAGCCTGCATAGAAAGTTCAACAACAATAATCAATTTAAAATTAGCTCCTTGAATCCATCACTTGAATCCATCACCATCAGAATCAGGATGGGTTTTCAGACTTCACTGTGCAACACAATTACTGCGACCTCTTCCTGAAAGCGGGTAGCTTTGGGGAACCTCCCATTGAGATTTTAATTCAGCAAAGGCAATTCTGAAGTCACCAGTTTCACAAACTCCTCAGGAGATTCTCATGAGCGGTGGTCATGGGACGCACCACACTGCAAAAAGCTGAATCTAGTAGTTAGGAATGAGGGTAAAGATACACAGCAAAGAATTATCTACAAATTAGGGTATGGGCTTCAGGTGCCTTCCCTGGGCAGTAAGTAAATAGAGAAAGGGGGAAGGAGAATAGAAATACCTGGGTCTGGATAGAGTCCTCCTCCTCCACTCATTTAATAAATATTCATTGTGTGCCCATATGGATCAAGCACTGTACTAGGGATTACAGAAGTAAACAAGACAGATGAGGTCCTTGCCTTCATATTGACATGACCTCTTATGACCTTCCCTACCTACTGCGGTTGATCAGTCCTATAGATCCCAATGATTCCAGTGCATAAGAAACAGGAAGGAAAAAAAAAGGGAATGGTCACTTTGTTTCTTCAAAACTAGCCTTCCAAGAGATACTGCTGTTGGAAGTGAAGGCTTTCTTAGCCTTAAAGAAGCACTTGTAGGCTGGGCACGGTGGCTCACGCCTGTAATCCCAGCACTTTGGGAGGCTGAGGCGGGCGGATCATGAGGTCAGGAGATCGAGACCATCCTGGCTAACATGGTAAAACCCCGTCTCTACTAAAAATACAAAAAAATTAGCCGGGCATGGTAGCGGGCGTCTGTAGTCCCAGTTACTTGGGAGGCTGAGGCAGGAGAATGGCGTGAACCTGGGAGGTGGAGCTTGCAGTGAGCCCAGATCGCGCCACTGCACTCCAGCCTGGGCGAGAGCAAGACTCCGCCTCAAAAAAAAAAAAAAAAAAAAGAAGCACTGTAGAACACAGTGAAGCTGTTTCCTACCTTGTAAGCTTTGTGGTGTGGGAGGGTGGGATGAGCAAAGGCTTGTCAGAGAAAGCCGTGTCAAGGTAAACATCTCCCCCAATGCGGGTTAACCGAATGGCAACATCCCCAGTAAAATGTATCCTACAGGCATACCCTGTCCTGTCTCTGTCTCTGACCCAGTGTCTCACTTTTGGACAAGCTGGCATTCTGTCAAACTAATCTTCCTAAAGCAGTATTACCTCCTGCACCTAGAGAGAACCTAAAGTACTGGGGACAGGCATTTGAGACCCTAAACACCTTGGCTTGTACCTCCCCTACCCATTTCTTGTGATTCCCTGAACCCACTTCACTGTTTGCTCCTTCTCAAACTTTGTTAGACACCGTTTCCTGTTGGCATCCCTGGACACCCCCTTCCTATCCATTTTTCTGGGCCCGGTTCAAATGCTACTTCTTCCAGAAGCTGTGACCCTCTCAGCAAGGAGAGTCTCTGACCTCTGAATTCTGCACAGCCCTTGGGCACTTTTCCCAGTTAGAAGCGTGCTTTTGGCTACATAATTTATCTTCCAAGGCAGGATGTGCTCTTTGAGGATAAGAATTGTTTTTATGCTTTTTTATATCCCTTCTCAGGACCTAGCACAGTACCTCAATAGCCAGTTTTTCTCTGGGTTTTTTTTTCTTTTTTTTTGAGACGGAGTTTTGCTCTTGTTGCCCAGGCTGGAGTGCAATGGTGCGGTCTCAGCTCACTGCAACCTCCACCTCCTGGGTTCAAGTGATTCTCCCGCCTCAGCTTCCTGAGTAGCTGGGATTACAGGTGCCCACCACCACGCCCCGCTAATTTTTGTATTTTTAGTAGAGATGGGATTTCATTCACCATGTTGGCCAGGCTGGTCTCGAACTCCTGACCTCAGGTGATCCGCCCACCTCGGCCTCCCAAAGTGCTGGGATTACAGGCATGAGCCACCGTGCCCGGCCAGCCAGTTTTTATTATATCATGGAATTTGCTTTATTTTATTATTTTAATGCATTCATCAATTACAAATCTACTCGAAAGGCCATGCTAATGAAGCAGAAACAACTCTGGTGTGAACATAAAGGCAAGGTTTTGCCAATCTATAATATCTTATGCACTGGTTTTGGGAGACCCTGGGAAGATTGGGCTTTGTAACTCCCCACCCCCACTTCAATAATCATACTCCCACCTCCCCTCACCCTCCCCAACCCCCCAGACTCCCCACCTGCTCTACCTCCTTCATCGCCTCCACACCACCCCACCCCACCCTACCCCACCCTCATTCAAAACTACTTTAGCCTTTTAGGTGCCCTAGGACCTTTGCTTCCAATTTTTTCCTACTTTACACCCTCCTTCTCATATTTTTTCAGGCCAGAGGTGGTAGATGTTTCATTACCCCTGATTGCAAAGTGCATCCTTCAGGCAACTTCAGGAACTCCAAGGTTGCCCTAGTATCCAGATTGGTGACCCTGAGTGCTCATGAGCTCAACACACTTACACAAGATCTGTGATATTTAGGCAAGTTTCAAATGTGAACAGTAATTTCCAGTTCAAACACAGAGATTCTACTTGCTGATTTTAAAGCTGATCTACTTTTCTGCTTTTTCTAAAATAAAATGCTTTTAATGTTTTATTGACTTTTATTTATAGAGAAGGGAGAACCTTTATTGAGTATTTTATGTGCCAAGATTGTGCTGGACACTTGAAATATAAATTTCATCTGATCCTCACAACCACCTTAGGAGACACACAGTTCCATTTTACAGATGAAAAACCGAGGTCAATAGACATTAAGTAACCTGTTCAAAGTCATGCAGCTAATTTATGGAGCTAGGATTCTGCTGTTGGTCCTCTTAAAACGAAGCTCACACTCTTTTGGTTATACCATGCTGTACCCTTAATTAAAACCCAGAAGTTCAAAAGGCTGGGCACAGTGGCTCACACCTGTAATCCCAGCACTTTGGGAGGCCAAGGTGGGCGGATCACAAGGTCAGGAGTTCGAGACCAGCCTGGCCAACATAGTGAAACCCCGTCTCTACTAAAAACACAAAAAATTAGCCGGACGTGGTGGCAGGAACCTGTAATCCCAGCTTCTCAGGAGGCTGAGGCAGGAGAATCCCTTGAACCCGGGAGGCGGAGGTTGCAGTGAGCCGAGATCACGCCATTGCACTCCAGCCCGGGCAACAGTGCGAGGCTCCGTCTTAAAAAAATTAAAAAAAAATAAAAAAAACCCAGAAGTTCATTCTGACTACTTGGTCTTCCACTTCAAAACAGAGATCATAAAAAAGATGCAACCTCAGAAAAAGGAATTTTTACATTCCTAAGAAAAAAGAGCACCACTGGGCCACCATCTTGTCAGGGTCTCAGTTGATGGTTTAGTTTTCCCCAAAAGAGCACTGAATTGACTCAATATCAAGTAATACCTGCGTAACCACCACAGCACCTCTTTGCAGCATCACATAATCACCAAAATCAACAATTTTTCAAACTTAAAAAAATCACAGCCTAATATGTATTACTTGCAGTTTCTTTCTAGAAATTAGGTGCATGGTATAGTGAGGTAAAAATGGAAGACTCCAGATTTCACAAAGATGTCAAGTTTTACATTTTGATACAATGCAATTGAATTGGCAAAGACCTTAAAGCCAACAATTATCAAAGAAAAAAGTATTCTATAACCAAGTAAACACCTGCTATGACTTCCCTTTAAGAATAAATAAGGTCACATTTATTCATTCAATGAACATTTATTGAGCACCTGGAACTGTGCTAGGTGCTGAGGAATATAACTGTGAACAAGATAAATCAGACTCCTGCCTTGACCAGATACGTTTGCTTTAAATGATCCTGCTAACTACTACATATTTGTTCTCTGCTAGGATTATATTTTTTGGAAAGTCAGAGTCATATGAAGCCTCTTCTGGAATACTTTTAAAGTTTCTTTATGGCAAAATTGTTAGAAATCTTTGTTTAACTTAGAGAAGGGAAGAAAAATGGTCTCCAGTAACCTTTAGACAAGCGTGTCGACGGTTGAGTTCACTCTCAAGCAATATGGCAGCAGGCAACCAATGAGGCAGTTTAGACCATTCGGTTGCGCTTTTGGAGTGGGGAGTCTGTGATGCCATCACTGCATTGGGCCGAGGTGCGCTTGCGGATCCCCCCACTGTCCAGGTGGAGGGCCAGTTCCTCTGAGTCGAAGGGATTCAAGTCGTCCTCCAAGAAGCTACTTTTTCGGCGCCCACTGCTGGCGACACCGCTGTCTTGAGGCGAGTCTCCCGATCGCATGCTGATGCCGGCCATAGCACCACTGAGGCCATGCAGGGCGATCGCCTCCTGGAAGGGCTGCAGGTCGACGTCCACCGATGAGCTGGACTCAGTTGCCACAGCCTGGCTGGGGACCCCAGTGGGTGGCTTCGGGGGTGTCCTAGGAGTGCGAGGTGGAGGAGGAGCTGGGGGCACTTTGCCACACAGGAAGCTAATCAAGTCTTCGCGACGAATGATGCTCCGGCCCTTTTTCACCCACTCCAGCACATCTTTGATGCGACGCTGGTGGCCAACCTGGACACCCAAGTCAAAACTTCGTTGGTGGGCATCCCCGCTCTCTTTGTAGAGGCTGGTCACGGCCATGGCCGCATTCTGGAAGGGGTCCCACATGGAAAGTCCCTGCTGTTGGCACCCAGAATCCTTGTAAAGCTGAGCAACGGCGGTGGCCGAGATCTGGAAGAGGTGCCACAGCTTCTGCTTCTCGCTCTTGAGCCCTGCCAACTCTGCAGCCGCCTCCTCCTGCAGCTCGGGGGGCAGCTGCTCCTCCTGCTCGGCCTCAGCCAGGCACTGGCGCTCCCACTTGGAAAACCAGTGCTCCGCGACCTCGGCCTCGCCCTCCTTCTGCTGCTCCTCCATCCTCCTCTTCAGGCCGCGCACCTCCACCACCGCCTCCTCCTCCGCCGCCGCCGCTGCCGCCTACTCTTGGTCCTCCACCTCCTCACCTCCTGCTCCGAGCTCCCCGCCTCCTTCTGCGGCCGCCGCCTCCTTCGCGTGCGCCGCCCTGCGGGCGGGCGGGCGGGCGCGCGGGCGGCGGGGCCCTGAGGCCAACTGCTACAGCGCGAGTCGCCCGCGGCCCTGGTGCACGCCCCGCCCCGCCCGCCGGCTCAGCCACCCGCAACGGCGCGGATGCTGCCTTCGCGGCCGCGGAGATAACCCCGCAGCCGCCGGCGCCGCCGCGATGCCCCCTTCCGGCCCCGCGGTCCGCTCCTACGGCCCCCCCATGGCGCCGCGGCCTCCCAGCCGCCGCCGCCGCCTCGGTCGCCGCCGCCACTGCGGCCCCGCAGCTCGGTCCCAGCCCCCGCTTGCGCCGCGGCTGCAGCACCGATAACTCGGAGGGGGGCTGGCAGGAGCGCTGCCTCAACGCGGCGCCTGCCTACCTCTTGGCCCCCTTTTCACACATTTTTGGGACTTGTCGGCTTCATCCAATGAGCTGATCAAATTTTACATCCTATGTTGCCAGAGAGGATTATGGGGCAACTTCATGGTGTCGATCACATCCAGGGCGCCGATCCGGGGAGGCCGGGGGAATAAAAGTGGAAAGAGCGCGGCCCTTGTGGGTAGGCAGGCAGTCTGGACCCTAGCAATGTCCTCCCCACACTAGGTGCCCGAGAAAAGTGTTTTCCGTGGACGAAAGTAGTATTTTGTAAAAGAAAAAAAAAATTACAGGGAAAGTGCCTGCCTCGTCTTCTTGGGCCTCAGTTTCCCCAAGTGTCCGTTGAAGTTGTTAAACTAGGTCTCCGGAAAGTGCTCCAGTCCTGACTGAGAACTTTCCTGCTGTCCCTGCAAAGCACTACTTCGGGGTTAGTTTCATACTTATCAAATTATAAGAGTAACGGTCAGAAATTGTATTGATCCCCCCTTCATTCTTGCAAAGGTTTTTGTCATTAAGAAAAATGGGGTGGAGAGTGGATTCTGTGTGGACTACTCTCAACTATTGAAAATCCCAAGATGAAGAAGCAAGGGGAAAGAAAAAAGGAAAAAAAAAATGAATGCTCAAACACGAGATTTTCTGTTCTAATATAAAGTTCAGTCCCTTTTAGGAAAAAAAGGAAAAAAAAAACTTACCTAATTTCCAAAACCCTAAAAATTCTAGCTAGTTAAAACATCATAATAATACCAAAATTAAGCTAAAACGGTATAAAACACTAACGTCATTTCCTTGGGTTCAATAACAAATCCCTTGTAATAATGCAATCTTTTTTCAGTGCAGACAATTCCAGAGCAAACTGTGTTAAAAGCAAAAAAAAAAAAAAAAATCACTGAGCTAAAAATAACATCAAAAGTTGGAGGAACTAACGTAATCATTTTTAAGATTTAGAGAAAAAAGTTAGAATTTTGCAGTTTTTGTTGTGGAATAATTGCTAAGTATCCAGAAAGCCTTACAGACATAAATAAAGCTAACTCTTTTAGCAAAATATGTCTAATAATTCCCAAGAATGAAAATTAGTACATAAAATAAAATTATCATTAAGTTTTATCATCTCCCTTAAAAGAAATACATGTTTCTAAGTTAAATTTAGAAGAGAAGAAGAAGAGTGAATTGTGCTCTTTCTCTGCAAACCGGGCTTTTTCACGATTCATTAAACCCTTTTTCCATATGTGTAATTGGACTCTTCTCATTTACATAAACGAAGGATGAGGCAAAAGACCTAAGATCGGCCTAAGAGGAGAGATACGTTTCTCATTCTTTTATGTTAAAAAAAAAATGTATTGTGGAAGAAACCAAGAAGGCAGACCCTACTTCATCCCCCACCCCTCACCAGACCTGAAATATTAATACTTCACAGCCAAGGAGTAAGCAGGTTTGCAGAGCTTTGAGGGTTGCCCTACATATGGTGCATCACAGTTATTATCACAGGCACATGTTTTTGTTTTATTTTCTCTAAGTAAAAAGCTTAGACCAAAATGACTGACAGTAGGACAGCATATCCTACTTTCTCTTCTCATTTTTGACTGGGTTAAAAACCAAGAAGAAAGACTGCTCTGTCTTTTAAAGAGCACAACCCTCTGCTTGGGCTTGAGTTGTCTGGCTGGTATCCTCCATTCAGTTGGTTTCAGCACCTGATTAATTAGTTAATTAGTACTTAGAGCTGACTAGCCCTGGTCGGCAATTTTCATGCCCTGCATGGTGAAATGTTGAATCCCACATTGAAATTTCTGTGTCACACACCCTAATTATTATCACCCCACTACTTTTTAAACCATTGCGCCAAATTATTATTATAGACAGAGCCAGACAACTGTGTGAGAATATGTTCTTTCTGAGAAATAATGGTAGACAATATTTTTCACTGTTGTCCTTAACACATTTAAATAAAACAATTGAGTGGGGGAAATTCTAATTCAATCAGCCTCCAACTCCTTCTACTGAAAAAATGATTTTATGTGAGAGATGTTAGAAAAAAATCACACCAGAAATTTTAGTAATGTTTTATTAGTTCTCAGGATGCCAGAGAGTGTGTTTATAAGATATCCTATCTGAATTAGTTTTCCTCCTATATAATTCTAAAATGTCCGGATTATTTTTAAAATAATAGGAAACAGATACTAAACAAAAAGACCATTTTTTTACTTGCTCTAAGGAAATGATGCTATCTGTGTATGTGTGTGAGGGAGAACTTTTGATGTTTAAGAAAAAAACTGACATGGTTTAGGAATAAGTTTTCTGCGGGAAAAAAAATATTCCTTTGCCACTGCCTCATTCTTCCGTAAGTCTGGTGTCTTGGCTAAGGTTAAATATCAAGTAGGGAAAAATAGTGTTAGAAAATAAGTTAGGACACAAATCTATAGCAGTCTAATTTTTAGCGTTTCTCAGTATACCATTACCAAAATGGTCTCCAGTATCAATGATTTCCAGTATTATTGCTAGCTATTTTCACCTGGAAACAATCCTTATCTATCAGTAGTGGGTTGCTTGTAATTGTAAGAGCTAAATGGTACACAAAACTGGATACACAACCACACAGACCAGTAAATGGGTCAGACTGAAAGCAAAAGTAAACACCAACCTTAGGAAATGAAAGAAGTTAAAAGATAAGTGTTAAGGACCTTATTCTTTTTGGAGAATAAAACAAGATTTAGTAGCTTTCCACTTAATTTAAATGAAAAGAATCACTACCTTACATATTGCAGTGATAATGTAATGGGGAAAGAAAACAAAAAAGTCTTTGTACAAATGACACCTCCTATAGTTGTTGTGAAGAAACTTTTCCCCTTGGTATCTGCTAACAAATTCTAATTAATGCTGCACATTCCTTTACTGAAATCATTTAATGCGTAACAAGGGGGGTAAAAAGAAATGCTGAATGCTCGTGATTGCCCTGTTAGAATTATGGGAGTGAAAGCCTGGGGCCCCAAACTTACTGTCTATTAAAGCCAAGCTTTGAAAAAGAAATGCAACCTACAAAAGCTGTCAATCTCCCTTGCCCCTAAAGCCTGGGTTCACATGGATTCAAGTGACAGCCCTCCTCCCCCATGCACAATACATCAATCTGTCTCTCCCACAAGCACCCACAGCCCATTGTGCTGGCCGCAGGTGCCTATTATGGCACCCATGGCTGCCTCCCACAGCTCCGCCCCTGAGAAACAGGAACTGCACACAATGGAGCCCTGTGGGAAGACAGAGGTGGGTGTTGGGAGGGATAACAGACAGATGGTAAAGGGTACGGGGTAGTAAGGTAGTTTCAAAACAAATGTCAAACATTCAAAATTATTGCTTTCACGTGCCCCCCTTTTTGAATTGCCTTTGCTTCAATCACCATCTGCCATAATTATGAAAACACATACCTGTTAGGATGAATATATGCTCTTCTTTTTGGGTGGTGGTCGAGAGGATGACCTTCAATACTCTACTCCTCCTATTTAGCCTCTAGGTTTCTCAAGGTCGCAGACTGAGGAGTTTTAGTTAAGTGACACCAGTAGAGCATATAGGGGAAGGAAGAAATAGTTCTAATTTTTTTGTTTTTTACACAGCTTGTGATTTCCTTTTAAGCTTAGTTTGGGGATTCATAAGAGGGTAAAGGTGATGGAAACTAGTTGCTTTGGGTAGTATGTTAGTGAAATCAAAGTGTTATGAGATGTCTTAAAATATACTAAGCAGGTGGAAATTCTTAGGCCATTTCTTTTCTGGTAGGGAGATACAAAAAGGGAGATGAGGTAGATTTAATAATAAAAGTACTGAAGGTCTCTTACTCAGCCTCTTTTCCTATTCCTAAACATGCCAAAATAAATAAGTAAAATTGTAAAAAAAAAAATTACTAAATACTATTGACATTGAATACCATTATCAGAAGTAGTACATTTTTAACATTGCATCTTATTAAATGTCACTTGCCTATGATGTTTTCATCTTTGGAGTTCTGGACCAATTAAGAAGCAATGAGTGGAAGAATTAAAATATATGCCAAAAACACATATATTAGTTCAAATAATTTGATTTAGTTGATTTTGTCCTTATATAGTCATCTCTGTATACCACCTATCCCTGTTTCCAAGATAATCTGTCATAAATCAAAACCAAATTAACAATAATTTCATCACTACTCTTACTACCTGATTCAAACAGAAAGCAACCAAGAAAAATCTGGCACAACTATAAGTCATGGTCAAGACAATTAGTGACTTGTTGGGATAAGGGTACCCCCCAGAATAATGCCAGAAACTAAAACCAGCCAGCTTTCTTGAAGCAAACAACAGGGTCTTGGTTTGTTGTCAAAAACCACAAACTAGGCTTTAACTAGGAACTGTCAGAGATCCAAGTGAGCTCTTGGCCAGGGAGAGCTTAATTAGCAGAGTTGGTTTGGTTTTTAAATTACACAAGAAAAACAACCAATACAGTATGAAAGCATACAGTGATCTAATGTAACACAAAATTCACTATTCCATTATATGTGTGTGTAGTAGTTTTGCACATTTTATTAACAATTTAGATTTAGATTTCAAACATTATTTTTGTGCCCATTACTAGGGCATGGGTTTTTGTTTTGTTTTGTTTTGTTTTGTTTTCTTCTTGTGTATCTTTTCAGAGATTCTTATGTCTTCATCACCAAATGCAAATATGCATCCCTCTTCTTTTTAATATAAATGGTGGCATATGCTATTTCTTTTTAACCTGATGGATCCTGGGGATCAGTCCATATCAGAACAGTAAGAGCATATGTTATTTGTAAATATTAAGACTCTAGTTCAACAAGAGTTTATTTATAAATTGTTTCTATGACATCCAAAATATTCAGAGTTCAAAAGAAATCCCCAAGGCTTTCCACTTAATCCATGGCCCGTTTTTCATGTCTCTGGTATCTTACAAAAATGTCATTGCTTAATTAACTAATTAAAAGATGTCAGGTTTTAGCTGTAAAATTTGTTGACAATACATACTCTCCTTTTACCTGTGCTCCAATACTAAGCTCTTTGACTTCTAGATGTTTTCCATGGAGCTACTGAGTTTTTATTTTATTTTATCTTATAATTTTAATTTTTAGAGACGGGGTCTAACTATGTTGCCCAGGCTGGAGTTCAGCGGCTATTCACACACATAGCATCCCACTACTGATAAGCACAGGAGTTTTGACCTGCTCCGTTCCTGGGCTAGATCACCCCTCCTTGGGCAACCTGGTAGTCCCTTGCTCTCAGGAGGTCATCATATTGATGCTGAACCTAGTGCAGGCACCCTGTCGTCATAGGGCACTACAACCCAGAACTCCTCTGCTCAAGCCATCCTTCTGCCTCAGCCTCCTGAGTAGCTGAGATTACAGGCAAGCGTCACCACACCCACCTACTTTAAAATTAACATAGTTTGTTGGTTAAAATTGAAGATTATATTGTCAGACAAAACTGAGTTCTAATTCTGGCTCTGGAGCTTGAAAGTGGTGTGATTTAATTTCTCTGATACTCAGTTTTCTCTAAAATGATGATAATAATAGTACCTACTTCATAGGTTTGTAGTAAAGAGTAAATGAGACCATGCACTCACACCTAAAATAATGCCTGTTACATAGTAAATCCTCAATAAACAATATATATTATTACTATTATTATTAATAATAACAGCAGCTATGGGACTCTAAGGATTAGCTAAATGGGGTCCCAAGTGTGACTAATCAGCAAAAATCACTTGAGGGAGCTTTTCAAAAACACCCATACCCCAGCCAATTGAATAGGTCTGAGGTGAGGCCTGGAAATCTGTATTTCAAAGCATCACAGAGGTGTGCATAAAAGAAATTTCAAGATGACAACTACGAAGCTGACCAAGAAAGCAATAGGTCATAGTTAGAACAGGAAGTCAGGGAGGTCAGTGAAAAATACTCTTAAGATGGACACAAATTCCATAGTCAACCCATATAAGAAACCAGAAGTTATTTATATGTGGTTTTGGTTGTCAATAAAACAAATACAATTAGGAACTCTAAAGAAAACAAAAAGCTGTATTATGATCTTGGTTCTAATAAGAAGCATCATCCCGAGCCATTGAAGCAGTGTAAGAACAGATAATCCATTTGATTTCGACACTTGAAACATTCTCCTTCAAGCAGCACCTTCTTTGGTGCCATATGATTACATTTTTTTCTCTCTGGGTCCAATCACACACCTTGGTCTTGCTGTGAATATTATTTACATGGAATTTACTATTGGAAACGCTGTTTATTGGTTCAATTTTTTTAATTAAGCTTTTAATTTTTTTTTTTTTTTTTTTTGAAACAGGGTCTCACTCCCATTACCCAGGCTGCAGTGCAGTGGTGCAATCATGGCTCACTGCAGCCTCAACTTCCCGGGCTCAGGTCATTCCCCCACCTCAGCACCCTCTTTGTAGCTGGGACTACAGGCACGTGCCACCATGCCCAGATAATTTTATGTATTTTTTTCGTAGAGATGGGGTTTTGCCATGTTGGCCAGTCTGGTCTCAAACTCCCAGGCTCAAGCAGTCCGTCTGCCTCAGCCTCCCAAAGTGCTAGGATTATAGGCATGTGCCACCGTGCCTAGCTGTAAACTTTTCATTTTAAGGTAATCTTAGATTCACATGTAGTTGTAAGAAACAATACAGAGAGAGCCGGAGGATCCAGTGTACCCTTTACCCCATTTCCCTCACTGACGACACTTTGTAAAATTATAACACAATATCACAACCAAGATACTGACATTGGTACAGTCAAGGTACAGTCAAAATACAGAACAATTCCATCACCACAAGAATCCCTTATGTTTCCTTCTTATATCTATACCCACTTTCCTCCAAAAGAAACTTTCTTCTAAAGTGGCTGTATCATTTTACATTTCTACCAGCACTGTATGAGTGATCCAGTTTCACCACATCTTCCAAAGCATGTGTTATTGTACCAATTTTAGCCCTTCTGATAGATACATAGTGATCTCATTGTGTTGTTAATTTAAGTCTCCCTAACATTTAATGACATTGAACATATTTCCATGTGCCTATTTGCCATCTGTATATCCTCCCTGGTGAAATATTTATCTCTTTTGCCCATTGGTTTGATTTTTTGAATCAAGCTAGAGTTACAGCAGTCTGAAGATTTCATTAAAGTTGTAAAACAGAATTTTTTTATTTTTAATTTTGTCATTTTATTTTTATATTTAACACTTAAAAAGCACTTACTATATGCCAAATATAATTTTAAGTGCTTTGAAATATTTATTTCGATTTCAGTGAAATTTTGTCTTACAGCAACCCTATGAAGATGTTATCATCTCCATTTGACAATTGAGGAAAGTGATGGCACAGAGACGTTCAGTAATTTACCTAAGATTACATAGATAACAAGTGTTGGAACAGAGATTTGAACACAGACAGTAGTTACTATGAGCTTAATAACGTACAAGAAATATTACACCTGGCAGAAGTCGGAAGCAGTGGAGAGGGAAAGAGTGTAGGCAAGCATCTCTGAAATGAGCGCCAATAAACGTATGTAATTAATGGATCCAGAAATAGAGAGTTAAGTATATTACTTAAAGTTGTAAAGGCAACCACTAAGATGTTCTGAAAATTATAATAATATAATAAAATTTGGAGGAAGTCAGAAATAGGTTAAAGAGGTAGCATATGTTAAATCCTTCATTTTTCTTAGTAGTCAACAAATACTGTCTAAAAATGATAAAGCAAGAGCTAGAAGTATAAACACATTTTTAAAGTAATGATGTTAATCATCAGAAAAACTCAAAATTCAAATTAATTTTAAACAGTTACCTCTTGACTGGAAACTAGTAAATAAACAGGAAACTTTCTCTTCTATACTGTTCAATTTCTTAGAAACCATATGCAGTCATTATCTCTACAATAAAAATAAAGGACAATTTAAGGCACAATTTAAGACAATTTAAGTGATTCGGATGAGTCTAGGTTTGATAGTTTCTGAGCTAAATTACAGTTAATATTTTTGGAGGTCTTCAAAGATAGGTGAGGATAAATGGATTAACATGTGTATTGGTTCTTCTTGTGGTATCCTTAGTTTACACATCCACAAAACATTACCAAATGCCATAGCCAAATTACTAATATTCCTTACAACCTAGGCTCCATTTCTGAAGCAACAGTAGTATTTCCACTTATAATTTAGATCCACATGATTGTTACCAGATACAGACAATGGACCCTTAGCTCAGTAAAATACAAGTACAGAGAGAAAACAGAAGAAAAGCAAACAAACAAACCAGGACTGTTTGTTTGTTTGTTTGTTTGTTTTTGTTTTGTTTTGTTTTGTTTGAGACGGAGTCTCGGAGTCTCGCTGTGTCACCAGGCTGGAGTGCAGTGGCACAATCTGGGCTCACTGCAAGATCTGCCTCCTGGGTTCAAGGAGTTCTCCTGCCTCAGCCTCCCAAGTAGCTGGGACTACAGGCACGTGCCGCCATGCCCGGCTCATTTTTTGTATTTTTGGTAGAGACGGGGTTTCATCATGTTGGCCAGGATGGTCTCAAACTCCAGACCTCATGATCCACCCACCTCGGCCTCCCAAAGTGCTGGGATTACAGGCGTGAGCCACCGTGCCCGGCCTGTTTTTTAAACAAATAATGCTGGAACAAATGGATATCCATTTGGGAAAGAATATAAACCTCTACCCTTATCTCACACCAGGCACAAAAATTAACTCAAAATGTTTCATAGATAGACCCAAATGTACAAACTAAAACTATCAAGTTTCTAGAAGACATAAGAGAAAAATTTGGGACCTTGTGGTAGGCTGAGATTTCTTAGGATTCAAAAAGCATAAACCATAAAAGGAAAACATTTAATAAATTGGACTTCATAAAATTCAAAACTTCTATTCTTCATAAGATACAAGGAGAAAATATTTGCAATATATACATCTAACATGTATCCAGAATCTATAAACATTTCCTATCACTCAGTAAGAAAAAGACAAATAAGACAATTAAAAACAGGCAAAATGTTTGAACGGACATTTCACAAAAGTAAGCGTATGAATGGCCAATAACTACATGAAAAGATACTCAACATCATTAGCCATATGCAAAAATGTGAATTAGAACCACAATGATACATCACTACACACCCATTCAAATGGCTAATATTAAAAAGACTGACAATACCAAGTGATGGAAAGGATATGGATCAATAGATCTCTCATAGAAATTGCTGGTGAGAATCCAAAGTGGATATAATCACTTGGAAAACAGTATGGGAGGAGGTTCTATATGTTATGAAATTAAACATACAGTTAACATACAACCCAGAAATTCCACTTCTAGATATTTACACAAAAGAAGTGAAAATATACATCCAGAAATACCCACACTCAAAAGTTCATAGCAGCATGATTCATAGTAGCCCCAAGCTGGAAACAATTCAAATGTCCATCAGCTGATGAATGGATAAACAAACTGTGCAACTAAAAGGAACAAATCCTGATAGACCCAACGAGATGGATAAATCTCAAAAATATTATGCTAAGTAGAAGAAGTCAAATACAAAAGACTGCAGTGACAGAAAGCAAATTAATGGGGTCTTGGAAGGGTATAAATGGGCACAAGGAAACTTTTTAGATATACGAAACTGCACCATGACTTAATTGTGGTGGTGATTACACAACCATATAAAATTACTAAAATTCATCCACTTGTACATTTAAAACTGGTGGATTCAAGGACACATTGTGGGGAACAACACACACTGGGGCCTGTCAGAGCCAGGGTGTTGGGAAAAGGAGAGCATCAGGAAGAATAGCTAATGGATGCTGGGCTTATACCTAGGTGATGAGATGACCTGTACATCAAACCAGCATGGCACACATTTACCCATGTAACAAACCTGCACATCCTGCACATGTACCCCCAAACTTATTGAAGAAAAATAAATAAAAATAAAATAAAATCTAAATCATCTAAAAAATAAAGCAAAAATAAAATGGGTGGATCTTATTATCTTATTGTATCTAAATTACAACTTGATACAGCTGGAAACATTCTAAAAAGGAAATTTTTTTTTGGTTTTCTCTTCACCAAGGTATCAATCCATGTTAGTTGTCCAGTCTACCTGCTGTGAATGTAAGTCACTTGGGAGAAATCTTCCAAGCAGGCAATCACATCAGAAAGCTACCACATTAGGGACAAAGGGACTCCACAACTCATGTAGACTACCTCTTTCTTGGAACATGGTATGTAGAACTTTCCTTTCTTCTAAACTTTAGCCATCTGCGACAGTACCTCCTCCAGTTTTCAGGCCTTTCTTGAGGCCTCCTTCTTCCTTTCAGAGTCTAAGCTATATATACATTAATTTTACTTTTCATTATTCCTTCAAGTTCCATATTTTCTTTTTTTTTTTTTTTTGCAGTTGCAAGATTTAATAGAGTAAAACAGAGCTCCCATACAAAGGGAGGGGACCCTAAGAGGGTAGCCATTGCCGGCTCAAATGCCTGGGTTTATATCCCAGTCATTGTCCCTCCCGCTGTGCTCTCAGACAATAGATGATTGGCTATTTCTTTACCTCCTGTTTTTGCCTAATTAGCATTTTAGTGAGCTCTCTTTACTACCTGATTAGTCGGGTGTGAGCTAAGTTGCAAGCCCTGTGTTTAAAAGTGGATGTGGTCACCTTCCCAGCTAGGCTTAGGGATTCTTAGTCAGCCTAGGAAATCCAGCTAGTCCTGTCCCTCAGTACCCCCCTCAACAGGAAAACTCAAGTGCTGTTGGGGAGGTTGGCCAACGACTGCTGTAACTGCTTCCTGCTGAATTGGGGTGTAGTAGGGGTCGTGCAGTTGAGATTTCCTCAGGAGGGGTGCCTTCGATGTCATCAACGTCGGAGCATGGGCTAGCAGGCTGGTCCAGGGGTCTGCAGTAGATTTTAGTCATGGACTGCATCTGGGGCTCCATTTGAAGAACGATTTGTAGCTTTATGGCTTTGATTCTGGAAGAGACAAGCTTAACAAGGAGCTTAAAAATACAGGGTCCAAAGAGGAGTAACAATATTATAGCTGCTAGAAGTCCTAAGAGGAAGAATCCAGGGCATCCATTGGCTGAGGAGGCCCCAGGGTCCGGTGTTTTGAAGCTCCTCTGCTCTATGTTATATTCAATCTCGAATTTTTTAAACTTTTTCGGTGATGATTCCAGATTGATTAACATAATAACAGCATTTTTCCCCTAAAAATAAACAGGTTCCCCCTCTTTTGGTGATTAGCAAGTCTAAAGCTCTTCAATTTTGAAGGACTAGTGCTGCTAGGGAGTTAAGTTGATTTTGCAAGGTGACCAGGGAGTCGGCGACCCATTGCATGTCACCATTTGGTTTTTGAGATAGTTTGTAGAACAGAGTAGAGGTTGTGATACCGCCAATGCCAGTACCTAGTCCGCCTAGCACTCCTGCTCTGATAACAAAAGGAAGAATGGGTACTCTTTTCTTGTGCGGCTTAGGTACGACATAATTGTATAAATCTTGTTCAGTGTAGGTGGTCATAGGCTACACTAAGAATGAGAGGAAGCACATAGATTCTGAAGAGCCATTTAAACAACGATAGGCTGAGGTACCACAGACAAAAAATATTTCTGATGGTAGGCAGACTATTTGTCTGGGAGGAGTTACCCACCTGATGCATTGGGAGTTGGTTGTGTCTATAGTACTGCTAAATTTTACACAGGTGAGGTTTGAGGTATGGGTTATTTCCAGATTGGAAACAAGAGGTCCTACTAAAATGGAAGTGGTGTTGATTTCTGTGCTGAAGTTGTTCGATTGTTCAGGTACAGGGATTGAAATGTATGGCCTGAAGCACGGGGGCGGGGGGCGGTTGGCACACTTCACAAGCCATGACTATCTGCTTCATAGTTTTGAAAAGGCCTGGTCCAGTAAATAATGATTTGGCCATCTGATGGTTGCTATCAATGCCTAAGTGAAAGGTTTGGTGAAGGGTTTTAAGTAATTTCCATTGGTTAGCTGCTGGCGGAAGTATTTTTCCTTCTTTGGTGGCTAGCCATCCTGAGGGGAGGAAACTATGTCCTCGTGAGCTTCCCCATTCTATTTTTTCTTTTGAGTACTGGGGCTTGGTTTCCCGGAGGGGATTATCCCATATTAGGGGTCCTTCTATAAGCATTTTTAATGGAGGGTCCTGCCTTGCGGCTCTTTTGGCTTTAATATCCGCTTGGCGGTTTCCTTCTATTTCCCTTTTTTTTTTTTTTCCTGATGACTCCGGTAGTGTAAGGTCTTTAGGTTTTTGTACAGCCAATAATATCTCCTAATGGCTTCCTGACGTTTGATAGGTGTTTCCTCAGAAGGTAGGAATTCTCTTTCTCTCCATATTGCTGCGTTGGCATGGAGGACTAGGTAAGCATACTTAGAGTCTGTATATATATTTATCCTTTTTTTTTTTTTTTCCTAATTCTAGTGCCCGAGTGAGGGCTATTAGTTCTGCCGGCTGAGCACTAGTTTCTGGAGTAAGGGGATTACTTTTAAGTATTCCATTATTACTGACCACTGCATACCCTGCTTTTGAAGTACTTTTTCTACAAAGGAACTTCCATCAGTATACAAGTTGAGGTTGGGATCAGTCAAGGGAACCTCTAGAAGGTCCCCTCAAGCGGTGTAGGTTTGGGCAATCACTTGACAGTTATGTTCTATTTTTTCTTCATTGTCTGGAAGAAATGTGGCTGGGTTAAGAGTTGCACAAGTGCGCAGTCGCAGCACTGGCCCTTCAAGTAATAGAACCTGATATTTAAGTAAACGGTTGTCTGACAGCCACAAGTCTCCTTTAGCAGTGAGTATGTCATTCACATCATGAGATGTCCACACAGTAAGATCTCCTCCCTGTATTATTTTAACTGTTTTAGATACTAAGACTGCTACTGCCGCCACTACCCATAAACAATGAGGCCAACCCTTTGCCACTACATCAATTTCCTTACTCAGGTATGCCATGGGTTGCAAGCTCGTCCCTCGGACCTGTGTAAGGTCTCCTAGAGCTATTCCTGTTTTTTCTGTGACATTTAAAGAAAAGTCTTTCCCTGTTGGCAAGCTTAACACTGGGGCTTGGGTTAGGGCCTTCTTTAGGGCCTAGAAAGCCACTTTTGCTTCAGGTGTCCATTTTACTAAATGGGTATCAACTTTCTGAGTTTCCTTAATTAGTGTATATAATGGCTGGCTATTTCGCCATACCTGGGAATCCATATTCGGCAGAAGCCTGTTATGCCAAGGAACCCTCTTAGTTGCTTTAGGGTTTTGGGATTAGGATAAGCCAGTATGGGCTGGATACATTCCTCACTGAGGGCCCTGGTGCCTTTGGATAATTTTAGCCCTAAGTATTTAACCTGCTGTGAGCAGAGCTGAGCTTTTGGTTTGGAAACAGCCACAGGTGGCGAGGAAATTAAAAAGTGCTTGGGTGGCTTGATGGCACAAGGTTTCTGAATGGGTGGCTAAAAGTAAATCATCCACATACCGAAGAACAAGAATGTCCAGGTATGAGAACTGGCTCAAGTCTTGGGCTAATTACTGGCCAAATAGATGAGGGCTATCCCTGAACCCTTGGGGTAAAACAGTCCAGGTGAGTTGAGACCTCAAAGGCAAACAAGAATTGAGAGTCAGAACTTCTGTATTTTCAACACCTCAGTCACAAACTTTTTGTAGGCTTTGTACAGGGATACGGCTCCCATTTTCACCTGCTAGTGGATTCTCCACATTTACAACATGTATATATCTCCTCCAACCTCATGCTTTTGAATTCCTGTGCCCTCTCCAATTCCTCTGACAGATCAAATGTCTCTCTACTCTGCCACCAATTTGAGGAGTTTGGAAGAAAGAGACAAATTCCCTTGAAGAATAGAGAGAGTATGTGTCCTAAACCGCTGACATGTTGTTCCCCCAGGTAACTTAAAGGGGTTTCTCAGCCAAGCCCCAAGCATGTAACTGCAACTTGAAGGAGGAAGATGTCTTTAGAGACTTAGAAAAGACCAGCAAGCTTCTTTACAAAATGGTCTCTTCAATCCTGGCATCCACTTGGGACCAATGAGACGGGATGTTCATCCTCATAGATTTTCACATATGTATCTTTAATGGTATCCCCAGGAGCCTCTGAAGTGCATCAGGACTTTATTTCAATGAAGTTCACACTAAGCCAAAACAAGGTATGCCCCATTCAATTTCTTGTGTCCCATTACACTCAGCTTTGCTGTCCAACTGATCACACTAGCTGAAGTCAAAAATGTGCACCAGAAAATAAAATGAGGCCTACTTATCAGATTGGCAAAGATTAAACAGGTTCATAAACCCCCATTTGGTAAATATATAGAAAAAACACATCTTTTTATATGCATTGTCATATATACATACATATATATGCTGCATTAATATATATACAATAGTGCATAAAATATGTGTGTTGCTGTGGCTTTTGCACAAGAGGCAATGTGGTGTGCCTCTTGAATAAGAATTCAGCAACAGTATTAGAAATTTTTCACATGCATGCTCTGACACAGCAATTCCACATTGAGAAATTTGTTAAAAGCATAGACTCTGGAGTGAGACAGATCTGGATGTGAATTCTGGCACCAACACATCCTTCCAAACTGTGTGACTTCTCTCTGTCACAGTTTGCCCCTCTGTAAATTCAAGGTACATAATGGCACCCTGGCAACAATGGGTGGTACTACATTGCCCTTTATCAGTAAGGTAACTAACTATCTGTGACTTTAGGAAGTTGCCAGGATGTGGCACTTTCAGGGCTAAATACTGGAAGGTCCTTGGGAAACCAAGGTGAGCACCAGGTCCATGTTGCCTCCTTCAGGAACAACAAGTTCTTGACCAGTAAGCTCTACAAAGTATCAGAATCATTCCAAGTAACCATCTTGACCATTTATGAAGTACCAGCCACACCCCAGGCCCATTATATTTATCAATGGTTCTTAAACCTGAGCTTGCATCATGATCACCTGGAGAGCTTGTCAAAACCCAGATTGCTGGGCCCAACTCCAGGGATTCTGATTCAGTAGGTCTGGGTTCGGGCCTGATCTTTTGCATTCAAAAAATTCCTAGGTAATGCTGCTGGTCCAGGGTGTACACTTCGAGAACCACTAGCCCAACAAAATACCAATTAGGAGAGTATATGGGAAAGATACTTGAAAAAGCAAGGAAGCTTAAATTCTTGCAATAATGTACCTTCTCACCACCCCATGACACACACACATGCTGAAATGAGGGTTAAACCACCATATCAGGAGGCCCAGGCCCAGCCAAGCCCAATCACAAAACAGTCTAAAACCCCTAAGTGAAACCTGTCACAGAAATGCGTAGCAGTCACAGCCCAAGTGGTGATCAGAAGCAAGGTGACAAGGTGGATGGGGCCTCACAAGATAGAAACAGCAGGTAAAGACCATGAAGTTCACAACTGACATTGGTCTCCACAGCAACACTGAGTGTTTTCTAAAACAGGGGACCCCATCTCATTCATCCTTGAAGTGTAGCCCAGAACTGGATGTATAGCAGGTACTCAACAAACGAACAATTCTCCTTGACGCCTCTATAAGGAGATGGATATTTTAGCACAAGCTCAGATCACACCTATTACCCCAGTTGACGGGTTTGCTACCTCATTTCAAGACACATACCCTAAGGACTACTAGTACTGCCCCAGGATGAGATTTATCCAGTGGCCTTTCATTCAGCCATTGTACATTTACTGAGACCTTCGCTAGGCCCTGTGCAGGACTCTAAACTTGATCATGAGCTCTGGGGTCAGCCAAGCCTGGGTGCAAATTACTGCTCTCCACTGATCAGCTTTGTGCACTCGGGCAACTTCACCTCTGTAACCCTTGATCTCCTTATCACAAAAAAGGGATGGAAATCCTACCAATTTCACAGGACACTGGTGGGGATGAAGTCAGAGGATAAGGGTGGCACTCTGAGCACAGGGTCTGGCACCCAGGCAATGCTCCATGTAGGTCGGCTATTGTTACCCAAGATCCCTGCCCTGGAGCCCTGCTGTCTGACCACAGGATGTGGTGGCTGTGGAGAGTCCAGGATCCCTGCACGGTCCCACTTGGCCACTTCCTAATTAGCCAGCAATCCTGGGGCACAGGAGGCAGGAGGTGAGTGAGGAGTGGCTGATGAGAGTAACTCTCAAGGACCTCTCAGCTGCTCTACGAAGAAGTCAGTATCAGCCAATGACCCAGTGGCAGAATGAACACCTACTACACCAGAGTTGGAACATGTGGGAACAGGAAAGCCTGGTTTTCAGAAGTAAGCAATAGGACTGTGGCAAGGATTAAGTAAATTGATTCATGCAAAGTACTTAGTAAATTGATTCATGTAGAGCACAGGGCCTAGGTTCAGTGAATATCAGCTTCTGGTACATTAGCCGTGGTCTCAGCCCCTTAGGGATCCGGCTAGTGTAGAACCCAATGTAATCATGGAACCCACCTGGACTTGTAGGGCGTGGCCTACAGTGGTGGAATTTGTGGAGCCCTAAACAGGCCCTGCTGCCTCAAAACCCCCTCTACCCCAGATGTCACAGTGCCACACTGTCATTATGAGACAGGCCCTCCACATAGAATGGGTGGCGAATATGCAGCACTAGTTCTGAGGACACTTCCGCCTTCATGAGGGCAGACATCACTGAAGAGGTTCTCTGTCCCATCAAGTCCAGATAGGACTTTGGATCAGGCTTCATGACACAGCATAGAAATCGCTCTGGGAGTTGTACCTCTTGCTTCTCTGAGACAGGTTCTCTGTCATTGCTTTATTTTATTTCTGATTTAGTTTTACAATTAGTGGCACTTTATCTGTCACTGTCTATGTGTTTATTGAAATCTTAGTTGAGGTAATAGTAGATGTAAGAGATAATACAGAGAGATCCCATGTACCCTAGATCCAGTCTCCCCAAAGGGTAACATCTTAGAAAACTATACTACAAGATCGCAACCAAGACAATGACATTTGTACAATCCACTGATGTTATTCACATTTCCCTGGTTTTGCGTGTACCCATTTGCAGGTGTGTGTATTTTGTTCCATGGAATTTTATCACATATGTAGGTTCACATATCTAACAGCACAGTCAACATACTGAACAATTTTTATTACCACAAGGATCATTCATTTATCCTTTTATAATCACATGTACCTCCCTCCCAGACCCCAGCACCCATCCCTAATCCCTGGTAATCACTAATCTGTTTGCCAGTTCTATAATTTTGTCATTACAAGAATATTATAGAGCCGGGCGTGGTGGCTCATGCCTGTAATCCCAGCACTTTGGGAGGCCAAGGAGGGTGGATCACGAGGTCAGGAGATCGAGACCATCCTGGCTAACACGGTGAAACCCCATCTCTACTAAAAATACAAAAAAATTAGCCAGGCGTGGTGGCGGGCGCCCGTAGTCCCAGCTACTCGGGCTGCTGAGGCAGGAGAATGGCGTGAACCCGGGAGGCAGAGCTTGCAGTGAGCTGAGATCGCGCCACTGCACTCTAGCCTGGGCGACAGAGTGCGACTCCATCTCAAAAAAAAAAAAAAAAAAAAAAAAATCATATAGGGTAGTAGGCTTAGTGCCTGGGTGATGAAATAAATCTGTACAACAAACCCCTGCGATATGAGTTTGCCTATATAACAAACCTGCACATGTACCCCTGAATCTAAAATAAAAGTTTAAAATAAATAAAGAAATAAATAATAAAAAAGAATATTATATAAAGGGAATCCTACTGTCTGTAACCTTATGGATTGGCTCTTTTTATTCAGCATAATTCCCTGAAGAGCCATCTAGACTGTTGTGTGTACTAACAGTTCACTAATTTTCATGGCTGGGTCATATCCTGTGGTGGTGGATATACCACAGTATTTTTCTCTAACTATTCACCTACCATAAGACATATGGGCTGTTTCCAAGTTTTGTTTTGTTTTCCCTTCTTTTTTTTTTTGAAACAGAGTCTCTCTCTGCTGCCCAGGCTGGAATGCAGTGGCGCAATCTCGGCTCACTGCAACCTCCTCCTCCCAGGTTCAAGTGATTCTCCTGCCTCAGCCTCCCAAGTAGCTGGGATTACAGGCATGCGCCACCACACCCAGCTAATGTTTGTATTTTTAGTAGAGACGGTGTTTCACCATGTTGGCCAGGCTGGTCTTGACCTCCTGATCTCAGGTGATCCGCCTGCCTCGACCTCCCAAAGTGCTGGGATTACAGCCGTGAGCCGCTGCACCCAGCCGTGTTGTGTCTTTCTAATACAAATAAGTGTGCTATGAATATTCATGTACACATTTTTGCATGAGCACAAGTCTTCATTTTCTGGGACAAATGCTCAGTAGTGCAATTGTCAGTCATATAGCAGTTGCATGTTCACTTTTTAAAGAAATGATTTTCCAATGTGACTTTACCATTTCACATTCCCAAAGCAATGTATGAGTGATTCTGTTTCTCCATACCCTCAGCAGCATTTGTTATTATCACTACTTTTCATTTCAAGCATTCTCTTTGATAGCTGTGTAGTGACATCTCACTGTAGTTTTAATTTGCATTTTCCTTATGTTGAGGTATTGATGTGGAACACCATTTAAAATTTTTTTTACCTTTTTTTTTTTTTTTTTTTTTTTTTTTTTAGGATACAGGGTATCACTATGTTGCCCAGGCTGGTCTCGAAGTCCTAGGCTCAAGCAATCCTCTTGTCCTCTTGTGTCAGCCTCACAAAGTGCTGGGATTATAGGCATGAGCCACCATGCCTGGCCTGGAACATCTTTTTATGTGCTTATCTGCCACCTGTATATCCTTTTCAGTGAAACGACTATTCATGTGTTATGTTCGATTTCTAATTAAATTATTTGTTTCTTGAGTTTTGCAAGGTTTTTTTTTTAATATTTTAGGTCCTAGTCTTTTGTCAGATATATGGTTTGTGAATATTTTCTCATAGTCTTTTCACCTTTTTTGCATGTCCTGATTTTGATAAGGTATAGTTTATAGTTTCCCTTTTATAAATGGTGCTTTTGCGCTATTCGTGGGATTTCAGATAAGGCATAGTGGACATGTCCTTTTTGTCCTGGAGGCCAGCTTTCTTGGAGGTTTGTGAATTGGGGTCAGATCTTAATCACTATGTGACAAGCATGCTCCAAACATTACTTCATTTAATCCTCCCAAGAAGCCTATGAGATAGATGCCATTTTATACATGAAGAAACTGAGGCAAGAATGACTCGGGGCCTGGCCCAAGGTCCCAGAGGTAAGAACTAGGAGGTGGAAGAACTGGGACACAAATCTGGTGTGTTTCTGCCTCCAGAGCACCTGTCCATATGGTCATTTCAAGTTCCCAGCAGGCTACATAAAATTCTGGTATACAATGTGTTTATAACTCCAACTTCAGACATGATGATACATTAGGAACCTTCTTGTTACCAGGTCAAGAAACAACAGGGACAGCAATGTACTCAAAGGCAGAATGCTCTCTGCCCAGTCTTTCATCTTCAGAATCCAAACACTACTGAACACCCAGTGTATTGCTCCATGTCTTCAGGCCAGCATGTGTCTGGTGGCCTGATGGTGGTGGACTTTGCTGGGGTCACCACTAGGCCCATGCACATCACTCTCTAAGAAGGCCCTCTGGCCTGGCCCCAAGCTTTATTGAGGACTTCCAGATTCCTGGATTTCAATTCCTGCTGCCTCCACGCAGAAAAAGGAGTCCTATGCCCACCAATGTCTTTGAGGCCTGTACTGTCCCCCTACCAATCCTTTCCCTATGTGCTGCAGAGAAAAAAAGGCCTTCACCAGCTCAATTATCTCAGAGACAGCTGCCTGCCTGCTATGGCTTGAATGTGCCCCCTGAATTTTATGTTTGGAAACTAAGTCTTCAAATTCATATGCTGATGGCATTTGGAGGTGGAACCTCCAAATTAGGGCTAGATAAGGTCATCAGGTTGAGCCCCACCCCCTCACCCTGCAGCCAAAGGTGGGGTTGGTGGTTTTATAAGAAGAGGAAGAGAGACCTGAGCTGGCACACTGTTGCTTTCTCACCATGTGATGTCCTCCATCATGTTATGATGTGGCAAGAAAGCCCTCACCAGGCCCCTTGATCTTGAACTTTCCAATCTCTAGGATTATGAGCTAAACAAACCCGTATTCTTTATAAATTACCCAGTCTGTGGTATTCAGTTCTAGCAATAGAAAGTGGAGTAATACATTGTCCACATTTGTCTCCTCCATCTTTCCTTTACTTCTGACTTGTGGATTTTGGTTAAGAAACTCATTTTGGACTCAGGCTCCTGCGCAATGGATATTCACATTCTTCTGTTCTTTGATGCATGTGTATCGATGGCCAAAGACCTGACCAACTTCCATGACATTTAATCTCACATCTTTGTCTCCTTCAGCAGCTTCTCTCTATTGACACAATGATTCCAAATCTTTTTTTAGAAAACTGTTTTCTTGAAACCTATTTGTTTCTTTAATTTATTCATTTTTTTAACATATTCTTACTGAGACTCTACTCTTTGCTAAGCACTGTGCTAGGCACTGGGGATAAAGCACAGAGCAAGACAGACACAGATCCTGATGTCCTAATGCTTGCATTCTATCTGGGAGAAATTACTATCAAAGCATTACAGAAAGCATTATTGGCTCCTGTCTTCACCCCTGGATTTATATCCTACTCCCACCGTCAAACCTTATGCGTTAGTGAAGGTGGATTAATCACCTTCCCCTAAACGTACATTGGGCTTTCCCTCCTCCAAGCCTTTTTACATATTCTCCACTCTGCTAATATTTTGCCACCACATTTCCAGCAATTACCATGTACCTCAATATCTAATGCCTTCCTTAAGACCCAAATGAAATCCTTCTTCTTTAGTGGAGGATTTCTCCATCATCCCTGTTGTACATTATGTCTTCCCCGTCTGTATTTATAAAGTACTAGTTACCACTCATGACTCTGACTATACATGCACTACTTTCTGTCCTGGTTATTCCATACTCTTATTGCTTCACCTGAAAGACAGTAGAGTCCCTGAAGCTAGGGTCTACTTCTGACATGTCTGCATGTGCCTCACACATGTATCAGTGCCTTGAATATAGCAGGCATAAAATGTGCTCAGTGGGAGAATGGCTTCCCTAGACGGTTCATCTACTTTAACAAATACTTGGGTAGTAGTTACAATGCACCAGGCAATGCTCCCTTAGACAGTAGCTACCAAGTACCAGACACTGCTTTACTATCTTGCCAGACATCAACTCCCTGGATTCTCACAAGAACCCTAAGAGGTAGGTACTTTAAAGAGCCACATTTGTAGATGAGCAAAGTGAGGCTCAGGGAGGCCCAACATTTTGCCCAACCTCAAGGACCCCATATGGTAGATGTCAGAGCTAGGATTGAATACCAGGCAACCGTCCTCAGACCTGAGCCCTTAGCCTTGGTCCTTTAACCAGGCCTGGAATGATTTGCCCAATGTGAAATCTGTAGATGTGGGACAGAAAATATTGAATCCACATCTGATTCTTTTTGGCACTCTGCGGCACCACTTCCCTGCTTATGTTCTTCACAGCAACTATGTCTCAAAGGGGTGATGGGGCTAACTAAGTTACATAAAGTACTGACTTACATCGGGTCTTTCTGAAGCGTTTCTGAAAGACAGAGCTCCTCTGGCTCTCTATGTCAGTCCCTCAACCTTCATTTTCCTTATTACCCTCCCACCTCCAGGAGTCTTTTTAGGCCTTTTTTCCTAATTGCCCCCTTTTGAAATTTTAATACCACAGATATACTCTATATCTGTTTATGTACTGTATGTATACCTGTGCTTTGTATAAATCGAAATTTTCTGTCACCCAAGAACCAATATTCTTCCCACTTTGGAGATTATATCATCCTATTAAGAATGCATGCTTGATGTTGAAGGGCTTTGCATGCTTCTCATATCTAAGAGAAGAGCATAAGCAGGGATTCTTACCCCTATTTTACCCTGTGAAACCACAATTTTCAGTATCATCTCAGTGAAGTGACACACATTTGCAGCACTGACCTAGACCCAATAATTACTATAACATCCACAACAGCAATACTTGTGATGGATGTTGGGAGAGAGGATGATCAGATCCCAGTCTCAGGTTCTGATAGGCCAAGTAATCATGAGGAAAATACATTTCTTTGAACTCCCAAAGACTCAGTTTCTTCCTCTGTGAAAGGGGGCAATAAAACTTGAAGTACTCACCTTAAGGAGCTTTTATGAGACCAGTGAAATTCTAAACTCTGCCAATTATTAAGCAATATGCAAAGGTAGATGGTAAAGTTACAGCCACCTAAATGAAAATGGGCTCAACTATTTTGAAAACCTCATTGAAAAGTCAACTTTACTCTACGTTAATGTATAATAATAAATACTGCAATGTCTGCCTGAGCATTGCCTGAGCATGTCATACGTCATACCATAAAAGCATCCTCTGCCTATACTAGATTCTCTAACTGTAGCCACAAAAGCAAAAATCACATAATTGAAAGTTAAGCAGGGTCCTTCCATTGTCATTCATCTTCTTGCCATGATCTACTTTTTTTTTTTTTTTTTTTTTTGAGATGGAGTTTCGTTCTTGTTGCCCATGCTGGAGTGCAGTGGCGTGATTTCCACTCACCGCAACCTCCACCTTCCGGTTTCAAGCGATTCTCCTGCCTCAGCCTCCCAAGTAGCTGGGATTATAAGCACTGGCCACCATACCTGACTAATTTTTGTATTTTTAGTAGAGACGGGGTTTCACCATATTGGCCAGGCTGTTCTCGAACTCCTGACTTCGTGATCTGCCCGCCTCAGCCACCCAAAGTGCTGGGATTACAGGCGAGAGCCACCGCACCCATCCAATCTACTTTTTTTTTTTTTTTTTTTTAGACAGAGTCTCACTCTGTCGCCCAGGCTGGAGTGCAGTGGCGCGATCTCGGCTCACTGCAACCTCCTCCTCCTGGGTTCAAGCAATTCTCCTGCCTCAGCCTCCCGAGTAGCTGGGACTACAGGCACGTGCCACCATGCCCGGCTAATTTTTTGTATTTTTTTTTTTTTAGTAGAAATGGGGTTTCACCGTGTTAGCCGGGACGGTGTCAATCTCCTGAACTTGTGATCCACCTGCCTCGGCCTCCCAAAGTACTGGGATTACAGGCGTGAGCCACCTCGCCCGGCCTCCGGCCAATCTAGTTTTAAATGTAAATGTAAAAATACATTTTTAAAATGTAAATTTTTAAGATGGGTAAATATATTACGTGAAAATGAAATGCTTTTGTCCAGAGTTTCCCAAACACCTCCAGGCTCTGCCCCAGACATGTAAGGGTACATAGGCATAGCTGGGAAGTTTTATTTTTAATAAGTCCAAGCTTTGCCCTCTCTTTTTCCTACCAATCTTCTAAAATGCAGATTCTGATTCAATTGGTAGTAGGAGGTAGCACTGGATTGAAATTCTGCATCTTCAGCCATAAAAAAGAATGAGTTCATGTCCTTTGCAGGGACATGGATGAAGCTGGAAACCATCATTCTCAGCAAACTAACACAGGAACAGGAAACCAAACACTGCATGTTCTCACTCATAAGTGGGAGTTGAACAATGAGAACACATGGACACAGGGAGGGGAACATCACACACTGGGGCCTGTCGGGGGGTGGGGGGCAAGGGGAGGGATAGCATTAGGAGAAATACCTAATGTAGATGACGGGTTGATGGGTGCACCAAACCACCATGGCACACATATACCTACGTAACAAACCTGCACGTTCTGCACATGTATCCCAGAACTTAAAGTATAATTTTAAAAAAAGAAATTCTGCATTTCTAATAAGCTCTTGAGTGATGTAGGTGCTGTTAGTGCATAGACCACACACTGAGTAGCTTCCTTATCTTCTGTAAGAGTTACATGCATGCTGGGGTTACTGATCTCATCACGTCCTTGAGGTAACTGGGCTAATCTTGGGTCAGCCGGGGTACTTTGACTGGTCATTGCTTTCCAGAACCATCTTTTTCTAAGCTCCTTGCAGCTGGTTAGAGAGAACCAGGTTCTGATAAGTGTGCCCTTGAGAAAATGTTGATAAGACTGGTTTAGGCTAGAGCAATATGACTTATTGATTAGCCAGCTATGAAAAGAAAGAGAGAAAAGCAGAGCCAACGTTGAAAAGATGTCTCAGGTTTCTAGATTTGCTATTTGATGACATTAACCTAAATAGAGAACACTGCACAGAAGCTGGTGTATGTGAGTGTGTGTGTGTGTGTGTGTGTGTGTGTGTAGGAGGGAGATGAGTTCAATTTTGAACATACTGAGTTGGAGTTGCCTGTAAGACATCCAAGTGGAAATATCCAGTAAAAGACTGAGTGGATGAAAATATTTGGGGCAGATGGAGAAAAATCCAACACAAAGACTGAAAAAAGAACATCCAGAGAAAAATGAAAAAATACAGCTGGGCGCAGTGGCTCATGCCTGTAATCCCAGCACTTTGGGAGGCTGAGGCAGGTGGATCACTTGAGGTCAGGAGTTCAAGACCAGCCTGGCCAACATGGTGAAACCCCATCTCTACTGAAAATACAAAAATTAGCTGGACGTGGTGGCGTATGCCTGTAATCCCAGCTACTCAGGAGGCTGAGACAGGAGAATCGCTTGAACCTGGGAGACAGAGGTTGCAGTGAGCCGAGATTGTGCCACTGAACTCCAGCCTGGGCAACAGAGTGAGACTCCATCTAAAAAAAAAAAAAAAAAAAAAAAAAAAAAAAAAAATGCAAGATTGTGTGTTTCTGTGGAAAACAAGGAAAAAAAAGAAAACTTTGAGAAGGAGGAAGTGGTCAGTAATGTTGACTGCTACTAAACAGTCGGGTTATTGAATGCTTGAAAGTTTCCATTAGCTTTAGCAACAAAGAGATCACTAGTGAGAGCAGTTTCATGATGGGAGGAGTAAGGAAACAGAAAAAAAATATTGTGGTGGATGGAGGAGTGTTAATGAGAAAATGTGGGAACTGTTTTAAAGGTGTTTAGTTGTGAAGGTCAAGAGAGATACAGGGCAGTAGTCTGGCAGGGAGACATGTGACCAAAGAAAGATATATTTTAAAGATGGGTGCATGTTTAAATGCTGATGAGAAGTTGATAGTAGGGAAGAGATTTTCAATAGAGGAAGAAAGACAGAATAGTTACTCAATCAGGCAAGATGCCAGAAAAGGCAGGCAGGAAGGCAAGTAGATCACGGCAAGAAGATGATACCTCATCTGACATAGAAAAAGGATGCAGCTAGGATTATAAATGTGGTGGAGGAGATTGAAGTAAGTTGTATCTGATGACTTCTATTTTCCCTAAGAAGAGACCTGAGTCATTGTCTAAGAGTGGAGATGGAAGTAGGTAGCAGGGTCAAAGGTTTAAGGAAAGTGGAAAAGATTTAAAATAGTTATTGTACAGTGTGTGGCAATGAGTGAATTACTAGGCTAGGTTTAAGGACCACTTGAGGTAAACAATCATGAATGTGCAGTGGAATGAATTCATCTTGTTGTGTGACTTTTTCTGGTGGTGCTCAGCTACCCCAGGAAAGGTATTTAAAAAAAGAAAAGCAGATAATTTGAGTTAATCCAGATTTGAGGATTTCCTAGATAGTAGGTTGAGTTGATTGAGCCTCCTTCCCACACCCCCCTTCCCTGGCACAGAATGTAAGGAGGCACTCATTCTTAGGATCATACAAGTGTGGGTTTGGCACCAGAGAATGTATGCTCCCTTATATTTTGTGTAGGGGGAAGAAGAGAGAGGGGGGAGGCTCACTGGTTGTGAAGAAAATAGGGGAAAGTAGAGGGATGAGGCAGTGGGGTCGGGGGTTGGGGGTAGTGGGAGTGGCAGGGACTGACTATGCAAACTAAAGGGCTAGGAAGTTGTGGCCAGAGAGGAATGTCAGAAGTCGTGGTCTTAGAGATGGAACAATTCTGGGGTGCTAAAAAATTACAAGGTGAGATGGGAGATGAGGGTGGCTGAGGTGGAAGTCAAGCAGCTTCAAGATTAAGGTGTCAGATAGGTTGCTCACATAAGCTGTTGACTTTGCCCAGAATGTGTGGTAAGACTTGGCATGGGGAAAGAGTGGGCCTACTGCCAAAGTGTTTCATCAATACAGAGATAAGTCTAGGAGACCCGTAGATGATGGTGACAGGGAAGGTTAAAGGGCAGTTCAAGTGAGGCATATGTCTCCAAAGGAGCAGAAATTTTTGGCCTTGTTTTCTGTTGTCGTTGGTTTTGAGTCTTGTCTTTGCTTAAAAGAGGGTGGAGGAGCTGTAAATGGGTTTGGAGAATGAAGAAAAAACTAGCCCTGCTGGCCCATGAAGTGTGGGAACATGACGTGTAGGCAGCTCAAGAAGCAGCTGGAATGATGGTCTCTTTACTGAGGAACTAGGTTTCACTTAAGGCTAAGTCATGAAAAGACTGTTTTAGGAAAGGGTTGAGTTTACAGGTGAATTGGTTAAGCAGTCAATGTGAATTCCAGATGATTTGAAGGGAGTGATTGAAGCATGGTAGAAGTAGCTGGTTCACAGGGTTGGGGAGGCAGTGTCCCAGTGAGTCCCATGGAGGAAGGTGGGCATCCATAACTCTAAGAATTCTACTTTGGCCGGCATGTGACAACCCGAAGCTACTATATGGGGCTCAAATTTTTTGTTTTTGTTTTTTCTTCCTCATGGTCCTCAGGGATGGGAGATAGAAGTCAGTGGCGATGGGGAGAATCTGACTGTGACTTCCCTTCCTTAGTACCTTCCTTTCAGCCCGGTTGATAACAATGATAAAAAGTAATTATAATAGTAACTGTAAATTTAGAACATTCTTGCCAAATGTATTAAATGCCTACTATGTGCCGTTCACAATTCTGGGTGCTGGGAACAGTTCATACATAACAAAGTTCCTGACCTCACATAACTTATATATTGTATATATTGTATAGTCAGACTTATATATTGTATAGTCAGACCATGAACAAGGACCAACAAAGAAATTAATATATATCTATATATATATATAGAGAGAGAGAGAGAGAGATATATATATATAAGGTTGAGGTGCTGTGTTGTGAAAGAAAGTTAAGGGAGGTAAGTACAAAGGCAGTGAGGATGTGATGGGGGGAAGGCTATGTGAATTTGGGTAGTCAAAGAAGGCCTCTCTGAGCAGAGACCTGGATGAAGATAAGAAGCTAGCCATGTGAAGACGGAAGGAAAGAGTATTTCACATCAAGAGACTAGCAAGTGCAAAGGCCCCATGGGTGAGTAGGAGTATAGGATGTTTGAGAAACAACAAAAACATCATTATGGCTGGTAAGAGGTCTTGTTCCAAAACCTGAAAGCATCTCCTTTTAACCACCTGCTGCTAAGGATGAGGTTATACGGTCTCCATGGTTGAATTGTGTAAGGACCTGAATCTCCCAGAGCTGATCCAAGAAGGTGAGGCTCAGAGAGAGCAGCAGATTACCCGTGGGGGTGGTAGAAGAACTGAGGAATCCTTTCCACACATTGTATGAGAATAAACTTGCATAGTAGGTCAAAGCCATCTTAGTCTCAGTTCTACTGCCGAATCACAGTGGTGATGGGGAAGTGCCATTGCCACTTTCACACCTGAAAACATTTTATCATAAACTGGGGACTTGCCTAAGACCTTTAGCTTAGGGCTATTACATGAGGTAGTGTTTGCTAGCGACACCAGCAATGTGATTGGCAGAAAAGTGGCATGAAATATAGGATTTTATTTTTCCATGACAAAGTCATCTCATGGGACTCAAGGCAGAAGAAGACAAAGACCAAAAGGAAGCAGGAACAGTGTGTCATGGACAGCACAACTAATGGGATGCTAGATACACACCCATCTAAATGATGGCCTCATGGATTACTGGTTTCTCTAACCGGGATGCCTTATGTCTGTGAGTCAGAGTTGAGTCCATGAAGTCACCATGAGTCCCTGAGACTATCATTACTTTAGTAAAAAGGAAGGAACCTACACCTTGAGCCCTAATGGGATGAGAAACACTCCATTATAAGACTGAGGACCAGGCCAGGCACGGTGGCTCACACCTGTAATCCCAGCACTTTGAGAGGCCAAGGTGGGCAGATCACTTGAGGCCAGGAGTACAAGACCAGCCTGGACAACATACAGTAACCCTGTCTCTACTAAAAATACAAAAAGCTAGCCGGGCTTAGTGACAGGCACCTGTAGTCTCAGCTACTCAGGAGGCTGAGGCAGGAGAATCGCTTGAACCCAGGAGGCGGAGGTTGCAGTGAGCCAAGATCACACCACTGTACTACAGCCTGGGCAACAGAGTGACACTCCAGCTCAAAAACAAACAAACAAAAAAAAGACTGAGGACCAGAATACAAAATGGGGTGGGACTCAGCAAAGGCTTGGACACACCCAGGAGCCTAAATTCACTAATAAAGTTGTTTTTGTTATTGTTGCTATTTGGCCTAGCAATTCACATAAACACAGAGGATGGTGGATATGGGAAGCCAGCCAGGGTAGTTATACAAATGTGTAAGCTTTATCGGGAGGTTCCTTGATAATGCTCGGGTTTCAGGAATTCAGGTCTAGCACACAACATGGAGTCCCCTCCCCCTCAAGCACCTCAGGCCTTCCTGGAGATGTCTGCAAGGCTAGAACTTTCAATTCAAGCTCCTGAAAAATATAAAGGTTGAAGGAATGGTTCCTGCCTCCAACCTCAGAATTCTCTAAAGCACATCAAAGCCTTTGGCCAGGCAAATGGCGAAACACCAGCTACCTGAACAGAGCAAGAAGTGAGGTGTGAGGAAATGTTGGTATTTAGATTCCATCAGGATTTTTTTTTTTTTTTTTTTTTTAGAGTTGGGGTCTGTTGCCCAGACTGGAGTGCAGTGGCATGTTCATAGCTCAATGCAACCTCAAACTCCTGGGCTCAAGCAATCCTCCCACCTCAGTCTCCTGAGTAGCTGGGATCACGTGCATGAGCCACTGGGCCCAGCTAATTTTTAAATTTTTTGTAGAGATGGGGTCTCACTATGTTTCCCAGGCTGCTCCTGAACTCCTGGCTTCAAGTGATCCTCCCCCCACGTAGGCCTCCCAAAGTGGTGAGATTACAGATGTGAGCCACCACATCTAGCCACTCCATCAGAATTTTTAATGACACCTCACCACAAACAACAAAGACCACAAGGATCCTTGCAATGACTATTTTAGCTCCCCTCCATAGCTTAGGGAGTATCTGCATGTTCTGCCTTTCATCCTTCTGTTGAAAAGTTCCTTTTCTTGTCTGGTCTTCCTGGTTTTGATCCTATTGGCTCACCTCCAGATTCTCTCTCTCTGCCTAGCTTGTCTGCATTGATGCCTCCTTTGGATGACTGGCTTTAAGTTGGTACCACCCAAGGATGTTGCCTCTCAATTTGGCCATCTTAGCACTACACGCTGCAGTTCGAGGCAAATGTTGTTCCTCCTGTGCCCATCCCAGGCCCCCAGATACCAAAGCTCAGGGACCCCATTTCTTTGAGGGAGCTGTAATTATGTTGCATATTAATATTTGTGGCCAAGTGCAGTGGCTCATGCCTGTAATCCTAGTAGTTTGGGAGGACAAGGTGGGAGGATCACTTTAAGCCAGGAGTTTGAAACAAGCCTGGGCAACATAGCAAGACCCTGTCACTACAAAAAAAAATAAAAATAAAAATAAAAATTAGCCAGGCATGGTGGGGCACACCTGTAGTCCCAGCTACTTGGGAGGCTGAGGTGGGAGGATCACTTGAGCTTGGGAATGCGAGGCCGCAGTGAACTATGGTTGCATTACTGTTGCACTACTGCACTCCGGCCTGGGCAACAAAGAGAGACCCAGACTCTTTAAAAAAAGTAAATAAATAAAATAAAGCTATCTATATGTTGGCCTCTGCACTTCTCTACTGCACTGAACCCAGACCTGGAAACTTCCTGGTCTGAATCAGCTTCCTCATCTGTTAAAAAAAGGAATAGAAATGTCATCCCTGCCTACTTTATAGGGTTCTCCTGAGAATAAAAGGAGACAAATGACAGGAAAGCACTCTGGTAAGGTGTAAAACATCAAAAAAACGTATTACTATCACCCAAACTCTACTGATAACATATTGAGCTCTTTCTAATCTGGCCCCTGCTCACCTCTCCAAACTCAAGCTCTAACCAGTCCTATTTCCTTCCATGTTCAGCAAGCTCACCATGGCGTTGAGGGAGGGAGCTGCCCCTGACGAGGAACCTTACTGTAGTGAAAAACTTAATAACCACTATACTCATCTTCCTGTACTATTAGAAGACAGATAACACAAAGGTACAATAGAAAACAGAAGTAGAAAGAGCTGATAAACTCACCACGAGTTGGCCAGGGTGCTCCCTACACTTCGCACATAGCCTGCCTTCCTCCTCAGCATGCCTTGACTTTGAACCAGTAAAGAGGTACTCTGTTGTGGACAGCCACTTTGTGATGCTCAAGGCATATACAAACACAAGGCACATTCATTCCTGCTTCCTGATCCCTTGTTCACCTTGATCCCCCTCTTTGAAATAATCTCCTCTTGCCCTTTACTTGCTAAATTCTCCCCATCCTTGGGGATCCAGTTTCAGTTCAATTTCATTCAGGAAGCCTTCCCAGAACACAACTCCCTCATCAATCTCTTTTTCCTTTGACTTCCTACAGCATTTAGAATCTGCACCTGAATGATTCAGCATCTGCAGCTAGTCCTTTGTCATGTGTCTCTCTCCCTAATTGTTTGGGGT
Source organism: Pongo pygmaeus (assembly GCF_028885625.2). Lineage (NCBI taxonomy): Eukaryota > Metazoa > Chordata > Mammalia > Primates > Hominidae > Pongo > Pongo pygmaeus. The sequence goes on along the minus strand of NC_072396.2, from coordinate 144,684,647 downwards.
CAGCTAAGCTAGTCTCCTTGACTTCTTCTGTGTACTTGTATATCTTTTGTTGTGGTGTCCAGCAAAAATACTGGGTACATAGTAAGTGCTCAATAAATTCTTGTTGGTGGAAGAGCATGGTTGAAAGCTACAGAAAAGGGAAATTGATAATGGACTTCATCCATCACACACTTTTGCCTCCAGCTGCCCTTTAACAGAAAGGCCATGCCATAGTTTGTAGTCTTGGTAATATCTGAGTAATCTCAGAAAAAAATTATGCAAATGTTTTTGGGCCTGGCATGGTGGCTTACACCTGTAATCCCAGCACTTTGGGAGGCCAAGGCGGGTGGATCATTGAGGTCAGGAGTTTGAGACCAGCCTGGCCAACATGGTGAAACCCTGTCTCTACTAAAAATACAAAAATTAACCAGGTGTGATAGTGCACATCTGTAGTCCCAGCTACTAGGGAGGCTGAAGCGGGAGGATCACTTCAACCCAGGAGACGGAGGTTGCAGTGAGCTGAGATTGTGCCACTACACTCCAGCCTAGGCGACACAGTGAGACTCTATCTAAAAAAAAATATATATATATATATATATATGGTGGCCTTCTCAAAATTAAACATGATATGCAATTTTTCTGTTAGGTGGATAATTTATTTTTATCCTAAAGAACTAGAAACATTTTATGTTCTTATTTCATGTATGCTTTCAATTAATATTTTGAGTGTCTGCTATCTGTCACACCCAGAACTGGGCCCTAGGGCCAGAAAGAGGAAAGAAACCCAGCTTCTTCCCTTAAGGATCTCAGCAGCTGGGTAAACTGGACCTATAAATAGTTAATTAAATACAAAAGAAGTGCTCTGATAGAGGACTGGACGGTATATCACAGCTTCACAGAGGAAGTGACAAAGGAAAAGACTTATTGAATACATACATTGTTATCTGTCAATTAAAAAATTTATTTTAAAAATCCTATAAGCTCTTGGCCTATAATGAATTTAAAAAATATGATATCCTCTCGCTTCTCCCTCTCCTCCTCTCTTTCTCTCTCTCGCATAGTACACATATTAGGTGTAGAAGCATCTAGACAGTTTAAACTATTTAAAGGAGCTTTTCTGACTATCCTATCACACAGTGTTTGATGAAGTAAATAATAATTTATTATCATGAAGCAAATATAATGCCCTAATTGTTAGTCTGATATCTAGCACACTTCAAAGAATAAACTATAATTGAACTTGTATCCCCATGAATCATTTTCCTGGAAAGAAAGTACTGGAACTTTCTAGTAGGAGTCCACACCTACCTTGGTTCTGCAGATGCCCAATTCCTTAAAAAAAGGGTCCCAGAACTTTGTATTGATATGCTTGCTGGGAAAAAAAAAAATCCGGATAATTCCTCAAATACAGCCCCCAGACATCCATAAGCAGTTGTGCTTAAGAAGTTCTTCTCATTCAAAGATCTTCATTTGGTCTTCTTTAGTGCTTTTCCTCAAGGCACTCTAATACTAGATGGGGCCATTTTTAAAAATCTTGTATCAAGGTTCTCCTTTAACATCTTACTCAAGTGTAGGTAACCACTCTGTAACTATTTTTTAGGTTGAAATTTTTGGAAAGACTGAATATGTATACAGAGTTCTAGATTTTGGCTTTTGGCCAGTCTTGAAAAAAGCTGGTTGTTCAGCGAGGTTCACTTTCGTGATCCCAGCTTCCCACTTTCACTTTTCTTTTTTTTTTTTTTTTTTGAGATGGAGTCTCGCTCTGTCACCCAGGCTGGAGTGCAGTGGCGCGATCTCGGCTCACTGCAAGCTCCACCTCCTGGGTTCACGCCATTCTCCTGCCTCAGCCTCCAGAATAGCTGGGACTACAGGTACCCGCCACCACGCCCGGCTAATTTTTTCTATTTTTTAGTAGAGATGGGGTTTCACGGTGTTAGCCAGGTTGGTCTTGATCTCCTGACCTCGTGATCCGCCCACCTCGGCCTCCCAAAGCGCTGGGATTACAGGCGTGAGCCACCGCGCCCAGCCCCCACTTTCACTTTTCTTTCCCACTCTCTATAACCCTCTCCTTCACCACTGTGCCCAGAGCTTTCAGTCCTGTGTGTGTTATTTTGATTTTATTATCCAATTCAAGAGTGTTTGCACTCTGAAAGGAGCTCAGGGTGTGGAACACCCAAAGAAAACTCAGTGGGACCAATGTTGTGATCTGATCTGAGGCTCAGCTCTAAAGCAGTTCCCCATCCAGGCTCCCCCACAAGCCCATCACTGGCTGACCACTCCCCTCTGAAGACTGGGCATATTTTTCTAACCACGAGTTCTGATCCAAGGTTCGGCAGAGAAGTTCTTGTGCCAATTCTGGCTGCAAATGACAGTCTGAGAAACAGTATTTGGACACAGATATTTGTGAAGATTGACTTGTTTTATGGTGATATATCTGCAGACTTTAATCTGAAAACACCAGGAATAGGAGCAAGTTAGTAGTATGATTCTATTGCCCTGATGTGAGGTTCCAAAGGTAGGCAGGGCAGACCATTAACATTTCTGTTCAGACGTTCTCTAGTGGCCCCTCAAAACCTCATTATTTCATTGAATTTGTGTCTTTTTTTTTTTTTTTTTTAGACGGAGTTTTGCTCTTGTTGCCCAGGCTTCAGTGCAATGGCATGATCTCGGCTCACTGCTACCTTCACCTCCTGGTTTCAAGCAATTCTCCTGCCTCAGCCTCCCAAGTAGCTGGGATTACAGGCTCCTGCCACCACGCCCGGCTAATTTTTGTATTTTTAGTAGAGACAGGGTTTCACCATTTTGGCCAGGCTGGTCTCGAACTCCTGATCTCAGGTGATCCTCCCACTTCGGCCTCCCAAAGTGCTGGGATTACAGGCAGGAGCCACCGTGCCTGGCCAAGTTTGTGTCTTTTTAACAGCAGGTAGTTATTATTAGGTAGTTTTTAATTGTTCAGTATATGCCAGATGTATTTCATAACAACCATATGAGGTAAGCACTGCTATTATTCTCCTTTTATACATGAGGAAACTGAGGCTCCAGAATGTTAGCCTTCCCAAGCCAGGGCCTAGTTTCATGCCACGGTTTGTTTTATTCCAAAGCCAGGCTCGCCTTTAAATTGGGTGGGCCCTGCCTCCCGAGTTAGTGAATTTGCCCTCACGAAGGTGCCTCCTCCGTGATTATCTCCCTCCACCTGGCAACTCCCTCACTAGGCCTCTTACTCGATTAGTGTCTTTTTCTACGCCTCTGGGAGACAATCCCACACTCTTCAGCTTCGAGTTCTCCATTGTACTCCCCTCACCGCTGGGTTCGCCTGGCTCATAGGTAGGCCAGCTCTCTGCTGCCCCCTCCTGGCATAACTCAGGACCTGTCTCAGTGGGACTTGCACTGAAAGATATCTCCTCCTATTTGCAAACCCAGTCCTAGCCTGCCCAGCTAGCGCACTCACCAGATCTAGGAATAAGAATGATTCACCTGACTATCTTACATCTGACCTTGACAAAGGTTTCCCAGACTCTGAGACCGGCACCTATTTCAGAAGATGCACATTTGAACAACCCATAGTAAGATCACCTGTTCTCTGCATTGATTAAGTGGCAAGTTGACAAAGTGACTAGGGTATTTTGCTCCCAATGAACACTGGAAACACTGAGCAAATCAAATTACTTAGTAGTAAATTTTGAAGCTCTGAAAAACTGAATAGAATATCAAGGAGGCTTGTGTTGTGTTTAGTGATTCTCAGCCGAGGGAAAGCACTTTTTGACTAGCACAGCTATAGAACTCATGAAGAATTGCTCTCACCAGACTCTTGTCCTTGGTACAATACTTGATGCTAGGGTAACCACTGGATTGGAGGAACTTTGACTAGGATGCACTAGGTCTTGCCTGGGAAGCACTCTTGCAATTTTTTCCTTTGTGTTTAAAATGGAGTCCTCGACACTGTCAGTCTTTTGGAGAAGGTCAGGGTGTTCAATGGAATCGAAGGCAGACAACTGGGCTAGCAGAGATTTTTATTTAAAATAACCTCTAGGCTGGGTACGGTGGCTCATGCCTGTAATCCCAGCACTTTGGGAGGCTGAGGCGGGTGGATCACTTGAGGTCAGGAGTTCAAGACCAGCCTGGCCAACATTACGAAACCTGTCTCTACTAAAAATACAAAAATCAGCCAGGCGTGGTGGTGCATGCCTGTAATCCCAGCTACTCAGAAGCCTGAGGCACAAGAATTGCTTGAACCCAGGAGGCGGAGATTGCAGTGAGCCGAGATTGTGCCACTGCACTCCAGCCTGGGTGATGGAGTGAGACTCTGTCTCAAAAATCAATAAAAAATAAAATAACCTCTAAACAGTACTGGACAAGGAGTCAGGGGATCTGGCTTCTGATACCAGCACTGTGACAGAAGTGAAGAACTGCAAGTAAGAGACGAGTTAGGAAAATTATAGAGGTTTACCCAACTATGGAAGCCATAGGGACAACAATTTTTAGTTCAATGTGAAAAAGATCATTCTAACAAATTAGAATTGTTCAACAAAGGAAAGTATGATTCAGGAAGCAGTGAGGTCTCTTGTTACATGGAGGGTTAAAACTGTAGCTGGGTCACCTTTAAGGTATACGACAGAAATAAATTCTTATATCAGTCGAAAAATTAGTATGGATCATTTCTAAGGTTCTGTATGCACTGTGCACTTAGCCCTTAGTAGGTACCCAGGAAAAGTTTGTGGTAGAAAGGAAAGAAGGGAGGGAGAAGAGAAAAATGAATCTTTCACTTCTTTCTCAATGGAATGGGTTAGGCCATAAATAAATAAAAGCAAGCCACATAAATACTATTTTAAATTGGCACTACGAAAATGAGAGTAATAGATGTTGGAGGACTACTGTATTAGATAAGACTGTTTTTAGTATGATATAAACAATAATGCTAGTCAACATTTATCAAGCACTTAACATGTGACAGGTGTCATTCTACAACCTATTTAAATACTCCTATCAAACCCATGAGGTGGGTTCTCTTAGTTTAGGAAAGATAAGCAACCTTCTCGAGGCCTCATAACTAGAAAGAAACAGAATTGGGAAATTAGTGTGTGTGTGTGTGTGGCCCCGAAGCCTATCATGGTAGTTTCTCATGCTTCCTCTCCACTTCAATATATGGTTATGAGTTGTTATTGTTGTTTATAATGAAATTATTTAAAAATACTTAACGATGCATATAATATACAATGCAAAACATTTTAAAAAGGAGTAAAAAGTAAATCCAAAAAAAATCTTTCTCCTATTCCTGTCCCTCAGCCACCCAGTAACCTGCCCAGGGGACAACCATCATTAACAGTTACGCTTTTTTTTTTAACTTTTACAACACTGTGGTTTGACATTCCAGCATTTCATCGTCCACACCAACTTGAACTATATTACTACATATTTCTTCTCTAATTTTTAAATTTTACTTTTGTAAAACATTCTTCAAAATTGGTCCCACAGAAAACATGATAAAAACAGCACACAGTGCACTGCAAATGCTAATGCTTTTCAGACACTAATTGTTCAATTAGTTAATCAAGCTTGGTGACATAGTATATTCTAGTTGTTCCACATTTTCTATTTCTGTGATGTACCATCTTTTTACAATAAGATGGAACATCTGTCTGATGAAAAACGGGCCATTATTATTCATCTTAAGCCACGAAGCATCGTTCTACAGCTCTGAACTAATGGTCATTACATCAAATAGGTTTTACTTTAATCATTATTTCTAATACATGTGAAATTAATACACAGTGTTTGTCATTACTGAGCACTGGAATATAATTGTAGAAGACACAATTAATGTCTATCATAAGTTTTTTGAAATATGATTATCAAATACTCTACTAATGAATCATTTGCATATCTGAAATTATAACCTAAACATTCAGCACTCTTGTGATAGGATGCATTAGGCTTAAGAATGAAAAAAAAGAGAGTGAGAGGGAGATTTAAGATATCAAGTTATACATATTGTCCGCTTCCCTCCCAACTCAGAATTTTTTCTGAGGAGAATGCATTTTCAAAACAACAGTTAAACAGCTTCAGGGGAAGGCATTTCTGGTGCTTTTCCAGGAATTAAAATTTTCTTTTCTTTTATTTCTTTTATTTACATGAAAAAGAATGTTGTTTAGAAGACCTGGACCTCTAAAATAAAAAAAAATCATGGTTAATTGTGAAATTCAATTTCTATACAGAAAAATGCCATCAATTTCCAAATGATGCTTGTAAACTCTCTCTGCAAAGGGGCAAAGAAAAATGCACTGTATTTCCCCTGCAGTGTTATATTGCACGTTCACCTTAAGAAGCATATGCTGCTCTTTTGAAATATGCAGACTCCCCCATCATTGTACAGGGCCTCTGTGAAAAGATAGAGGGCTCTGCGGAATTAACATATGAATAGGCTAACATACCTCCCAAGAAGCCCCTGCACGGGGTTGGGGGGGCACAAATGGAAGAGATTCTTTACATTCATTTTACAGTTAATGAAGAGTAAGAGGACCTTTTCTGACCAATTTTCCCTAGGGATTCAGAATTTACACTTAAAATGTTGAGTATAGAAAATATCCATTTAAACCTGGATGCCTATTCATAACTAACCAAGCCCACTGGAAAAGGCAAATGTCCAATATCTGAAAAGAGTAATTGCTGGTATCAATATTAATCATTGAAAGCTGATTGTCACTGTTCTTGCCAATTGGCTACTCAATTCAGGTCACTTTAGCAAAAATGCTTTACCTGGAAGAGGTGAACTGACTAGGTTAGAGTCAGTGTTGTAGATGTAAGGGCATGACCAGTGGGAGGAGGTGTGAAGACAGTATTTCTGGGGAATGAAGCCTTGAAAGTAGGACCAAGACCAGGAGCTTAGTCCAAAGGGATAAAGTCAGATTTGGCAGGATTACTGTCACCAAAATTCTAAGTAGAGCTCAAGACCCATTTACTAAGGAGATTAGGGTGCCTGCTGCTCTAATCAGCTCTAATAGAGGGTTCCATGTATCTTTCCCACGTAGAAAGAGTTAAGTGTCACTTCCTCTGGAGGCAACCTCCCCTGACCTCCACAGCTGGGTTAGATGCCTTTCTCTGTGCTCCCACCAAACCCTGTACTTCTTGAAATATTACACAAAAATTCCAGCATTACTACACGGATGTGCCTCCATGTCTTTTTCCCTCGCTGTGGTTTGTAAGCTCTGTGAGGGTCACAGCCATGCCCACACTGTTCTTTGCTGTGTCCTGAGTCTAGTACAATGCCAAGCATATAATTGGTGCACAGTAAATATTTGCTGAATAATGAAAAGTTTGGTTCTAGGTAGAAGTGAGTCAAAGCCATTGCCATGGTTAAGGAGCTGGGCCCAGGAAACCTTGTGATTTGCTTCATGGGACAGATAAGTTGATGGGTGCATGTCCATGGAGCAGTCAATCTCGTGGACCAGACCACCAACTACCATTTTGTTTTGGGGTGATGCTTTCTGCTAGAACTGCATTGTACACCAGGATGTCGCTGGAATTAGAGTGATTAGATGGGAAGCAGGGACTGTGCACAATCGGATGAGAACAAGTAGAGGAGACTAGGGTAAGAAACGACCTGTGCACTGAGTAAGGTGGGATGGGGTGGTGGTGGAGACATGCCATGAAACCTAACTCATGGAGACAGGAAGCTGAAAATTTGATTTAAGATGAGGTCAGCAAACTGGCCTACAGACCAAATCTAATCGTCAGTCTATTTTTGTACACCCTGGGATTGAAGAATGGTTTTTATATCATTAAATGGTTATTAAAAACATAAGAAGAATATGCAACAGAGATGGTATATGGCCAAGAAAGCCTAAAATATTTGCTATCTGGTCCGTTACAGAAAATGTTTGCTGATAGATGGTTTAAGTGAATAAAATAATGATAGCAAAAAGCAACCACACCCACAGACATCGACATGCTCATACACACACATGCACGCACACACAAATGTGCTGTAATAACAAAACACAATTTTGTTGTAATCTGAAAATAGCAAACAAATGTTGATGTCCCACGAAGTTTGTGAAATGGAAATTAACTAATTTTTATTCTTTGGCAATTAAAGTAACCATAAATATATTTTTTGTAAGGCACTGTTTCGGTATTTTTTTGAAGACTGATTTTTCTTTTCTCTGGCGTCTCAGATATGGGTGTCTTATCCAGCCTCTGCTGTAATCATTCTGTTTGCCCTTGGACCTTTTCCTAATTATGAGAATTTTGCACCTCCTGAGAAGAGAGTGCATAATGTGAATCTATTTGAAAGATAATAACTTTGATTTGATCTCATTCAGCAATGTTCTTTGAAATACAGTCAGAATGCTCCAGAGCTGAAAGAGACCATCTCATCCAAATCCCTTGTTTTACTGAGAAGAAAATGGAGATTAAGTAATTTATTATATCTGAGGTCCTAAAATAAGCCAAGGCCAGAGTGAGACCCAGAAATCCTGGTCCCGAGCTTTCTCACACTGCTTCTTAGGCATGGTATTGTTCCTCCTCTAAACTCCTAGAGGGCAGAACGTGTCTGTTTTTTCTCTTGCCAGTGTGCAGCCCATTGCCTGGCACATAGTTGGTACCAATGCGTGTGTTGAATAAATGAATGAATTATAATCATGGCTAACATTTTTTTTGTGCTTACCATTTGCCAATTATTATGTCAAACACTTTTACATGCATATAATTTGACCCTCACAACACCTTATGAGTAGGTTTTATTACTATTTCTATTTTACAAATGAGGGAAGTTAGGCACAGAGAGATGAAATGATTTGCCCAAAGTCACACAGGTAGGAAGTTGTGAAATTTGACTTTGAATGGAGGTCTTAAGTAAGCCAGTGTTTTAATCACCACCCTAAATGTGTGTTGGGAACCGGTGAAAACATCAATTCTGGAATTATGCAGAAATGCTAAGCCTGTGCACTTACACATCAAAATACAATTTTCTACCCCGTCTTTCCTCAACAAATGAAGCCCAGTGAACGGGACCCTCAACTTGTTTTTTCTGACTTTGCCCCGACTCCTTTTGTGGCTCCACACAATCAGCTAATCTCTCAAGTAACCCAGTTCCCCAAATCCATTGCATGGCCCTGCTTTTTGTGACACCCCAGGGGGCCTCTAATTACCACAGAGGGGTTTCATAAAATTCTCAAAACAAATTTTAAATGTAATCTTTTTTTTTTTTTTAAAGAACATATGCTTTACAAAACCTTTAGGAGGATATAAGGGATTTGCTTCAAACAAAACAAAACAAATGAAAACAGTTTTTACAGTCCCAGAGTGCAAGCCAAATGGTAAGGGATGCAGCTCCATCTGCTGGACATCAAACGCTCTAATAATAACTGTGATTAAATGTTGATAATGGGGAATATTTGTAGTCTGCAGCATTTCTCATGGTCTATTCTAAATATTCCTTTTTTGTAAATAACAAAAATACATGGCCATTGTCAAAAATTTGTAAAACACAGAAAAAATGACCATGAATGTTATAATAAGCACCTATAATCTCACCTCCCTGAGAAACCTACCACATTAACAGTTTTTCCTTTTGTTCCCATGCATCTATGTTTTTTTAACCCAGGTGAAAACATATATGTACAATGACGTATCATCTTTCTATTTCTAAACATTATATAATAAAGGCTTTCCAAGACATTTAACAGTCATCATAGGCACAATTTTTATTATTTATTTATTTATTTATTTATTTAGAGATGGAGTTTCGCTCCTGTCACCCAGGCTGGAATGCACGATCTTGGCTCACTGCAACCTCCACCTCCTGAATTCAAGCAATTCTCCCATAGGCACAGTTTTTAATAGCTGCATACTATTCTAAGATTATACAATAATGTATTTACCCAAATCCCCATTGTTGAACATTTAGGTTGATTGACAATTTGGTTATTATAAATGGGCATCTCTTTGCATAAATTTTGTCTGGACCTCAGCTTACTTCCTGAGAAGTGATTGTTATTATATTAACAGTGGAGCTACAGGTCAAGGATAAGATGATATTTTAGCTCCTGAAATATGTTGTCAAATTGCTTTCCATGAAGACTGCATCAGTTTATGCCCCCATTACCAATGTATGAATCCCTTTCCTATGCTGCTCTGGCTAACTAGAGTATTGGAGTATTATCTTTTTTCACCTTTGTTTCTTTTTTTGTGTTTTTGTTGTTGTTGTTGTTGTTTTGTTTCGTTTTGTTTTTGTTTGTGTTTTTGAGATGGAGTCTTGCTCTGTCACCAGGCTGGACAGGCTGGAGTGCAGTGGCGCAGTCTCGGCTCACTGCAACCTCCACCTCCCAGGTTCAAGTGATTCTCCTGCCTCAGCCTCCCAAGTAGCTGAGATTACAAGCGCATGCCATCACGCCTGGCTAATTTTTGTATTTTTAGTAGAGACGGGGTTTCACCGTGTTGACCAGGATGGTCTCGATCTTCTGACCTCATGATCCACCCACCTTGGCCTCCCAAAGTGCTGGGATTACAGGCGTGAGCCCCCGCGCCCTGCCATCTTTGTTAATTAATAAGTGAAAATTGGGCTCTTGTTTCCATTAGCATTTTTGATTACCAGTGCAGGTGAACATTTATTCATATGTTTATTAGCCATTCACTTTCCTCTTTTGTGACTTGTTTGTTAATGTCATTTTCCACTGAAAGCCTTTGGATTTTCTCATTATTTTGTATGTGCTCTTTAGCTATTCAAGACATTATTTTTTCTGTCATATACATGGCAAATATTTTTCCAAGTTTGTTCTTTGTCTTTTATTATATTTGGCATGTAGAAGCTTTTTATTTTATATAGTCAGATATTTAAATAGTTCCTTTTATGATTTTTCTTCTATCGTTTTTAAGCTTAACATGTCCTCTATACAGAGGTGCAATAAATATTCACATTGTTATGGTCTTAATTTTTGGCCCCCATTTTTGTTGTTTCCATTTGTATGTACCTGAAACTAATGTTGATATAAAATATGAAATATGAGGTTATATTTTTATCATCATTTATTAAATTGTTCTTCTCTACCTTCCTAAGTTGTTAAATTATCACCAGCATATACTTCACACAGCATTGTACTTGTACTCTACGGAGAGTTGCAAAAGTACAAATTTTGCAGTAAACTTTGAAATGCTTTCCATTTTGCTGACAAAAAGATTCTGGAATGCTGAGATATTATAGGGACCATTTAAGAGCTTTGAGTGGGGAGTTAACACAATCATGCCTGTATTATTAAAACAAGGTGACTATCATATAATGTAGAATGAGAGTAGCGCAGAGCGGGGGAGAGTTTGGAGGCAGCCATGTCAGATGGTTTACAGTTTTCTAAACAATTTGTGCTTTCTTCTGAGCCTTATAGGCATCTTCCTCCTTGCCTTTTGTTTTCTCAGTATCATCTCTTTAATCATTTTGGTATGTTCCAGGCACTGTGTTGGGCACTTTATATATGCTATCTCATTAACTCTGCCAAACTCCCAATTAGGCAGGTATTATCACCCCCCTTTTACAGATAAGGAAATTGAGGCTAAGGGATGTCATTTAAGTTGCTCAAGGTCCCACAGCCAGTGAGTTGCAGGATGCATAACTGAAACCCAGGGATTTTGGGAAAAACTTAAATATAAAACACTTAAAACAGTGCCTGGCTTGATAAATGGGAGTTTCTTACTTGTCATCAGGCCTCATGAACTTAAAATTTTATATGTTAAAATAACTTGCTGGCATCACATTAACAAAATATCCCAGTAATTAAAGAAGGCTTATTCAAACATACCTGTGAATTATTTTGCCCTCTGATGTTTTTGTAAAAAGGGCTTCAGCATGGCAGTCAAGAAACCTAGCTGCTAGCCCACTTCGGGCAACTCACTTGACCGTAAAGTTTCCTTGACTGCATAACAAGAACAACAAAAGTAATCATGCCCCCCACAGGGTTTTCAGTGAAATAAAAACAAATCCAAAATGCCTGTAAAAGTTTCAAATTCCACATGATCTTATAGATTTCCCAATTAACAAATCAAAATTATTAGGCCATGAAAATGCCTATAGAAACAAACTACAATGAACAGTGAAAATGACCTCTGTGTTTTAATTTGTTTCATTTTTATTCTTCATCAAGTCCAATTTTCAAACATACAAAAAGTAGAGAGAATAAGTAATGAGTCTCCATGGCCAGTCTCCTAGCTTCAGTGATTGTAAACTCTGCTATTATTGTCTCATATAGCCCCCAAACATTTTATATTTCTGTATATTTTAAAACAAAATCCAAGGCAGCATATGAATATGATTCTTTTTATGATTATAAAAAGAATGGAGTTGTATTTGATTTTCTCAAATGCTGAAGAAAAAGTTAATTTTAATACCTGGCAAAATCCAAGCAAATATTGATTTTACTTGGTCTTGCTGCTTTTAAAATGCCTCAGAATAATGAATCTCTGATCTAAATAATACATCAATTTTTCAGTACAGACCAAGGGCTAGTGAATTTCAATGGTCTATGGAGGACAAGCTGGTGGGGGAAGGGGAGGGCTCCATCTAGTCTATACAGAGGGCAGCATTTTATTTTTATAATAACTATGTATATCATCAAACATTTAGCTGGTTTAGTATATTAAACCAGTTTACTTCAGGGTAACTCTGACCAGAGATTTAACTATTCTTGACAAAGTGAGTGAAGGTAAGAAGATTAATTATTGGTTGGTACAAAAGCAATTGGGGTTTTTGCCATTAAAAGTAATGGCAATTACTTTTGTGCCAACCTAAGAAGAAATTTTTAAAAAAGAACAAAAACAGCCTATGCTGCCCACTAATAAAGAAGCTAGGAACCAGTTTCTCTCTAAACGTATGTACTTGCCATTTTTTTCCATATGTCTAGTTTGCAAAAGCTCATTGACATTCCATAATCCACAGCCTGATGACAATGGCAGGGCAGGCATTAATGTACCCATTTGGACAAATTAGAAAGTGAAAGAGGTCATACAACCTGGAGAGTGACAGAACTAGGGACCAGGGCCTAGGTCTCTTGTTGCCTATGCCAAAAATGACTCCCTATGTAAGCAAATTTACTGAAAAAGAATGAATTTCTTCACTTTCTATTTTCAGTCTCCCTGAGACTTAACACAGTACCTGTACTTTGTAGCAGCTCAGTAAATATTTCTTGCCTGTCAGACTATTTCCAAATAATGGTAGAAAAGAAATATTACCGGTAGAAAAAAAAAAGGAGAAATTAGAGAAAATGTTAAAGAAATAGGAAATGACAGTGACAAGTTTAGCAAATAAATAATAAGGTAGGAAAAATGAAACATGGAGGGAAAACATGTTAAACTGCAATTAAGAATCACAAAACATATGCCAGAAAAAAATATTTGAGGGTCATGTACCAAAAAACTGATGGTGGTGGTAATGACAACTGTGACTACTACCGCTTACGTTTACTAGGCTCTGTGGTAAGCCTATTAGCCCTCTAATATTATTATCATGATGACTATTATTTATTTTATGTATTTATTTTGAGACGGAGTCTCGCTCTGTTGCCAGGCTGGAGTGCAGTGGCGCGATCTCGGCTCACTGCAACAACCTCCGCCTCCTGTATCCCTCTAATATTATTCTCCTTACATAACAGATAAAGAAAGGAGGGCTCAGAGAGGTTAAGCAACTTGCCCAAGGATATATCTCTAATAAGGATAAATGTTAAAGAAATAGGAAATGACAGTGACAAGCATAGCAAAGAATAAGGTAGGAAAAATGAAACATGGAGGAAAAACATGTTAAACTGCAATTAAGAATCATAAAACATATGCCAGAAAAAAATATTTGAAGGCCACGTACCAGGATTCCAACCTAGACAGTCCGACTCAATTTTCATATTTTTTTGTATATTTTCTGTATTTTGCCAATTTCCTGCAATGAGCACGTATTACCTTTATTTTTTAATCCCGTAGCATTCACCGTGTATAGAAATAATTTTGTCATTACATCATTAACTCTAGTTAATTACTATTTCTATTCATCATTTGTATGTCACCTCAATTAGACTGTTGAGAGCACTCCTCGGGGAGTGTCACGTTTTAATGCATATTATAGCTGCTCTATGAATATTTCTTAAATGAATGGACAATGGAGAGAAAAATGTGGGAATGTGACGCAAACAACCACAAAAAATGGTTTAGGGAGGTGATGAAAGAGATAGATAAGGAACAGAAAAGGGGCACCTATCATTATGATCACTAACAGGAGATATACTTGGGACCTAGGTAGTAAGACAAACATGTAACTATAAAGCAGGGTAAATGAGAAAGAAAGCTAGATAAGTAGAACCCTGTTTTGGTGACCTCGGACACTAGGATGGCAGCTAAAATGCATTAACAAAACATGCCAGTCACGGCAAAAATGGAGATTTTTTAAAGATATGGTACTTTAAAAAATTTAAATAGAAAAATTGTTTCAGAGTACCTTATGAGAGGGGAAAGTACTAAAATTGCTTTTCTGGCAAAGCCTGTCCCTTCATCCAACAATTATCCTAAGATACTTGAGATCTCATCTCCATAAATTCAATAGGCAATTGGGGCCACTTTCTCTTTTAAGGCCAGATGCAAAAACAGAAATTACAGTCATTTCCTATATTGCAGAAATTAGCTGGCCAGTTGAAAGCCACCTGCACGCATTAATTCACATCATCAGAGGTTGGCATCTAGAAGGCTCAAGGCCCTTCTGTCTCTGCCACATACTTCACCCACATGGAGGCCAAGTTCAGATAATCAAAGGTGAAGCCTAAGTTTCCAGTTGAGCCGTGTTATGAGGTGGTAGTCTCTTTGTAGCTCCTGCTGGCTTGTGAGTTAAAGAGTAACAATTTTTGTTTTCATAGTAACACAGACACATAAACATAAAATAATATTGAGGCATGACATAGCAAATAACAGCAGTCCCCTACCCCAGCATTCCCCATCACTCTCCCAAGAAACAATAATAGCTGTTTCTTCTGATTTCCACATTATATTATCTAAATAATATGCCTAAAGAGCTATTTATTTATTGATGTTAGATACTATCTATTGATTTTCTTTTACAGTAGTTGACAATTTAGCTTTCTTATACCTCCCCACACTGCACACCCAGATTCATCAATTCCCTTAAAATTTCTATCACAATGCTTGATTAAATCATTGCCAGGTTCACACGATTATGGCTATGCAGTTATTGTTTGCTGCTAAGCAAAGTAGTACATTATTGTTAGTCTTAGTATATTATTGTTAGATTTTTTTTTGCAGTTAATAATGGCTTCAGTATTTTATTATTTGAGATTTCAATATTTCTAATGCTTCCCCCCACCAGGTATTCTAACAATTCTGTAAAATATCTATCAATAATTTTTCCAAACACTCTGATTCATCTAAAAATCTGCTGCTTCCATATTCCCCCTAAAGATTGCCCTTTTGCAGCTCCCTGTTCCCCTGCTACAAACTAAGCCAGTTATTCTCATGGCCTTGAACATGACTGTCTTCCTGGGACTCTCCCTTCCCATCCCCTGGAGTTAGAGTCTTTGTTTCCTGGATCTTACCCTATGTCTTTCTTTTTCTTGGCTTACTCCTTCATTTTAGTAGAGCAAAACCTCCAATTGCTTCCAGAAGAGTTCATAGGAGGAATTTTTTGAGTCCTTGCATATTTTACTCTAACATTTAACATGAGCATGTTTGGATTGCCATAGAATTTTAAGATGAAGATAATTTTCCATTAAAAATAGACATTTATGGTCAATTGATTTTTGACAAGGGTGCCAAGACCCTTCAGTGTGGAAAGAGTAATCTTTTCAACAAATGGTTCTGAGGCACCTGGATATGCAGAAGTAAAAGAATGAAGCTGGGCCCTTAACTCACACTATACACATAAACTCCATATGGATCAATGACCCAAATGTCTCATCTAAAACTCTGAAGTTATAAAAGGGTCAGAAGAAAACACTGGTATAAATCTTCATGACCTTGGATTAGGCAATGGTTTCTTAGATATAATACCCAAAAAGCACAAGTGCTCAAAGAATGAATACATTCTTCAACAACATTAGAAACTTTTACACTTGTAAGGACACTATCAAGAAAGTGAAAGACAACCATAGAATGGGAGAAAATATTTACAAATATAACTGATATGGGACTTGTATGTAGAATACATAATAATACTTATAATTCCATAATAAAAAGACAAATTACTCAATTAAAAATGAGCAAATTATCTCAATAGACATTTCTCCAAGGAAGACATACAAGCGGCCAATAAGGAGATGAAAAAAAGCATCATTAGTCATTAGGGAAATGTAAATCAAAACCAAAATGAGATACTACTTCATACCCACTAAGATGGCTAAAATTTTTAAAAAGGAAAAAACAAGTGCTAGCAAAGATGTGAAGATATTAGAATCATTGAATATTGCTGGTAGAAAGAAAAAATGGTGCAGCTGATGTGGAAAACATTTTGTCATTTCCTCAATAATTTTAAGATGAAGTTACCATATGATGTAGTATTTCCATTTATAGGTATATCCCCAAGAGAATTGAAAACATATGTGTACAGAAAAATGTGTACACAAATGTTCACAGCAGCATTATTCACAATAGCCAAAAAGTACAAGCAACCCAAATGTCCACCAACTGATAAAATGGAAAAATGAAGTAAGGCATAACTACCCAATAAGATATTGCTCAGCCATAAAAAGGAATGAAGTACTAATACATGCTACGACATGGATGAACCTTAAAAACATTATGCTGAGTGACTATTTACAATAGCAAAGACTTGGAACCAACACAAATGTCCATCAGTGATAGACTGGATAAAGAAAATCTGGCACATATACACCATGGAATACTATGCAACCATAAAAAAGAATGAGATCATGTCCTTTGCAGGGACATGGATGAAGCTGGAAGCCATCATTCTCAGCAAACTAACACGGGAACAGAAAACCAAATACTGCATGTTCTCACTCATAATTGGAAGTTGAACAATGGGAACACATGGACACAGGGAGGGGAACATCACGCACTGGGGCCTGTCAGGGGGTGGGAGGCAAGGGGTTGGAGAGCATTAAGACAAATATCTAATGCACGCTGGGCTTAAAACCTAGATGACGGGTTGGTAGGTGCAGCAAACCACCATGGCACATGTATACCTATGTAACAAACCTGCACATTCTGCACATGTATCCCAGAACTTAAAGTAAAATTTTTAAAAAATTATACTGAGTGAAGGAAGCCAAACGTGAAAGGTCACATGTTGTATAATGCCATTTATATAAAATGTCCAGAATAGGCATTTTCTGGACTTAGAAAGTAGATTAGTGGTTGCAAGGGAATGGAGGCAAGTGGGAGTTGGCAGCAACTGCTAGTAATTATGAGATTTCTTTTAGGGTGATAAAAATGCTCTGTAATTAGATAGTGGTGATGATAACACAACTGTAAATATACTAAAACCATTAAACTATACACTTTACTTATTTATTTAGTTAGTTAGTTATTTATTTATTTAGAGACAGAGTCTTGCTCTGTTGCCCAGACTGGAGTGCAGTGGCCCAATCACAGTTCACTGCAGCCTTGACCTCCTGGGCTCAAGGGATTCTCCTGCCTCAGCCTCCAGAGTAGCTGGGACTACAGGCGTATGCCACTATGCCTAGGTTGGTCTTTCTTTCTTTCTTTCTTTCTTTCTTTCTTTTCTTTCCTTCCTTCCTTCCTTCTTTCTTTCTTTTTCTTTCTTTCTTTCCTTCCTTCCTTCCTTCTTTCTTTCTTTTTCTTTCTTTCTTTGCTGGGGTTTCACCATGTTGCCCAGGCTGGTCTGGAACTCCTGAGCTCAAGCAATCCACCCACTTCAGGCCTCCCAAAATGCTGGGATTACAGACGTGAGCTACCACGCCCAGCCAGATTGTACACTTTAAATGGGTGAAATTTATGATGTATGTCTGGCTTCTTTCATTTAGTATAATGTATTTTAAAAAGTAATGTAGGAACCAGGTATGGTGGCTCACACCTGTAATCCCAGCACTTTGCGAGGCTGAGACGGGTGGATCACTTGAGGCCAAGAGTTCGAGACCAGTCTGGCCAACATAGTGAAACTACATCTCTACTAAAAATACAAAAAAGTAGCCGGGCATGGTGGCATATGCATGTAATCCCAGCTACTTGTGAGGCTGAGGCACGAGACTCACTGGAACCTGAGAGGCAGGGGCTGCAGTGAGCTGAGATCAAGTCACTGAATTCTAGCCTGGGCAACAGAACAAGACTCTGTCTCAAAGAAAATAAATAAATGAAATTTTTTTTTTTAATTTTAAAAAGTAATGTAGGTACTGAGAGGCTGAAGTGGAAGGAGCACCCGAGCCTGGGAGGTCGAGGCTTCAGTGAGCCATGATCGCACCACTGCCCTCCAGCCTGGGTGGCAGAGCAAGACCCTGCGAGACTGTCAAAGAGTGATCAGGAAATCACTGAGACAGCCTGAGTTTTCACCAAAAGGCAAAGGATAGACTACCAAACCTGAACAAATTTAAAATAGTGGGAGACAAAAATAATGTTGCTTTTGTAATTACAAATACATAAACATACTCACATAAATAAATAAAACAGGAGAGATAATACCAGCCAAATAAAAGGTTTAACAGAAATTGTGAAGACAGTTTATGGCTGGAGGAGAGGGAATGGAAGGCTCAGAGGGCACTATAGCCCAAGCGTCTGCAGAGGGGGACAAAGAGCAGTAGGTAAATTAGTCACCCTGTAGAACACAGAGTGACTCAGAATTTGAAGGCATGGAATACAGTTGAAAACAGGAGTAAGGCACAGAGTTCAAAATAGAAAAGGATGGTTAACAGTCAAATAATGGACCCTTCAGGTATCTTCCTCCAACTTCAGATGGCTGCTGGTAGACAATCCCACCTATGCACAAAGAACTTCCAATCTCATTCTTATATATAAACAAATAGCCTACAATCATCAGAATTTTCAGAAAAATTTTCAGTGCTAAAGAGAAAGAATAACATAACAGAACTGAAGGGATTCTGAGGAAACAGGCTATGCAGGTGGCAGAAGAAAACTTTCAAACATTATCATTGTCATCCTTAGAGATAAGAGAAAATATTCTACTCATACCAGAAGTACAGAATGTTATAGAAAAGAAAAATTTTAGGACAAGAACTATCTCTTAAAAAATTAAAGAGGGTGGAACAAGATGGCCAAATAGAAGCCTACACCATTTGTCCCCTCAACAGAAACACCAAATTTTAACAACTGTCTGCAACAGAAAAGTACCATCACAATAACCAAAAATCAGGTAAGCAATCACAATACCTATTTTTAACTCCATATTGCTAAAGAGGTATTGAAGAGGGTCAGAGAGACAGTTTTATATTACCAGCGCCTGGCAGCATCCCTGTGGTGCAGAGAGTATGTGCACATTGGAAAAGGAGAGCTCAGTGACTAGGGGACATTACATTGAACTCAGTGTTGCCTGTCATAATGGAGAACAAAGCCATGCTGGGCTCAGCCAGTACCCAGGCATGGAGGGAGCATTTGGACAAGACCCAGCCAGAGAGGAATCACCCATCCCAGCAGTTGGAACTTGAGTTTCTTGGCAAGCCTCGTACTGTGGGCCAAAGTGCCCTGGGGTCCTTGGTAAACTTGAAAGACTGTCTAGGACACAAGCACTGTGATTACTAGGCAATTCCTAGTGCTGAGCTGGGCTCAGAGCCAGAAGACTAGGGTGGCATGCGACCTAAGGAGACACCAGTCGAAGTGACTAAGGGAGTGATTGTGCCAAACCTCCCCAACCCCAGGCAGTGCAGCTTGAAGCAATAAAAGTGACTCATTCTTTCTGCTTAAAGAGAGGAAAGCAAAGAGTAAGGAGGACTTTATCTTGCACGTAGGATATCAGCTCAGCCACAGGATAGGGCACCAAGCAGAGTCATGAGGCCCACATTCTAGTTCATGGCTTATGGGCATTTCTAGATACTCCCTGGGCCAAAATGGAAACTGCTGCCTTGAAAGGAAGGCAGGATTCATCACTTCCAGACTAAAGAGCCGTTGGTCCCGAATAGCCAGCAGTAATAACTAAGAAGTATGCCATGGGCCTTGGGCTCTGAAATGTGCTGACTTCAGGTGTGACCAAGCACATTCCCACCTATAAGTGAAAGACTCCTTCTGTTTGAGAAAAGAAGGAAAAGTAAAAGGGACTTTGTCTTGCACCTTAGATACCAGCTCAGCCACAATAGGGTAGAGCAACAAGCAGGCTTTTGGGGTCCCCAATTCCAGGCATAGCCTCTTGGACACAAAATCTTTCTTCTGCTTGATTAATTCTGCTGTTGAGAGACTCTGATGCATTATGTATGTATGTATGTATGTATGTATGTATTTAAGACAGGGTCTTGCTCTGTCACCCAGGCTAGAGTGCAGTGGCACAATCTCGGCTCACTGCAACCTCCGCCTCCCAGGTTCAAGTGATTCTCCTGCCTCAGCCTCCTGAGTAGCTGGGACTACAGGTGCATGCCACCACAACTGGCTAATTTTTTTTGTATTTTTAGTAGAGACAGGGTTTCACCATGTTGCCCAGGCTGGTCTTAAATTCGTGACCTCAAGTGATCTGCATGCCTCAGCCTCTCAAAGTGCTGTGATTAGAGGTGCGAGCTGCACCCAGCCATCTGATGCATTTTTTAGTTTGTCAACTGAATTTTTTAGCTCCAGAATTTCTGCTCGATTTTTTAAATAATTCCAATCTCTTTGTTAAATTTCTATTCTGGGACTCCGAATTCTTTTTCTGTGTTGTCTTGAAGTTCATTAAGCTTCCTCAAAGCAGCTGTTTTGAATTCTGTCTGAAAGGTAACATATCTCTGCCACCCCAGGATTGGTCACTGGTGCCTTGTTTAGTTCATTTGGTGAGGCCATGGTTTTCTGAATGTTCTTGATACTTGTGAATGTTCATCAATGTCTGAGCATTGAAGACTTAGGTATTTTTTCTAATCTTCACAGTTTGGCCTTTCTTGTCTTGTCCTTTTGAGAAGGCTTTCCAGGTATTCAAAGCGAATGGAGTGTTATGATCTAAGTCTTTGGTCACTGCAGCCATATCTGCACTAGTGGAAGCCCCAAAGCCCAGTAGCACTGCAACTCTTGTATACTCCTCGTAGGTGTATTGTCTTAGTGGGCTTGGCTAAGATCTGTGAAAATTCCTGGATCACCAGGCAGAGTTTCTTGTATTCTTCCCTCACTTTCTCCCAAAGAAACAGTCTCTCTCTCCATGTTGGCTGCCTGGAGTTGAGGGAGGAGTGATGCAAGCACTCCCACTGCTACCATAGCTGGGACTGTGCTGGGTTACACCTGAAGCCAGCATTGTACTGGGTCTCATCTAAGGCCAATGGCAACTACTGCCTGGCTACTGCTGACGTTTATTCAAGGCCCAAGTGCTCTTTAGTCAGAAGGTCTTGAATCCTACCAGAGCTGGGTCCTTTCCTTCAGGGTAGCAGGTTTCTTTCTAGCCCAGGGTAGGTCTAGCACTGTCACCCAGGAGCTAGGGCCTGGAACTGGGGGGCTTCAGGACTCTGCTTGGTGCTTTATTTTACTGTGGCTGAGCTGGTATCCAAATTGCTAAACAAAGTCCTCTTTACTCTTCCCTCTCCTTTCCGCAAGCAAAAGCAGTCTCTCCCCAGCTGCATTGCTTGGAGTTGGATCTGCAAGCTCTTCCTTGGCTGCCCCAGCTGGTGTCTCCATGGGTCACTTGTGCCCAAGTCCACTGGCTCTGAGCCCAGCACAGCAGCAGGACTTGCCCGAGGACTGTGGTCCTTGTGGCCTAGACTGCCTTTCAAATTTTTTCAGGACCCCAGGGCACTTCAGTTCACCACTGGTGGGGCTGGTCAGAACTCAGTTCCCACTGGAGTGTAGGATTCCCCTCTGACTGGGGCTGATCTAAACGCTCACTCCATGGGCATTGACCAAATCCTTCTTCCCTGTCTTGTGTTCTGCTGTGACAGGGTGGCACTGAGTTCCAATGCAAAGTCCCACAGTCACTTTCCTCTCCCTCCCCAAAGGACACAGATTCTCTTTCTGTCTGCTACTGGGGAATGGGGGAGGGGCGGTATAGGCAATGTAAGACTGTCTTTCCTACTCTCTTCAGTGCCTCTTTCCTTAATATTAAGTATTAAAACCAGGTACTGTGATTGCTCAACTTGTTTTTTGGTTCTTATGAAAGTGCTTTCTTCCAGGGATAATTGTTAAATTTAGTGTTCCTATGTAGGGATGATCACTGGAGGATTCTATTTGGCTATCTTGCTCCACCTCCTCCTTCTTGCTTCTTATAAGTGGTTGATTAGGAATATCCAATTGAAACATTTTGCATACTTCAGTTGCCAGATCGTGCCATGGATTATCAGTGCTTTTTTTTCACTACTGGAAATGGTTATTAGCATCTTTAAATCTAATGAGATTAGACAGCCAATTCCAGAAACCTTAGAACCATTCACAAAACTCATCCTTAAAATTCTGTTTCTCTGAAACCACTCTGTACCAAAATCTTTATTATTCTGTATTTTCCAGAAAAACAAAGCCAGTATCTTTCTTTCAATATTCAGAGAGCGATAGACAGATAGATAGATACATAGATAGAGAGAGAGAGAGAGAGAGAGAGAAATATAGATAGATACAGATCAGATAGAGATAGATAGACAATTAAAAATTGGGTCATTTGATTAGGGACAGTGAAAAGTTCAAGATCTGCAGGTGGCAAGCTGGAGACCCACAAGAGCCAGTGATATCCTCCAGTCTGAGACCAAGTCTGAAAGAGGGAGACCAATGGTCTAGCTGAAAAGTCAGACAGGGAGAATGAATTTTTTCTTACTTAGCTTTTTATTCGATTCAGTCTTTCCACAGATTGGATGAGGTCCATCCACACTGGGGAAGCCGATCTGCTTTATTCACTCTATGATTCAAATGTTGCTCTCATCCAGAAACACCCTCACAGACACACAAAGAAATAATATTTAACCGAAGATCTGGGCAGCCCATGGCCTAGTTAAGTTGACACATAAAATTAACCATCTTCTGTGGTGCAAAATTTTTAATTTTGATGAAGTCCAACTTGTCAATGTTTCCTTATATAGATTGTTCTTTTGGTATTATGTCTAAGAGTCTTCACCTAGCCCTATTTCCCAAATATATTCTCATATGTTTACTGTAAAGTTTTAGAGTTTTATGTTTATATTTACATCCATGATCTATTTTGTCTTAATTCTTGTATATGATGTGAGGTTTAGGGGAGGTTTGTTTTTTTGCCCCTATGGTTGTCCAATTGTGCCAGCATCATTGGTTGCAAAAATTATCTTTCCTTCATTGAATTGCTTTTCATTCTTTGTCAAAAATCAATTGAACTGGGCAATTATTTCTTAGATATGGCACAAAAAAGAAAGCAAAAACAATATTAATAGATTAATTATACTTGATCAAAATTTAAAACTTTTGTGCTTCAAAGTGTCAGAGGTGTGTGAGCTAGAGCAACTCCATTTTGAATAGGAGCTGGGTAAAATGAGGCTGAGACCTACTGGGCTGCATTCCCAGATGGTTAAGGCATTCTAAGTCACAGGATGAGATAGTAGGTCGGCACAAAATACGGGTCATAAAGACCTTGCTGATAAAACAGGTTGCAGTAAATAAGCTGGCTAAAATCCAACAAAACCAAGATGGCAACGAGAGTGACCTCTGGTCATCCTCACTGCTACACTCCCATCAGCGCCATAACAGTTTATAAATGCCATGGCAATGCCAGGAAGTTACCCTATATGGTCTAAAAAGGGGATGCATGAATAATCCACTCCTTATTTAGCATATAATCAAGAAATAACCATAAAAATGAGCAACCAGCATCTCTCAGGGCTGCTCTGTCTACGGAGTAGCTATCTTTATTCCTTTACTTTCCTAATAAACTGGCTTTCACGTTACCCTATGGACTCGCCCTAAATTCTTTCTTGCATGAGATCCAAGAACCCTCTCTTGGGGTCTGGATTGGGGCCCCTTTCCTGTAACCAATGCACCATCGAAAAAGTGAAAAGATAGTTCACAGACTGGAAGAAAAAATTTGAAAATCATTTATCTGGCAAGGGATTTGTATCCTGTATATATAAAGAGTACTTACAATTAAATAATAAAAAGACAAATAACCCAATTGAAAAACAAGCAAAGAATTTCAGCACATTTCTCCAAAAGAAAAAAAAAGACATACAAATGACCAATAGGCACATCAAAAGATGCTCATTGTTATTTGTTGCTAGGGAAATGGAAATCAAAATCCCAATGAGATAACATTTTATACCCACTAGTATTCCTAGAATCAAAAAGATAAACGATGACAAGTGTTGGTAAGGATGTAGAGAAATTCAAACACTCATGCACTGCTGGTGAGAATGTAAAAAGATGCAACTACTTTGTAAAACAGTTTGGCAGTTCTGCAAAAGTTAAATATAGAGGTATTATATGACCCAGCAATTCTGCTATTAGATATACACCCAAGATAAATAAAAACCTATGTCAACACAAAAACTTGTACACAAATACTCATAAGAGCATAATCCATAATAGCCAAAAGTGAAAACAATGCAAATGTTCATCAAATGATGAATGGATAAACAACATGGAATACTATGGGATTTTTTTAGCCCTTCATTTTCTCTATTTTTTTTTTTTTTTTTTTTTGAAACCGATTCTCACAGGGCCTCACTCTGTCACCCAGGCTGGAGTTCAGTGGTGCGATCTCAGCTCACTGCAACCTCTGCCTCCCAGGATCAAGTGATTCTTCTGCCTCAGGCTCCCAAGTAGCTGGGACTATAGGTGTACACCACTACGCCTGGCTAATTTTTGTATTTTTAGTAAAGACGAGGATTCCCCATGTTGGACAGGCTGGTCTCAAACTCCTGACCTCAGGTGATCCACCTGCCTCACCCTCCCGAAGTGCCGAGATTGCAGGCATGAGCCGCCGCGCCTGGCCTGTTTTTCTATTTTCAACTGCATTTATTTCTGCTCTTTTTATTTCCTTTCTTCTGCTTGCCTGGGGTTTATTTTGCTCTTCTTTCTTTAGTTTTTTGAGGTAGTCACTTAGATTATTGATTCGAAGTCCTTCCTCCTTTCTATTGTAAGTATTTAGTGCCATAAATTTCTCTCTCAACAACTGTGTATGGCTCTTTTTGGTTTTCATTTTGTGATACTGTGGTATTTTATGAGATTCCTACTTTAATGGCGCCCTCTTCTGTCAGCATAACAAAGTTCAGCTATTTAGTAAATTTGTGCTTTTGTTTTGGTAATAGAGAAGGGGGTTTTTCTGTTCTCTGATTTTTGTGGTTCTTTCTTCTCTTGCTGAACATAAATTTTGACCTTTTGCCTTTTTCCCCTTCACCACTCAATTGCCAAATCATTCTTCATTACTTTTTTACCTTTTTTTATTTCCCAGAGGCTGTTTCAAAGACTGCCCCTTCAAATCACACATACTTTTAAATTTTTTTCCCCTGTAGTCCATATACTCTGATCTACTTAGACACTTTTTTAAAAAATTTAGAGTAAATTCACTCTTTCCAGTGGTGGTTTTACTTATCTTTTGGCCCTTTAGCTATCTTCCCTCTTCTGCTTTTCCCTCAGATTTATTCAGTCTGCCTTGCTGGCCACAATGTCTCATGGCAGGGCGAGTAGGAGGAAAGAGAAGCATGAACAGCAATGCATTATGATTTGGTGTTATTTCTCCTTTTAGTTACAGTTCTTTTGAATTTGGAGTATTCTTTCTCTTCAAATTATTGTGAGAGCATGGTTTTGCATAGTTTTGTTTTTCTCTTGTTGTTCTGTATTGATTTTGGAGGGATATTAGGAGATTGGGACCTAGGTGGCTGCCATTGTTGTTAGCTACCCAGAAGTTCCCCTATTCTAAAAACAGACATATGCTATTTCTGGTGACTAAGTGTTTATTGGCATAAATATATATTAACTTCTGGTAAAAATTGATAGCACGCTAAAAACAATGTTGAAAATAATTGTCCTAGTTCTAAATTAATGTTGCTGCTCTTTATCCTATTTTCAACCTCAGTGTTTTGTTTGGAAGACAAATCCCTCCTCTTTCGTTAACCACTACTACTAAATATGACATGCCAAGAATCTAATATGTAAATTATTTTAGTCGTTATCTCCAGAATAAAATGAAATCACGGAAATATCAAGGTCTCTGTGTTCTGACTTAATTAAAACATTTTGAGAATAAATTGCAGTGTATCTTATTCTAATTGAGAGCATTTAGCCAGATGAGAAAAGACAAACTATTCAAGAGTTCGTTCCAATTTTCACCTATTTAGATTCCAACCTCTCATCCTCCATGGTTACCTTTGGAAAGACCTTACTTAATAGAGTCATGATACAGGAAAATAGATTTTCCTTATGACATCTGTTTTTAGGTGTGGCTGTTTTAAGATAGTATGCTTTTCTTTTTTTTTTTTTTTTGAAAAGTTAAAAATTCCTTAATTTTTTATTCCTGGTACCACTACCACAATTTACAGGGCGATATACCTGATGTAATGAAAAGAAAAAGAAAAAGACAAAGCTACAACAAATAAAAGACCTCAGGAATGTACATCTAATTGACACTACATTGCATTAATCAACAGCTGCACTTTTTGCAAACTGTGGCTATGACAGTCCTGAACAAGAAGGGTTTCCTGTTTAAGCTGCAGTAACTTTTCTGGCTATGGATCATCGTTCCTTCTGTGGCAGATTTTTACAGTTCCTCTAATGCATTTGGGACGACTGTCTCAAAGTAACCTGCAGCTTTCCTGACAACTCCTCGCTCTCTTTCCTGCTAAGAACTGTAGCCCTTTTCTGCTGTTTTTAGAACCTTCTGCTACCATATCCACCACTTCTACCACCAGATCCATAACCACCACCATAGGGACTGCCCGAGCTTCTTCCACCAAAACTGCCCCCTTTCATGGGTCCATAATTTGATTGCTGTTGTCCACTATAATTTCCAAAATCATTATAGTTCCCACCACCACCATAGTTACCACCGCCAAAATTTCCTCCTTCATTGTAACCATCATATCCTCCATCACCTCCACCATATCCACCACCTTGGTTTCCATATCCTGGTCCACCACCACCATAGCCCCCTCTGCTACTATAACCAGGACCACCGCCATAGTTGCCACCATCACCTCCAAATCCATTATATCCACCATCACCTCCTCCATAACTACCTCTGCTGCCACCACCTCCACCATCGTAGCCTCCTGTTCCCCCAAAGTTTCCACCACGGCCAAAATTACCTCCACTACCTCCAAAGTTTCCTCCGCTACCCACAAAATTGCCAGACCCACCTCCACGACCTCTCTGTGATCCAGCAGACTGCATCTCTTGTTTAGAACGGGCCTTTTTCACTTCACAATTATGCTCATTAATAGTGTGGTATTTCTGAACAACAATTTTATCAACTGTATCATGATCATCAAAAGTTACAAAAGCAAATCCTCTTTTTTCCACTCTGCCTGTCTTCCATAACTTCTATGGTTTCAATCTTGCCATACTTTTCAAAGTAGTCTCTCAAATTATATTCTTCTGTATCTTCTTTAATACCACCAACAAAAATTTTCTTCACTGTTAGATGGGCACCAGGCTTTACAGGATCCTCTCTAGAAACAGCTCTCTTTGGTTCCACTACACGCCCATCAACCTTGTGTGGTCGAGCAAACATTGCTGCATCCACCTCTTCAACACAAGAATAAGTCACAAAACCAAAGCCCCTAGAACGTTTTGTTTGGGGGTCTGTCATTACCACACAATCTGTGAGTGTGCCCCATTTCTCAAAATGTTCTCTTAAACTGTCATCCGTAGTTTCAAAGCTCAGACCACCAATAAACAGTTTTCTCAACTGCTCTGGTTCCTTTGGATCATGGCCCTCCTCCCCTCGGCGGCGACGGCGACGGCCGGAGTCGGGCTGGGGGACAACCGGGCGGCGGTTTTACCTCCATTTTGAGACCGGACTCGCCTCTTCCAACTCAAGTTCAATATCGATAGTATGCTTTTCAATGGCAACAAAAGCCATAATTGACAAATGGGATCTAATTAAACTAAAGAGTTTCTGCACAGCAAAAGAAACTATCATCAGAGTGAACAGGCAACCTATAGAATGGGAGAAAATTTTTGCAATCTCTTCATCTGACAAAGGGCTAATATCCAGAATCTACAGGAAATTAAACAAATTTACAAGAAAAAAAACAACCCCATCAAAAAGTGGGCAAAAGATATTAACAGACACTTCTCAAAAGAAGACATTTATGTGGCCAACAAACATGTGAAAAAAAGCTCATCATCACTGGTCAGTAGAGAAATGCAAATCAAAACCACAATGAGATACCATCTCACACCAGTTAGAATGGCAATCATTAAAAAGTCAGGAAACAACAGATGCTGGAGAGGATGTGGAGAAATAGGAATGCTTTTACACTGTTGGTGGGAGTGTAAACTAGTTCAACCCTTGTGGAAGTCAGTGTGGCGATTCCTCAGGGATCTAGAACTAGAAATTCCATTTGACCCAGCCATCCCATTACTGGGTATATACCCAAAGGACTATAAATCATGCTGCTATAAAGACACACGCACACGTATGTTTATTGCGGCATTATTCACAATAGCAAAGACTTGGAACCAACCCAAATGCCCATCAATGATAGACTGGATAAAGAAAATGTGGCACATATACACCATGGAATACTATGCAGCCATAAAAAAGGATGAGTTCATGTCCTTTGCAGGGACATGGATGAAGCTGGAAACCATCATCCTCAGCAAACTAACACAGGAACAGAAAACCAAACACCTCATGTTCTCACTTATAAGCGGAAGTTGAGCAATGAGAACACATGGACACAGGGAGGGGAACATCACACACCGGGGCCTGTTGGGGGTTGGGGGGCCAGGGGAGGGATAGCATTAGGAGAAATGCCTAATGTAGATGATGGCTTGATGGGTGCCCCAAGCCACCGTGGCACATGTATACCTATGTAACAAACCTGCACATTCTGCACATGTATCCCAGAACTTAAAGTATAATTTTTTTTAAAAAAAGATAGTATGCTTTCAAAATAAATGCTAATGTTCTCACTCATATGTGAGAGCTATAAAATTGTAACACATGGAGGTAGAGAGTGAAAAATTAGATAACAGAGACTGGGAAGGATGTGTTGGGGGAGGGGAAGGGTACAGAGAAGTGGGTTAAAGGATACAAACATACGGTAAGATAGAAGGGATAAATTCAGTGTTTACTAATAGAATAGGATGACTACTTAACAAAAATGTATTGTAGTTGGGTGATGGATACTCCGAATACCATGACTTGGTCGCTATGTATTATATACATGTAACAAAATTTATGTACCTTATATGTTTGCACAAATTAAAATAAATAAATAAATGTTAATAAATTAAGTTTTAATGGCCACATTCTCTCGTGAATCTTTTTCAGAAATTATTATATTGGATTCAATATAAGAGTGGTTAAGGAGTGAGACTCTCAATGCCAGAATACCTGGATAAAAATCTAAGTTCCACCATTGTCTAGATGTGTGACCAAGTTACTGACAACATCTATACCTCTATTTTCTCATCTAGAAAATGGAGGCAATAGTGGTACCTACCTCATATGATAGTTGTGAGTAAATACATGTAATGTACTTAGAATAGTGCATGACATATAGTAAACTCATGTGTTTGCAATATTTATATATTAATATACATAATTTATATAACTTAGTTGTAGCAGTATCTTTAATGGTTGTATCAGTAATCTATTGATGCACAATAAATCGCCACAATTTCACGGCCTAAAACAATACCCATTTATTATCTGACTGTTTTTGTAGGTCAGGAAACTGGCCACTGCTTAACAGGATCTTCTGCTTCAGGGTCTCTAATGACGCTACAATCAATGTGTTAACCAGAGCTTGATTCTCTTCTGAAGGTTGGCTGGGGAAGGATTTGCTTCCAGTCTCATGTAGTTGTTGGGAAAATTCAGTTCCTTGTGGTTTGTAAAACCAAAGGCCTCAGTTTCTATCTGGCTATGGGCCAGAGGCTGCCCCAAGATCCTTGCCACAGTGTCCTCCTCAAGACAACTTGCTTTTTCAAAGCCAATAAGGTAGCAGATCTGCTGGAAAAACGGAGATTACCATCTCTTATAACTTAATCACAGAAGTGATAACCCATCACCTGCACCATATACTCTTTTTTTTTTTTTTTTTTTTTTGATACAGGGTCTTGCTCTGTCACCCAGACTAGAGTGCAGTGGCACAACCTTGACTCACTCCAACCTTGGCTTCCTGGGTTCAAGCGATTCTCCTGCCTCAGCTTCACAAGTAGCTGGGATTACAGGTGCATGCCACCATGCCTGGCTTATTTTTGTATTTTTAGTAGAGACAGGGTTTCACCATGTTGGCCAGGCTGCTTTCGAACTCCTTACCTCAAGTGATCCATCTAACTCGGCCTCCCAAAGTGCTGGGATTACAGGCGTGAGCCACCACACCCGGCCAGCACCAGATACTGTTAGTTAGAAATAAGTCACAAACCAGCCCACATTCAAGGGAAATGACTACCTGGGTGCAGGAATCACAGGAGGCCATCCTAAATGGCCACCACGATGTGTTAAAAAGGAAATGAAATATTGTCGAGATGTTTAAGAAGATTGATTTTGTAGTCAACTTACCCAGGTTTAAGTGCTGAGTGATTTTGGGCAGGTTACTTAATCTTTCTGAGCCTCAGTTTCTTCACCTATAACATAGAGTAGTAATAGTACTGCGAAGATACTTCGGGAAGTATTACACGTGAATAACTGTTTATCGATCTCGGTTTAAACTTAGTGAGTGCTTAATAAATGTTAGTTAATGTTATTATAAAGCTAACAGAATGGGGGCCGGGCATGGTGGCTCACGCCTGTAATCCTGGTACTTTGTGAGGTTCAGGCAGGCAAATCACTTGAGCTTAGGACTTTGAGACCATCCTGGGCAAAACGGCAAAACCTCATCTCCACAAAAAATACAAAAATTAGCTGAGTGTGGTGGCATGTGCCAGTATTCACAGATATTCGGGAGGCTGAGGTGGGAGGATCACCTGAGTGTGGGAGGTCAAGGCTACAGTGAGTTGTCACTGTGCCACTGCACTCCAGCCTATATGACAGAGTGAGAACCTGTCTCAAAAAACAAATAAATAAAAAGCTAACAGAATGGTATTTAGTTTAACAAACTACTATAGCCAGGGTGCAGTGGCTCACGCTTGTAATCCCAGCATTTTGGGAGGTTGAGGTGGGCAGATCACTTGAGGTCAGGAGTTCAAGACCAGCCTGGCCAACATGGTGAAACCTCACCTCTACTAAAAACACAGTAATTAGCCAGGCATGGTGGCATGCACCTGTAATCCCATCTACTCGGGAGGCTGAGGCACAAGAATCACTTGAACCCGGGAGGCGGAGGTTGCAGTGAGCTGAGATCATGCCACTGCACTCCAGCCTGGGCGATAGAGTGAGACTCCGTGTCAAAAAAAAAAAAAAAAAAACACACAAAAAACAAAAACAAAAACAAAAAAACCAAGCTACTATATTCCATATATTACTACTAAAAAGGTGATCAGATGGGGCTTGGGAAAAATGAACGTGAAAGGCCATCACAAAATTGTTACACTCCCTTGTTAATTATGCCCATTTGAAAAGTGTCACTCCTGTATATACTCCCAGCTAGGTTTTGGTGTTTTTACGGTTCTTCCATGCTCACAACGAGATCAATAATGACAATTAGAACTCAACCCTCCACACCAGCTATACTTCGACTACAATCAAGCCAGAGCATCTGCTATGCGTATATAAGACTTAATTGCAGAATTGGTACGTTTTCTTGATTTAAGTATGCAACATTGAAATACCTCTATAGGCCAGTCCTTTGTTGAACACTGCGGAGACACAGTCCCTGACGTCAAGGAGCTCACAGTCTCTATGGAGTGTCAGGTAAACAGGGAATGACAGTAATATGGTGTGACACACACTGCAGCAGAAATTGGCTTAAGGTACTATGGAGGCACAGAGGAAGAGCATTAACCCAAATTGGGGGAATCAGGAAAGGGTTTTCTGGACCTGAGGCTTGACGGGTGGGTAAGAAAGGATATTCCCAGCAGGGAATATAGGAAGTGAAATAGAGATATCCTCTGTTCTCAGTCTCACAGTTTATTGGGGAAGATAAATTCATGGAAAGCTAATGAGAACATTGCTTGTGATGAAATGCTGCAGGAGCCTAAGAAGGTGGATTCTGACTGGGGAGGAGGGTGATCAGTGAAGGGTTCACAGTGGAGGAGAGAGCTAGCCAGACTTTAAGGATGGGAAATTTTATCAGTGTTTGGTCTTCTTCAAATTTTCTCCATTGCTACTTCCAGCAGTAGGTGGGAATCATTTTATTTTTTGTTAATCAGTCTTCATTATTCATGAGTGACCCAAAGAATAAAGTCAGGCCGGGCGTGGTGGCTCACGCCTGTAATTCTAGCACTTTGGGAGGCCAAGGCAGGCAGATCACCTGAGGTCAGGAGTTTGAGACCAGCTTGGCCAACATGGTGAAACCCCATCTCTACTAAAAATACAAAAGTTAGCTGGGCGTGGTGGAGGGTGCCTGTAATCCCAGCTACTGGGGAGGCTGAGGCAGGAGAATCGCTTGAACCTAGGAGGCGGAGGTTGTAGTGAGCTGAGATCACGCCACTGAACTCCAGCCTGGGTGACAGAGCGAGACTCCATCTCAAAAAAAATAAGTAAATAAAAATAAACTCATTGGAATTTAGAATGCTAGGACAGTCTACCAGCATTACACCTTGGCTGTTTCTCAACTTAAGCATTATCTTTGCCCTGCATGTTCATATATTGCCTGAATAATGACATATGAATAATGATAGTGGTCTAACATTTGTATAATGTTTTTCAGTTTATTAATCATATTTTATAGAAGTTAAATCTACAGATTAATTGTAAGTTGCACTTGATAAAATGATAAAACAGCCACCTACAATCACCATGCAATTAACTGGACGCTACCGTTTTGCTTCATTTGCTTCAGCTCTCTCTAAGAAATAATGTATTACAAATACAGCAAAACTCTACAACCCATGACTTCTTCATCCATATCTCTCCTTGGGTAAACACTGTCCTGCAGTTGTCATGCATCACTTTTGTGCATATATTTGTACTTATGTATGAATATAAGCAATTATTTCAGCCGGGCACGGAGGCTCACGCCTGTAATCCCAGCTCTTTCGGAGGCCGAGGTGGGCAGATCACTAGAGGTCAGAAGTTCAAGACAAGCCTGGCCAACATGGTGAAACCTGTATCTATTAAAAATACAAAAAATTAGCCGGGCATGGTGGTGGGCATCTATAATCACAGCTACTCAGGAGACTGAGGCAGGAGAATCACTTGAACCCTGGAGGCGGAGTTTGCAGTGAGCCAAGACTGCACCACTGCACTCCAGCCTGGGTGACAGAGTGACACTCCATCTCAAAAAAAAAAGAGTATTTCAAATATTCTTACAATTTTAAAAATTGAATAGTGTATGTTTGCTCTTTTTCTTCATTTTTTCTATGCAATATTGTTTTTAAAAACTTATTCATGCTGATTAATGTTGCTGTAGTATTCACTCTAGTTCATTCATTTTAATAGTTATGTAGCATTCTACTGTATAAGTAAATCACAGCTTAATTACCCATTCATCAACTGAGAGATAATTAGGTTGTTTCCACTTTTTAATTTTAATTTTATATTTTGCTATGACAAAGAGTACTGGAGAAAATGCTCTCGTGGCATGTCCCTTTGTGCCCACTTCTGAGAGTTTTGCTCAGGGAGACACTTAGGAATTGAATTGCTGGGCCACAAAGTATAAGCATTTTCAAATTTACTAGATTTGCCAAATTACTTTGCAAAGTATTTTCTCTGTTCTGAGCACTTTGTACGTATTAATTCGTTGTATCCTCACAACAACCATAGGAAGAAAATACTGTATAAACTCCTTTTTACAAATGTGAAAACTGAAGCTAAGAGAACTAAAGCAACATGTCCAAGGTCACACAGCTACAAGCAATAGAGCTTGTATTTGAATACAGGCAGCCTGGTTCCAATGCCCATGATTTTAACCACTGCAGTGTTATATCTCCTAATCCAACCTATTATTGTTTTAATTTGCATTTATTTTTCCCATTACTAATGAAGTTGAACAACTCTTATTACCCCCCACCTTCTTTTATTGGCAGGAACGCTAAGTACCGTGGAAGCAGTAAGCACTGAAAAAAAAAAAAAAAATGCCACAGCCTTATCGTCAAGGGAAATGATTTTTTACAAAAGCCGGGCTTTGCCCATGGCCTCAGCAGGAAGTTTAGAAGACTACTGCAATTAGGCTGGGCGTGGTGGCTCACGCCTCTAATCCCAGCACTTTGGGAAGCCAAGGCAGTCGGATCACTTGAACCCAGGCGTTCGAGATCAGCCTGGGCAACACAGCAAAACCCTGTCTCTACTAAAAATATACAAAAAAAAAAGTAGCCAGGCATGGTGGTGCATGCCTGTAGTTCCAGCTAGTCAGGAGGCTGAGGTGGGAGAGTCCCCTAAGCCTGGGAATTTGAGGCTGCAGTGAGCCATGATTGCACCACTGCACTTCAGCCTGGGCAATGGGAGTGAGATCCTGTCTCAAAAAAAAAAAAAAAAAAGAAAGAAAAGAAAAGAAAGGAAGACTACTGCAATTAATGGACTGATTTGGAGGAGGAATATCTTTTTAAAATTAGTTTTATATGGAATGAAAAAAGAGCCCACAATGCCAAGACAATCCTAAGCCAAAAGAACAAAGCTGGAGGCATCACGCTACCTGACTTCAAACTATACTACAAGGCTACAGTAACCAAAACAGCATGGTACTGGTACCAAAACAGAGATATAGATCAATGGAACACAACAGAGCCCTCAGAAGTAATACCACACATCTACAACCATCTAATCTTTGACAAACATGACAAAAACAAGAAATGGGGAAAGGATTCCCTATTTAATAAATGGTGCTGGGAAAACTGGCTAGCCATATGTAGAAAGCTGAAACTGGATCCCTTCCTTACACCTTATACAAAAATTAATTCAAGATGGATTAAAGACTTAAATGTTAGACCTAAAACCATAAAAACCCTAGAAGAAAACCTAGGCAATACCATTCAGGACATAGGCATGGGCAAGGACTTCATGACTAAAATACTAAAAGCAATGGCAACAAAAGCCAAAATTGACAAATGGGATCTAATTAAACTAAAGAGCTTCCGCACAGCAAAAGAAACTACCATCAGAGTGAACAGGAAACCTACAGAATGGGAGAAAATTTTCGCAATCTCTCCATCTGACAAAGGGCTAATATCCAGAATCTACAGGAAATTAAACAAATTTACAAGAAAAAATCAAACAACCCCATCAAAAAGTGGGTGAAGGATATGAGCAGACACTTCTCAAAAGAAGACATTTATGCAGCCAACAGACATATGAAAAAATGCTCATCATCACTGGCCATCAGAGAAATGCAAATCAAAACCACAATGAGATACCATCTCACACCTGTTAGAATGGCAATCATTAAAAAGTCAGGAAACAACAGGTGCTGGAGAGGATGTGGAGAAATAGGAATACTTTTACACTGTTGGTGGGACTGTAAACTACTTCAACCATTGTGGAAGACAGTGTGGTGATTCCTCAAGGATATAGAACTAGAAATACCATTTGACC
This sequence comes from Pongo pygmaeus, assembly GCF_028885625.2. NCBI lineage: Eukaryota > Metazoa > Chordata > Mammalia > Primates > Hominidae > Pongo > Pongo pygmaeus. The sequence goes on along the minus strand of NC_072396.2, from coordinate 144,648,859 downwards.
CAGCAATCGCGTTACTGAGCATATACCCAAAGGATTATAAATCATGCTACTATAAAGACACATGCACACGTATGTTTATTGCGGCACTATTCACAATAGCAAAGACTTGGAACCAACCCAAATGTCCATCAATGATAGGCTGGATTAAGAAAATGTGGCACATATACACCACGGAATACTATGCAGCCATAAAAAATGATGAGTTCATGTCCTTTGTAAGGACATGGATGAAGCTGGAAACCATCATTCTGAGCAACCTATCACAAGGACAGAAAACCAAACACCGCATGTTCTCACTCTTAGGTGGGAATTGAACAATGAGAACACTTGGACACAGCGGCGGGAACATCATACACTGTGGCCTGTCATGGGGTTGTTGATGGGGGAGGGATAGCATTAGGAGATAAACTAATGTAAATGACGGGTTAATGGGTGCAGCACACCAACATGGCACATGTATACATATGTAACAAACCTGCACATTGTGCACATGTACCCTAGAACTTAAAGTATAATATAATATAATAAATAAATAAATTTAAAAAATAAATAAATAAAATTAGTTTTATTTTTTATTAAATAAATATACACATGTAGTTTAAAGAGACAACTGGATCTATAAGACCTGTTAAGAAAAGCAACAGTCCATTCTCCACATGTATCCCAGAACTTAAAGTTAAATAATTTTTTTTAAGAGAAATTCTGGCCCCGTGATGGCAAAAAAAAAAAAAAAAGAAAAAAGCAACAGTCCTTTCTTGTATTCTGCTCCCCAGATGCAACCACTTTCAGTTAGTTCTTTGAGCTGATTATATTTCTATTTACAGCTACTTCTCCAAATTCCATGCTTGCATGAATAGGGCTTGGGTTTACAGCTTGAAGCATTTTTTAGATTGACTTTATGCTACAGAAGATAGGAGTTAGCCTCTGTACCTGTCTCTCTCTCTCTCTGCTTCTCTCTTACACACACATCCCATGACCCATCCATATGCTCTCAATATAGTTATACTTTTAGATCAATATTCAATGTTAACATTATTATGATTATATAGATACAATAGTCAACTTAGTCATGAAGTACATTATGATTATTTTCCATCTCCTTCACATTTTTCCCTAGCATTTTTAAAACTTACTTGATTTTCTATGTACTTACCACCAAATCAACCCCAAACTCTCCTCCTGGCAATTTCATCTTCTTGAAGAAATCTCTCCCAGAACTTTCAGGACTGCTGGAATCTGAACTCATTGCTCTAGGCCTGCTGAACAGCTGTGATCTAGAGATCTCTTTTTACCATCATCCTGGAGATTTTTTTTTTTTTTTTTTTTTTTTGAGACAGAGTCTCGCTCTGTCACCCAGGCTGGAGTGCAGTGGCAAGATCTCGGCTTACTGCAACCTCCATCTCCTGGACTCAAGCGATTCTTCTGCCTCAGCCTCGTGATTAGCTGGGATTATAAGCCCCTGCCACCATGCCTGGCTCATTTTTGTATTTTTAGTAGATATGGTTTCACCCTGTCGGCCAGGCTGGTCTCAAACTCCTGACTGCAAGTAATCCACCTGCCTTGGCCTCCCAAAGTGCTGGGATTGCGGCATGAGCCATGGCGCCCAGCTCATCCTAGAGATTTTCTTTGCATCTCTCTTGTGTTGAATTCTTGATTGCTTAGATCCACATCTTCTACTTTTTGGGCCTACACTCCCATTTGAGTGTAGCCCACTCTCCAATAGTTGCCTTAGAAAGAGTGTGCAGTAAATTCTATATTTTATTTCCCAAGAATGGCCACAGAGATATGTTCTGTCCAACATATTTCTCCAGAATCTTGCCACTCCTCTGTGCAGAGGTGGACTCTGTGTTCCCTCCTCTTCAACCTGGGCAGACCATTGAGCATACCTTGACTAACAGAGCATGATAGAAATGATGCCTTGTGGTTTCCAAGTCTAGGCCATAAAAATCAGTAGTTTCTACCTGGCTTTCTCTCAGAATCCTCATCCTTTGAACCCAGCCACCATGCTATGAAGAATCACAGGTCACAGGTAGAGGACTACATGGAGAGAATCAAGGACTCCAGCTCTCAATTCTGTCTAAACTCTCAGCCAGCAGCCAATATCAACTGCCAGACACATGAGTGAGCAATCTTGAAGTGGGCCTTTCAGGTCTCAATTGAAGTGGGCCCTAACTGATACCACTTGAAACACGAGCCCAGCCTTCCCCATTTAGACCTACTCGAATTTGAGTCATTAACAACAACAACAAAATTATTGTTGTTTTTTTAAGCAACTATGACTTAGGGTCGTTTTTATGTAACCAGAACAGGATGAATTGGAGGTAAATATTTTGAAAGCCTGCATATCTAAAAATGTATTTATTCTGTCATAACATTGGAAACATAGTTTGGCTCAGTATAAAATCCTAAGATAAAATTTATTTTCCATAAATAATATATTAAGACATTCTTCCAGTATCTTCTAGCATCCAGTATTGGTATAAAGAAGTGAAATGCAATTTTCATTCTCATTCCTTCATATGTGATATTTGACTTTTTTTATCTGAGACAGCATTCAGGATAATTTATTTATCACAAAATTCTGAAATTTCAGATGATAATATGTATATATTCATTCCTTTTGGTGGACACTCATTGGGTTCTTTTAGTCTAAATGGTGACTCCAGTACCTCAGTTCTACGGAAATTATATATATTACTAAAGATAATTGCACGTTCTTTATTTTCTTTGTTTTCTCTTTCTGGAATCCCTATTATTCAGATGTTAGATCTTTTGGATTGACCTTCTGAAGTTATTATTTTTGCTCTTATTTTTCTTTTATTCTACTTCATAGGGAATTTCTTCACTTTGTATTTTAGCATTAGTATTCAATTTCTGAAATTGAGGTATGCACAAATTTCAATGTATAACTAGATGAACTTTTACACATGTATATACCCAGTCATGTAACCCCCACACATATCAAGATATAGAACATTTTCATCACTTCAGAATATTTCCTCATGCCCATTTTTCAGTCAATATCAAACCCAAAGGTAAACAGTATTCTGATATTTATTGCCACATATTGTTTTGACTCTTCTCAAACTTCAGAAAAATTATAGAGTATATTTCTTTTATTTAAAATAATGTTTTTGGAATTTAATCATGTGGTTGCGTGAGTTTTTAATTAATATTTAAATTTAGTTGTTATATTTTTTAATTTTCAAGAACTAGTTTTTGTTCTATTATTACATTTGGAAACCATCCTGGTTTGGGGATCTTATTGCTTATTTATTTATTATTTTTAGTTATGATGGGTATATAATAGTTGTCCATTCTGTTTTTGTTCTGTAAATGTAATTATCTGCCCTTATCTCTCTAGAATAACAATAGCTTAAGAACCCTTTATTTAGGTATAGTTGACATGAAATAAAATGCATATATTTAAGGTGTACAGCCGGGCACAGTGGCTCATGCCTATAATCCCAGCACTTCGGGAGGCCAAGGTGGGAGGATCCCTTGAGCCCAGGAGTTCAAGACCAGCCTGGGCAACATAGTGAGACCTCCTCTCTACAAAAAATGAAAAAAAAAATTAGTCAGGTATGGTGATGTGTGCCTACAGCCCCAGCTACTAGGGAGGCTGAGGTGGGAGGATTGCTTGAGCCCAGGAGGTCAAGTCTGCAGTGAGCCCAGATCACACCACTGCATTCCAGCCTGGGCAACACAGTGAGACCCCGTCTCAAAAAATAAATAAATAAAGTGTACAAACTGAAAAGGTTTGACGTACATAATCATTGATGAAACCATCTCCACACTTAAGGTAATGAATATATCCATTATTCCCAAAAGTTTCTGTGTGCTCCTTTGTAATCCCTCCTTTCTGCTCCTTTCACCCCGACTCAACTTTGTCTCCAGGCAACTAATGATTTTCTTTATCACTATGGATTAGTTTGTAATTTCTAAAATTTTATATAAATGGAATCATAAATACTTTGTTTGGTTTCTTTCTCTCAGTGTAATTATTTTGAGATTCGTTCATGTCATTATGTGTATTCTTAGTTCATCCTCTTTTTACTGCTGAGTAGTATTCCATTGTATGAATATACAACAATTTGTTTATTATTTAATCTATTAATGGCCACTCGGATTGTCTCCAGTTTTGAGCATTTGGAGATTATGAATGAATATGTTCAGTATTTTAATTGAGGTGTTGATTTACCAGATGTACATATATGTGGAAACTGATCAAATTGCATACTTTAAACATACAGTTTATTGTAGGTTAATTATTCCTCAATAGAGCTGTTTAAAACAAAAAGAAAAAAGAAAAACAAAAATACCAGAGACTGGGGCCAAATTATGAGAGATTTTAGATAAAAAATATTTCCCTCCATGACACAATTAATATACTTCTCACCTGGATACAGACACACACACACACAGCCAATTTAATCGAGCTATAATTACATGCCATACAATTCATTCATTTAATGTACAATTAACCATTTAATAAATGTGCATAATTGAATGATTTTTAGTATATACACTAAGTTGTGAGATATATTTTTAACGCTGCTACCTCAACAGAATATTTTTAGTAATACACATGAATTAACACAAATAATTATAACAAGAAAGAAAATACAGTGTAAATTTTCTCTATAAAACATTTTGCATATAGTTGTCATAGTAAAAATCATAAGACAATTTTAAGAAAATTAAAACATGTAAAAGTAAAATGTAGGCAACTACTAAATTATGCAACTGATATAAAATTTTAGCATTTTGATTTTTATGTAGTATTAATGAGCAATTAAAGAATACATTTCATGCTTGAGTATATTGTTCAAATTCAGTAAAATATTTTATTTTCAAATGTAATAAAAATGTCTTTATCCCCCCAAATTTTACTCCTTAAATTTAACACTTCGTTTCACTGATTTAGACACCAATAAAAGCAAGTGATTACACAGAATCACAGAGCTGAGGTAACTCTGGTTGTTCTTTGTCTTTATAATCACGTTATAATTTTTAATTTCGTGTACTTTTAAAGTGTAGACATATGTATCATATATTACCACAGGGACTGCAGTCTGGAAGTATGCTCAAAGCAAGCTCAAACTGAGGTAGGAGGCAGGACTTGACTCCAGAGGCGGGGCTTGGACAGCAGAACGGATTGAGGACTAGCTAAACCAGGTCTAGGGCAGAAGCAGCTAGCTTTCCTTAAGCCTTGTCTAGCAATGTGTCATGTCAATTTACCATTGCCATGGCAACACCCAGGAGTTACTGCCCCTTTCCATGGCAATGACCTGACAACCTGGAAGTTACCACCCTCATCCTAGAAATTTCTGCATAAATTGCTCCTTAATTTGAATATAATTAAAAGTGGGAATCAACATGAGTGTAGAACTGCCTCTGAGCTGCTATTCTGGGGACACTGCGTATGGGGCAGCCCTGCTCTGCAAGGAGCAGGAGCAGTACCTCTGCTGCTCTCTACACTTCTGCTTCAATTAAAGTTGCTGTTTAACACCACTGGCTTGCCTTTGAATTCTTTCCTGAGTGAAGCCAAGAACCCTCCCACCTAAGCCCCAAGTGTGGGGCTTGCCTGTGCTGCATCAAAACAATTCCAAATTGTTAAGAGCTTACTTTAGAAAGGAACAGCCTATGTCTTGCATCAACTATTTAATAAGGATTTATCCAAATTAACTTCCCTGTAGAATAAAATGATTATTAAAACATAAATATTAAAAATCAGCTAATTTGCACCTTACATTGATTTTATTCAAGCTTAAATTTAACCACAGCAATCTTTCACAACTCAGACCAGAAGAGGATTTGGGTAGGGAAAAATTGAAAACTTGTATCTGGTGCTAATAAGTAAAAGACTGACTTTTACTGGGTTTTATTATTCTTATATTAAAATTCTCTGCAGACAATGTTTTTCTTTATGGCCAGCAAGTGGGCAGACCTCTGCCACTGCCCCCACGCTTGGTAGGCCACTGCTCCATCCTAAGCTACTTAACAAGAAAGTGACCTAATTAGTGCTGGGTTTGTGGCCTCCAAACTTCACTATTTGTCTTTCAGGGTGCTGAGAGTGACACTTTCTTTTTTTTTTTTTTTTTTCTTCTTTTTTTTTTCTTTTATTTATTTATTATTATTATACTTTAGGTTTTAGGGTACATGTGCGCAATGTGCAGGTTAGTTACATATGTATACATGTGCCATGCTGGTGCACTGCACCCACTAACTCGTCATCTAGCATTAGGTATATCTCCCAATGCTATCCCTCCCCCCTCCCCAGTCCCCAGAGTGTGATGATCCCACACAACAGTCCCCAGAGTGTGATGATCCCCTTCCTGTGTCCATGTGTTCTCATTGTTCAATTCCCACCTATGAGTGAGAATATGCGGTGTTTGGTTTTTTGTTCTTGATGGAAATCATCATTCTCAGTAAACTATCGCAAGAGAGTGACTCTTGATAGGATGAGTTTTGGGTCCTCCTGAGGGCCTTTACTTGCTTATAGGATAGTGTGGGTTACGACATACACCACTATGACACGGATGACCTGGAGGTGGTTTTATTGTCTTTTTGTGGGGTGTGTTATTGCCACACACATCACACATAAAACCCTCCTCCTAACTGGGTTCTGGGAATTTAGACCTTGATGTTGCTACCCACACCTACCCTAAGTACATGTAGAAACACCAAAGCCCTTTTTCTTCTTGTCTGTGGGGTAAAGTGTTGATTTGTCTTCACTTCTTAGTCCTCACTCACTCCTTATCCCCCGATAGCTAACTGTATACCTGTTGGTCTGGCCCCCAACCATACAGGACCCTGCCTCTCTCCCTCTTAGCAGTTTTTCTTTCTTAACCCCCTCCCCACTACAGACAAACATCCACATCATCCTTTTACATTGTGCTGATTTTATTGCGTTCATCAGCATGGGTGGAACACTGTTGGTCTCAGATTTGGCCTTTATGTGATTGGTGATTCCCCAGAGTTGCTGTTGCTAGTTGTACGTTTCTGATCCACGCTCTGCATTTACTGGCAGCAGAGATGGTTACTTGGGATGGTTTGCTTTTGCCAGCGGCTTCTGGGCTTGCTCTTCTGATTTTTATTTTCTGTTGTCTTTTGTGCTTGCTCTTCTGATTTTTTTGTTGTGTCTTATTCTGCTCGTGGTGACACACAAATATTGTTGGTCTCATTGTTATCCTAGGCTTTTTGGAGCAGGAAGGAGGTGACTGAGTTTTTTTTCTTGAATTCCTTTGAAGGGGTTTTTTTACCTTTATGATTTTCTTCTCCACCTAGAAGGACAACACAGTGAGCCAGAAGGACATTGGTTTAGGGGAAGAGAAAGAGGTTGTATAGGAAGGGGAGCTTTATGAATAGGAGTGCACACTGAGGAAGGGGGTTGTGCTAGGCAAGGACAGGATAGGGGTCTTGAGAGAATAGAGGGGGAAGAAAAGAAGGAACAAGAATAGGATCACCTGACCTTGCCATTTTTGTTGGTCTTTTGTTGAGAAGAGTTCTTCTTTTCCTTCTTCTCTTTGGTTCTTGGGGTTGGCTTTTTCGTGCTTATAATTGGTTGTTTCATATTTTCTTTAGGCTTCACTGGTGTGTGGGTCTCCTTAGCCATATTTAAGCCTCCCAGTGGTCTACCCCATGCTCCTGACCTCCTTATGTATACCCACCCCTGGGTAATGAGGAGCCCCACCCTTCAGCTTTGTTTGGTCAGAATGGGGCACCCCTATCCAATGGTAGTCCTGGGGTGGCTTGGACATCACAAAGCACTGATACCTCTGTGGGGGTGGTGTTGCTGGGGTGGCCAAAATGTGGTTGGAGAAAGGGGATTTTTCCACCCCAAATACTACCCGAAGGTCCATTTCTTTTTTTTTGCTAATTTTTTTTCTTTTTATTATTATTATTATTATTATTATTATTATTATTATTATTATTATTATACTTTAGGCTCTATGGTACATGTGCGCAACGTGCAGGTAAGTTACATATGTATACATGTGCCATGCTGGTGCGCTGCACCCACCAACTCGTCATCTAGCATTAGGTATATCTCCCAATGCTATCCCTCCCCCCTCCCCCCACGCCACAACAGTCCCCGAAGTGTGATGTTCCCCTTCCTGTGTCCATGTGTTCTCATTGTTCAATTCCCACCTATGAGTGAGAATATGCGGTGTTTGGTTTTTTGTTCTTGCGATAGTTTACTGAGAATGATGATTTCCAATTTCATCCATGTCCCTACAAAGGACGTGAACTCATCATTTTTTATGGCTGCATAGTATGCCATGGTGTATATATGCCACATTTTCTTAATCCAGTCTATCATTGTTGGACATTTGGGTTGGTTCCAAGTCTTTGCTATTGTGAATAATGCCGCAATAAACATACATGTGCATGTGTCTTTATAGCAGCATGATTTATAGTCCTTTGGGTATATACCCAGTAATGGGATGGCTGGGTCAAATGGAATTTCTAGTTCTAGATCCCTGAGGAATCGCCACACTGACTTCCACAAGGGTTGAACTAGTTTACAGTCCCACCAACAGTGTAAAAGTGTTCCTATTTCTCCACATCCTCTCCAGCACCTGTTGTTTCCTGACTTTTTAATGATTGCCATTCTAACTGGTGTGAGATGGTATCTCATTGTGGTTTTGATTTGCATTTCTCTGATGGCCAGTGATGGTGAGCATTTTTTCAGTGTTTTTTGGCTGCATAAATGTCTTCTTTTGAGAAGTGTCTGTTCATGTCCTTCGCCCACTTTTTGATGGGGTTGTTTGTTTTTTTCTTGTAAATTTGTTGGAGTTCATTGTAGATTCTGGATATTAGCCCTTCGTCAGATGAGTAGGTTGCAAAAATTTTCTCCCATTTTGTAGGTTGCCTGTTCACTCTGATGGTAGTTTCCTTTGCTGTGCAGAAGCTCTTTAGTTTAATTAGATCCCATTTGTCAATTTTGGCTTTTGTTGCCATTGCTTTTGGTGTTTTAGACATGAAGTCCTTGCCCATGCCTATGTCCTGAATGGTATTGCCTAGGTTTTCTTCTAGGGCTTTTATGGTTTTAGGTCTAACATTTAAGTCTTTAATCCATCTTGAATTGATTTTTGTATAAGGTGTAAGGAAGGGATCCAGTTTCAGCTTTCTACATATGGCTAGCCAGTTTTCCCAGCACCATTTATTAAATAGGGAATCCTTTCCCCATTTCTTGTTTTTGTCAGGTTTGTCAAAGATCAGATAGTTGTAGATATGTGGCATTATTTCTGACGGCTCTGTTGTGTTCCATTGATCTATATCTCTGTTTGGGTCCATTTCAAAATGACCTGCTACCCTCATCATTTCCCCATGTTCAATTCTGGTGGGTCACAAAGCAGGGAGAAGGTGTTTCCTTAAAGGCATTCCCTACAGCCACCCCCATTCAGTGGTTCATTCTGTTCTCTCCCACCCTTTACCACGACCTACTATCTTGGATGTCTTATCTAAAATCCTTCCAAGGTACAGTGGCCTTGTTTAATTCTCAGTCAAAATATGAATCATTCCACTTCCCTCAAACAAATTTCCATTTGTATCTGTTTTGGTATGGTTTGTAAACTAAGACAGGTGTTTTTGGGTCTTTTTTTTTGTTTTTTTGTTTTTTTTTTTTTGGTTTACATTTCTAAATGGTTGAGAAAAAAAGCAAAAGAATATTTTATGATGTAAAATTTATGTGAAATTGAAATTTCAGTGTTCATAAAACTTTGTTAGAACACAGATACATTAATTTAACTATCAGCTATGGCTGCTTTCACACTATAACAGAGTAGTTGTGACAGAGATTGTATAGCCTGCATCACATAAAGTATTTGCTATCTGTCCTTTTAGAAAAAGAGATTGCCAACTCCTCATCTATTCTGTTCCATTGATCTATTTGCCTATCCTTATGCCAAAACCACATTGTCATGATTAATTTCATGTCATGTCACAATTTTATGCTAAGACATAAAATTAGGTAACACAGCTCATCCAACTGTGCTCTCCTTTTTACAAGATCATTTCAGCTATTCTAGGTCCCTCATACATTCTTTATTATTATTATTATGCTTTTAAGTTCTAGGGTACAAGTGCACAACGTGCAGGTTTGATACATAGGTATACGTGTGCCAAGTTGGTTTGCTGCACCCATTAACTCGTCATTTACATTAGGTATTTCTCCTAATGCTATCTCTCCCCTAGCCCCCGACCCCCCGACAGGCCCCAGTGTGTGATGCTCCCCACCCTGTGTCCAAGTGTTCTCATTGTTCAATTCCCACCTATGAGTGAGAACATGCAGTGTTTGGTTTTCTGTCCTTGTGATAGTTTGCTCAGAATGATGGTTTCCAGCTTCATCTATGTCCCTGCAAAGGACATGAACTCATCCTTTTTTATGGCTGCATAGTATTCCATGGTGTACATGTGCCACATTTTCTTAATCCAGTCTATCTTTGATGGACATTTGGGTTGGTTCCAAGTCTTTGCTATTGTGAATGGTGCCACAATAAGCATACGTGTGCATGTGTCTTTATAGTAGCATGATTTATAATCCTTTGGTTATATACCCAGTAATGGGATGGCTGGGTCAAATAGTATTTCTAGTTCTATATCCTTGAGGAATCACCACACTGTCTTCCACAATGGTTGAACTAATTTACACTCCCTACATTCTTAAAAATTTTAGAATCAGCTTTTCTATTAATGTCAAAGCCTGTTATGATTTCATTGTGACGGTGTTGAATTTATAAATCAATATAGGGAGAATTGAAATCTTAACAACTTTGTGACCTTCAATTTCTGAATGTATATCTCTTCATTTATTTAGGTGTTTAATTTATGTCTGCAATGTTTTGTAATGTTCAATTTGTTTAAAATTGGTATTGTTTCCTCCTTAAGTATTTAGTAGTAGTCATCTGTGAAGACATCCATTCCTGAAACTTTCCTTTTGAGAATCTATTATGTTTTGAATTAACTTTGGTATTTACACTATTCAAAAGGTCCAGTCTAATGTTAGTTTGGAAAATTGTTTTTCAAAGGCTTTTTCCACTTCATCTAAATAGTCAAATTTGTTGACCAAAGTTGTGCATAATATTCCCTTCATATTTTTGAAATGCGTGTAGCATGTGTGGCGATGCAACCTCTATAATTTCTGAAATTGGTAACTTATGTTTTGTGTTTTTTTTCTTGATTACTTTTAGCTGGGCTTTTATGAATTTTATTCCTTTAAAAACTGTCTTCAGCTTTCTTGATTACTGTCTATCACTTTGGCTTTTTCTATTTCAATTATTTCTGTTCCTTATCTTTACTATTTTATTTTTTCTATTCAATTTGAATGTAATTTATAGCCCCTTAAGGTGAAATCTTATATTATTCACTTCAAACCATTCTTCTTTTCTAATATAAAAATAAAGCTATACATTTTCCACTTAGGACTGCTTAAGCTGCATCTCACAAAATTTGATATATTGTGTTTTCTTATGCAGTTTGATATATCTTTAATTTCACTTCTAATTTCTTTTTAAACCATGAGTTATTTAGAAAAATGTCCCTAATTTCCAAGTATTGGGGATCTTCTAGATATGCTTTTGCTATTGGTTTCTAATTTAATTTCTTTGTGGTCAGAGAACATATTTCATTATTTAAATATTTTAAAATATATAGAAACTCATTTTATGACCCAGAATTTGGTTTATCTTGGTGTAGGTCAAATTTGGTTGATAGGAGTTTTCAAATACTATATATATCCTTACTAATTTATCTGTCTGCTTCATTTGCCAATAATTAATAGAGGAGAGCTTAAATTTACAGCTGTGATTATGGATTTATCTACTTCTCTTTTTAACTTTGTAAAATTTTGCTTCATGTATTTTGAAGCTCCGTTATTTCTTCCATACTCACCTGTTGTTTGCATTGCATATTTCCTCCATCCTAGTACTTTCAACCTAGCTGTGTTTTGTATTTTAAGTGCATTATTTGTTAAGAGCATATAATTGGATATTGATTTTTAAATCAAGTTCATCAACCTCTGTCTTTTGTTGGAGTGTTTAATACATTTATATTTAGCGGGATTATTGACATGGCTGTGTTTAAGTGTATCCACTTTCTTTTTGTTTTCTATTTGGTCTCGCTGTTATTTGTTATATATATCCTTCTTTCATGTCTTCTTTTGGGTTGAGGCGTTTTTTTGTATTTTAGTCTGTTTTCTCCATTGGCTTTTTAATAATAGCTTTTTATATTTTTTTATTTGTTGTGTGGATTACAATATGCATCCTTATCTTGTTACATTCAACACAGAATTAATGGAAGCTCTAGCCAGATCAATCAGGCAAGAGAAAGAAAGAAAAGGCATCCAAATAGGAAGAGAAGTCAAGCTATCTCTCTTCACAGACAATATGATTCTATACCTAGAAAACCCTAAAGAGTACACCAAAAGGCTCCTGGAACTGATGAATGACTTCAGTAAGGTTCCAGGATACAAAAATCATTGTAAAAAGTCAGTACGATTCCTATACACAAATAATGGTCAAGCTGACAGCCAAATCAAGAAGTAATCCCGTTTACAATAGCCACAAAAAAATTACTTAGGAATACATCTAACCAAGAAGATGAAAGAGCTCTACAAGGAGAACTACAAACACTACTGAAAGAAGTTATAGATGACACTAACAAATGGAAAAACATTCCTTGCTCACGAACTGGAAGAATCAATATAATTCAAACGGACATAATGCCCAAAGCAACCTACAGATTCAGCATTATTCCTGTGAAATGACCAATATCACTTTTCACAGAATTGGAAAGAAACTATTCTAAAACTCATATGGAACCAAAAAGATCCAGAATAGTCAAAGGACTTCTAGGCAAAAAGAACAAAGCTGGAGGCATCACACTACCTGACTTCAAACTATCCTCCAAAGCTACAGTGACCAAAACAGCATGATAGTGGTACAAAAATACACATAAACCAATGGAACAGAATAGAGAGCTGAGAAATTAACCCACACACCAACAGCCATCTGATCTTTGACAAAGTCAATAAAAGTAAGCAGTGAGGAAACGGCAGTCTTCAATAAATGGTGCTGGGATAGCTGGCTAGACATATGCAGAAGAATAAAACTGGACCCCTACCTTTCACCATATAAAAAAGTAACTCAAGGTGGATTAAAGATTTAAATGTAAGACTTCAAACTTTAAGAATCCTAGAAGAAAACCTAGGAAACACAACTCTGGACATCAGCCTTGGGAAAGAATTTATAGCTAGATCCTCAAAAGCAATTGTGACAACAAAAATTGAAGTGAGTCACGCCTCTGTCACCCTGGAGTAACCACATTGGTGCCTTCTCTGAGGCTTCTCCATCTCATTGTGAGGCTACTGGGAACAAAGCTTTATCAGGGTTTATGAGAGCAAAGTAGACCTGTGATCAAGATGGTCAACTAGACACAGCCAGGAGGAACATCTGCCACTGAGGGATTGGGACATTGGGAAGACTGGTGCACTCTTAGCAGATCTTCAAAGGGAAGGCATTGAGAGCGGTTGTAGGGAAGACGCAGATGTCGGGCCGAAGAGGGAGGAAGCTGGGAACCCTGCACGGGCCTACCATGCACCAGGACTCATTCCTAGCCCCCAACAACTCCTGGGGAAGGGGTGAGTTGAAGAAGCAAAGAGCAACCCGATCTAACCATGGGCCTTTGGAATCCTGGCCAGAGGAGTCCCCATGACCACTGTGGACACTTGAGTTGGCAAAGACAGCTGCTTACAGAAGTGGTCGGGGCAGAGTTCCAGCCAGTGTGGAGTCCAGAGGGTTTCATGCAGGAGCATCTGTAGTGGAGCACAGTCAGGGACACCCATTCCCTTAGGCTCAACTTACTCCTATAGGAGACTTAGCCCTAGAGGAATTGTCATACATGAACTCTGCAGGGTGGCCTTGGCCATGAGATGGGGCTGGTCCAACCTGAACACCCCTCAGCCTGCTGGACTCTCCCTGGGTGCTTGCAGTGCAGCCTCAGGTGCCCAAAAGGGGTGTTCCTCTTGGTGGCCTGCATCATAGCTCCTGTGCTGGCAGACTACACCTGACAAGCAGAGAGCTCCAGCAGAGCAGCCTCCACAGACACATATCAGCCTGTACATTCTCTCCTTCCACTGCAGCCTCCCCAGTGGTACCTTGCCTGCAGATACTAGCCCATGGCCACCTCCCAAATCACTTTGCTGGCTTGTGTGTGCACAGGCAGATGTGTGCCCTGCCATGGCACTTCTGCCAGCATGAATGCACCCTGCCATTCCCATCGAAGTTTTGGAGGGCATGGAGCCCCTTAGCCTTACCTGCCACCAGCACCCTGCTCCTGTGTTGACGCTGCTGCTGCCAGAAACTAGGCAAAGAGAACAGAGACCTGCCCTGGCCCTGAGTAGCCACCGCCACCCATAAACACACACAAAGAGCTCACACTGTCCTGTGGCCACCAGGGCCCCACCACTATGCTAAAACTGTCACCAGCACAAACATACACAAAGATGCCAGTGGGGTCCCCTGCTTCCCCACGACATGCTGCCAATGCTGCTGCTGCAAATGCCCACATGACAACCAGCATCCTGGCACCTGCCAGCACCCCACTGCAGCTGAAAAGTGGACACCTTATCATGCTGCCACTGATGCCACTCCTGCCATGGGCGAACAAAGATAAATGATGCTGCCACTGCCCTAGGAAGTACTTTGGTTGGCATCGCCCATTGGACTGTTGTGACTAGTGCTCTGGGAGCACCTCGGCCCCTCCAGTGCAGCAGGTTCCTAAACTTAACTGGCCAGAGAACAAAGCCAGGGCCTGGTACTAGTCCTCCAGAGTTAGGACACACAGTCTAGGAGTCCTGAGCTAAGCCTTAGCCCCCTAAAATCTTCCAGAAATGAATCCAGTTGACTGAAAAAAACTTATGCCACAATCAAACCCCTAAGATCATGAAATAGCATAAAAGGGGGAAAAAATCCAAAAACAGCAACTTCAAAGATTGAAGGAAAATCGGCCCACAAAGATGAGAAAGAGCAATTGCCAGAAGAGTGACATTTCAAAAAGCCAGAGTGTCTTGTTTCCTCCAAACGACCACACTAGTTCCCCAGCAATGTTTCTTAAAGAGATGGAAATGACTGAAATCACAGAAATAGCATTAAGAATATTGATAGGAACAAAGATCATCAAGATTCAGGAGAACATTGAAACCCAATTCAAGAAAGCTAAGAATCACAATAAAATGATACAGGAGCTGACAGACAAAATAGCCAGTATTGAAAAGAACATAACCGACTGATTCAGTTGAAAAACACACTACAAGAATTTCATTATGCAATTGTAAGTATTAACAGCAGAATAGACCAAGCTGAGGAAAGAATCTTAGAGCTTGAAGACTGCCTTTCTGAAGTGACAGTCAGAGAAAAATAAAAAAACAAGAATGGAAAGGAATGGAAAAAAAACCTCTGAGAAATATGAGATTATGTAAACAGACCAAATCTACAACTCATTGGCATCCCTGAAAGAGATAGGGAGAATGGAAGCAATTTGGAAAACTTATTTCAGGTTATCATCCATGAGAAATTCTGCAACCTAGTTAGAGAGGCCAATATTAAAATTAAGCTAATACAGAGAACTTTAGCAAGATACTTCACAAAAAGATCATCTCCAAGACATAATTATCAGATTCTCCAAGATCAGATGAAAGAAAAAAAATGTGAAAGGCAGCTAGAGAGAAACGCCAGGTCAGCTACAGAGGGAAGCCCATCAGACTAACAGCAGACCTCTCAGCAGAAACCTTTCAAGCCAAAAGAGATTGGGGGCCTATATTTAACATTCTTATGGAAAAGAAATTCCAACAGAGAATTTCATATACAGCCAAACTAAACTTCATAAGCAAATGAGAAATAAGATCCTTTTTGGACAAGCAAATGCTGAGGGAATTTGTTACCACCAGACCTGCCTTTTTAGAGCTCCTGAAAGAAGCAATAAATATGGAAAGGAAAGACCATTACCAGCCACTACAAAAACACTTAAGTACACGGGCTACTGACACTGTAAAGCAACCACACGAACAAGTTGGCATTATAACCAGCTAAAAACACGACGACAGGATCAAATCCACACATATCAATACTAACCTTGAATGTAAAGAGGCTAAATTCTCCAGTTAAAAGTCACAGAGTCGCAAGCTGGATAAAGAAGCAAGACCTGATGGTAGGTATGCTGTCTTCAAGAGACCCATCTCATATGCTAGTTTAAAGTCTGTTTTGTCTGAGATTGTGAGCCCTGCTTTTTTCTGGTTTCCATTTGCTTGGTAGATTTCCTCCATCCCTTTATTTTGAGCCTGTGGGTGTCATTGCATGTGAGAGTTTCTATTTCTTCCTGATTTAATCTAGGAGGGTTGTAAATTTCCAGGAATTTGTCCACCTCCTCTAGATTTTCTAGTTTGTGCACATAAAGGTTTTCATAGTAGCCTTGAATGATCTTTTGTATTTCTGTGGTACCAGTTGTAATACCTCTTGTTTCATTTCTAATTGAGCTTATTGGGATTTTCTCTCTTCTTGGTTAATCTCACTAATGATCTATTAATTTTGTTTATCTCTTCAAATCAACTTTTTGTTTCATTTATCTTTTGTACTTTCTTTTTGTTTAAATTTCATGTCGTTATGCTCTGATCTTTGTTATTTCTTTTCTTCTGCTGGGTTTGGGTTTGGCTTGTTCTTTTTTCTCTAGTTCCTTGAGGTGTGACCTTAAATTGTCTATTTGTGCTCTTTCAGATTTTTTGATGTAGACATTTAATGCTATGAACTTTCCTCTTAGCACTGCTTTTGCTGTATCTCAGATGCTTTGATAAGTTGTGTCACGATTATCATTCAGTTTAATGAAATTTTAAATTTCCATCTTGATTTCATTATTGATCCAAATATCATTCAGGAGTAGATTATTTAATTTTCTTGCATTTTTATAGTTTTGAGGATTCCTTTTGGAGTTAATTTCCAATTTTATTCCATTGTGGTCTAAGAGGATACTTGATATAATTTCGATTTTCTTAAATTTATTGAGCCTTGTTTTGTGACCTACTGTGTGGTCTATCTTGGAGAATGTCTTATATGCTGATGAAAATAATATACTTTCTGTAGTTCTTAGGTAGAATGTTTTCTAAATATCTGTTAAGTCCACTTTTTCTAGTGTATTGTTTAAGTCCATTGTTTCTTTGCTGATTTTCTGCTTTGATGGCATGTCTAGTACTGTCAGTAGAGTATTGAGTTCCCCCATTATTATTGTGTTGCTGGTAGGCTGTGGAGAAAAGAGAATGCGTATACATTGTTGGTGGGAGTGTAAATTAGTTTAGCTACTGTGGAATTAAGTTTGGAGATTTCTCAGAGAACTTAAAACAGAACTACCATTCAAGCCAGCAATTATACTACCAAAAAGCATATGCACTCAAATTTTTATCACAGCACCATTCACAACAGCAAAGAGGAATCAATTTAGGTGCTCATCAATGGTGGATTGGATCAAGAAAATGTGGTACACATATGCCATGGAATACTATACAACCATAAAAAAGAGTAAAATCATGTCCTTTGCAGCAACATGGAGGCAGCTGGAGGCCATTATCCTAAGTGAATTAATGCAGGAACAGAAAACCAAATGCCACGTGTTCTCACAAGTGGGAGCTAAACATTGGGTACTCATGAACATAAAAATGGCAACAGTAGATACTGAGGACTACCAGAGGGGAAGGGAGAAGGGCAATTGTTGAAAAACTAACTACTGAGTAGTATGCCCTCTACCTGGATGATGGGATCAATCATACCCTAAACCTGAGCGTCATGTGATATAGCCATGTAATAAACCTGCACATGTTCCCCCTGAATGTAAAATAAAAGTCGAAGTTATAACAAACAAGTAATATACCATTTGTGTATAATAATATTAAAATTATGTCATGATATTTACACCCTTCCTGCTTTTAGTGCTATCATTGTTTTATGTTTTATGTTTTACTTTTACTTATGATATAACACCTCAAATATGTTGCTGTTATTACATGATTTCAACATTCAATTGCCCTTTAAAAATTTAAAGGAAAAAAATGTGTTATATTTTACTACCTATTTAGAATTTCCAGTGCTCTTCATTTATTACCTTATGTCTGAATTTCCATCTTGTTTTATCATTTTCATAGATTTTCCTTAGCATTTTCACAGATTAGATATGCTGGCAACACAATTTGCCTTTATGTTTACAAGATTTTTTACTGGACATAGATTTGTACATTGACAGGTTTTTTTGAAATCACTGTATCACCAGCATCCAGCACGATTCCTGACACACGTAGTGAAGTCATTCCTTAAACACAAGATACATCCTAAAATCAACATGTAAAATGAAAATCATCTGGTCAAATGGCTTTACGTAATGCCTTAGGAAGGTGTGACATTGAAGAGTGACATTCTTTTCTCAGAACGTTCAGCACTGCCAGCTTCTCCTCCAGTGTAGGAGCAGATGACTGGGTTGTTCCTCTTGTTTGACCCTCAGATTAAGTAACTGGCTTGCACTCGTGGCTGACCACACTACATGCAAAATATGTATCTAAACAAAAGAACGACGTTCAGCAAAGTGAGGTGTTCACACTATGAGATGAAAGAACAAATTTGTGCCTTTCATCTCACACTCAACCCAGGGTATATATTAACTGAATATAATGGTGGGATAATTTGCCTGTACTATTTAAACAATTATCTCCTAGTGTGTATAGCTGAGTTCATGTAAATGAAATATGCCTATGAATGCCAATGTCATAGCCACTCAAAAAGTTTCTTTGCGTGAGTGACTTAATTAATTAACACTGTTCTCTCTACTTAAATATCTTCCTTTTGTCTCTGACTATCAAAACTATATACATCTTCACAGCCAAGCTGATGAACCACTTATTCTCCCCAGCAGGCTAATTATTTCATTTATGATGTGTCTACTCTGAAGAACATAATGCAAAACACCTAATACTCTTTGCCCTCCTTTAATCCTCACACCAACCCCATGAGGTAGGAATAATGAATGTTCTTCCCATTTGAAGGATGACACTGAGATGTAGAGAGGTTAACTATCTTGCCCAAGATAGGTGTCATCTACCTTGTTCACTGCTGTCTCCCTAGTGCCAAGAACAGCGTCTTAACAAAAATCTGTTGACTGGGTAGAATGGCTGTCAAATTCTTGACCTGTTTCAACTCACGACCCTAACCATGCTTTATTAGTCTGTCATTTGCAAATTGGCCCCAGCCAATAATATATTAATATTATAGATCTTTATGTGTTTTACATTTGTATTACAAAATCTGTAGGTATCTTCAATGTTTTTCCAAAGTGCACCTGCTGTTGGAGAGTCTGATATGCTTCTCCTTCCTCAGAGCCCCCGTAAGATGTAGGGTCTGTACCACCCACATGGCGCTTAATAAGAGATTGCTTTGCATTGTAGGTACTTGCTGTCATACCAGACTCCTATTAACTTCAACAGGGATGGCGCCAGGTTCAAGAGGCCGAAGAAGAGACCCAGAACCAGCAAATGAGACATAGGGTTTCATTAGCAGGAAACTTATATGCAGGGATGGTCCGGTGGTGCTGGGCTGGACAGAAGAACCACCTTACATACAGGGAAAGTCCAGTGGTGGCAGGCTGGGCAGGACAACCACAACGGCTTACAAAAAGCAATCAGTTTATATAACATATTCACTTAGCACCCTCCCCCTAACAACCTCCACCAAGCAAATTTCATTTAACCCAAAACAAAGGGCCTTACTCCCTTCTACATTCCACTGGATGGCCAGGGGTTCAGATGTTCCTCCTGGACATACAGGCAAGGAACGTATCTCCCAGTTGGCCATTTCTGGATTCCTTAGCTCAGAACTCACACTCAGGTGCATCTGCCATATAGGGTAATTCTCAGGTTATGCTTAAGTTTAATTTCATTGCCAGGTGCGTCTACCACACACTTGCATACACATCTCTATTGCTGTAGGAGGATAGATGCTCACTGACCGGTGTCATTCTCTGAAGTATTCATTAATGGAGTTTTGTTTAACATTGATTGATTGATTTTAAGTTGAAATATCATAATTATATGTATTTGTCATACATAACATGTTTTGAAATATGTATGAATTTGGGAATGTGGCTAAATTGAGCTAATTAACATATGCATTACCTCACATACTTATTATTTTGTGGTGAGAACACTTAAAATCTACTCTCTTAGCAATTTTTAAGAATACAATACATTGTTATTAACTATAGTCACCATGTTGTACAATAGATCTATTGAACTTATTCTTCCTAACTGAAATTTTGTATTTGGACCCTAGTCTTGACAAGGTAAATGACTAGAGTTAATTGCCCTTCTGCTGACACGGTCAAGACCTTGACAATCTAGACCAAAGTAGATGTCTAAGCCTTGCAGACTCCTGGTTTCCATCATATTAGTGTCCTCTTGCCCATACTGGCAGGAATTGGCCAACTGGTAACTATGCCTCAGTCTGTCTAATCAGGTGAGACCGTTTTCTTTAGCAACTGGCAACTTCTGAAACATCAGAGATTTACAAAATGTATTTTACTGCTGACTAAATATGCAAATCAGGAGATAGAAGGGTGACTATTTAAATATTGATGTGATTTACTTAGATCTTAAGATTTACTAATGATTTATACATGTCTGCCATGTGGCTTCGTGGAACCCTTGGATCATTCTGAAGTTCTGGACTAGGAAGACGTTTAGCTTTTAACCGGAAAAAGAGATGCAATGATAATCGTCAACCACAAATGCATCTATTTTAATAAGCAGGGTTATGGTGAGGTTTGCAAATGCAGAAGTCATAGTTAGAAGAGATCATATAGTGAAAGATCCAAGTTCAGAAAACTACCAATGGCAAAATCTAAACTAGGTAAAAATCACTAGACTACACTTCTAAGAGAATTTTTCCATAGGCTGTATCTGTATTATCCTTAGCCAATCAATCATTTTGATCACTACAGTGAGGCTTCAGGAGGGGTGGGTGGAGAGACAAATTTTGGCATTATGTAATAAGTGCTTACTGAATGCCAAGTTCTTTAAGTGGATTATCTCATTTAATTATTACAACTCAGGATGAAGATACTGTTATTATCACCATCTTATGGAAGAGGAAACTGAGGCTCACACAGATCGTGATTTGTTTATGATCATAGCCTATAAGGGCAGAGCTTAGATTTGAATCCAGATCTGACTCCATGTCATGTGCTCACTTTGCTATACCACACTGCCTCTCCGTGGTCTCCTATTAACCTGTGATAATAATAGCCAATGTTTATTGGGAACTATAAGAGCAAAACAATTGAAAATCTGGGCTTGTGCTTTGTAAATAGTTACCATTCATTGAGCTAGGCATGGTGATAAGGGCTTTGCATATAATAGCTCATTTAATCATCAAAACCACTCTACGACATAGGCATTATTATTATATTCACATTTTACAGATCAGGGAACTAAAGCTCAGAGGGGTTAAATGACTGGCCCATAGTTAGCTAGAAATTTTCAGGGCCAGATTTCAAACCTGTCAGTTACCAGAGCTAGAGTCGTTATACCTCCAGTTCAAACCTGAATGTGCATAAGACTCACCTAATGAGGCTATGAAAATATATATTTCTTAGCCCCATCCCTGACAGTCTGAATAAGTAGGTCTTTTAAAGAAGTTTCCAGTATTTTATTGAGGATTTTTGCATCAATGTTCATCAGTGATATTGGCCTGAAATTTTCTTTTTTTCTTGTGTCTCTGCCAGGTTTTGGAATCAGGATGATGCTGGCCTCATAAAATGAGTTAGGAAGGACTCCCTCTTTTTCTATTGTTTGGAATAGTTTCAGAAGGAATGGTACCAGCTCCTCTTTGTACCTCTGGTAGAATTTGGCTGTGAATCCGTCTGGTCCTGGGCTTTTTTTGGTTGGTAGGCTATTAATTACTGTCTCAATTTCAGAACTTGTTACTGGTCTATTCAGGGATTTGACTTCTTCCTGGTTTAGTCTTGGGAGGGTGTATGTGTCCAGGAATGTAGCCATTTCTTCTAGACTTTCTAGTTTATTTGCATAAAGGTGTTTATAGTCTCTGATGGTAGTTTGTATTTCTGTGGGATCAGTGGCGATATCCCTTTAATCATTTTTTATGGTGTCTATTTGATTCTTCTCTCTTTTCTTCTTTATTAGTCTGGCTAGCATTCTATCTGTTTTTTTAATCTTTTCAAAAAACCAGCTCCTGAATTCATTGATTTTTTGAAGGGTTTTTTGTGCCTCTATCTCTTTCAGTTCCTTTCTGATCATAGTTATTTCTTGTCTTCTGCTAGTTTTTGAATTTGTTTGCTCTTGCTTCTCTGGTTCTTTTAATTGTGATGTTAGCGTGTCGATTTTGGATCTTTCCCGCTTTCTCAATGTGGGCATTTAGTGCTATAAATTTCCCTCTAAACACTGCTTCAGCTGTGTTCCAGAAAGTCTGGTACATTGTCTCTTTAGTCTCATTGGTTTCAAAGAACTTCATTATTTCTGCCTTAATTTCATTATTTACCCAGTACTCATTCAGGAGCAGGTTGTTCAGTTTCCATGTAGTTGTGCAGTTTTGAGTGAGTTTCTTAATCCTGAGTTCTAATTTGATTGCAGTGTGGTCTGAGAGGCTGTTTGTTATGATTTCCGTTCTTTTGCATTTGCTGAGGAGTGTTTTACTTCAAATTATGTGGTCGATTTTAGAATAAGTGCTATGTGGTGCTGAGAAGAATGTATATAATATTGATTTGGGGTGGAGAGTTCTGTAGATGTCTATTAGGTCTGCTTGGTCCAGAGCTGAGTTCAACTCATGAATATCCTTGTTAATTTTCTGTCTCATTGATCTGTCTAGTATTGACAGTGGGGTGTTAAAGTCTCCCACTATTATTGTGTGGGAGTCTAAGTCTCTTTGTAGGTCTCCAAGAATGTGTTGTATGAATCCGGCTGGTCCTGTATTGGGTGCATATATATTTAGGATAGTTAGCTCTTCTTGTTGAATTGATTGGTGACAAAAAAAAAATCCCTCAGCATTTGCTTGTCTGGAAAGGATTTTATTTCTCCTTCATTTATGAAACTTAGTTTGGCTGGATATGAAATTCTGGGTTGAAAATTCTTTTCTTTAAGAATATTGAATATTGGCTCCCACTCTCTTCTGGCTTGTAGGGTTTCTGCAGAGAGATCCGCTGTTAGTCTGATGGGTTTCCCTTTGTGGGTAACCCGACCTTTCTCTCTGGCTGCCTTTAACATTTTTTCCTTCATTTCAACCTTGGTGAATCTGACGATTATGTGTCTTGGGGTTGCTCTTCTCAAGGAGTATCTTTGTGGTGTTCTCTGTATTTCCTGAATTTGAAAGTTGGCCTGTCTTGCTAGGTTTGTGAAGTTCTCCTGGATAATATCCTGAAGTGTATTTTCCAACTTGGTTCCATTCTCCTTGTCACTTTCATGTATACTAATCAATTATAGGTTGGTCTTTTCACACAGTCCCATATTTCTTGGAGGCTTTGTTTGTTCCTTTTCAATTTTTTTCTCTAATCTTGTCTTCACGCCTCATTTCAGAAAGCTGAACTTCAATCTCTGATACGCTTTCTTCCGCTTGATTGATTCAGCTGTTGATACTTGTATATGCATCACGAAGTTCTCGTGCTGTGTTTTTCAGCTCCTCCAGGTCATTTATGTTCTTCTCTAAACTGGTTATTCTAGTTAGCAGTTCCTGTAACCTTTTGTCAAGGTTCTGAGCTTCCTTGCATTTGGTTAGAACATGCTCCTTTAGCTCAGAAGAATTTGTTATTACCCACCTTCTGAAGCCCACTTCTGTCAATTCGTCAAACTCATTCTCTGTCGAGTTTTGTGGCCTTGCTGGGGAGGAGTTGTGATCATTTGGAGGAGAAGAGTAATTCTGGTTTTTGAAATTTTCACCCTTTTTGCGCTGGGTTTTCCTCATCTTCATGGATTTATCTACCTTTCATCTTTGAGGTTGATGACCTTTGGATGGGGTTTCTGTGTGGGGATTCTTTTTGTTGATGTTGATGTTATTGCTTTCTGTTTGTTCGTTTTTCTTCTAACAGTCAGGCCCCTCTTCTGCAGGTCTGCTGCAGTTTGCTGGAGGTCCACTCCAGACCCTGTTTTCCTGGGTATCACCAGTGGAGGCTGCAGAACAGCAAAGATTGCTGCCTGCTCCTTCCTCTGGAAGCTTTGTCCCAGAGGGGCACCGGCTTGATGCCAGCTGGAGTTCTCCTGTATTAAGTGTTTGTCAACCCCTCCTGGGAGGTCTCTCCCAGTCAGGAGGCACAGTGGTCACAGATCCACTTGAGGAGGCCGTCTGTCCCTTAGCAGAGCTCGAGCGCTGTCCTGGTAAAACCCTCTTTGTCAGGATCAGCTGCTCTCTTCAGAGCTGGCAGGCAGGAACATTTAAGTCTGCTGAAGCTGCATCCACAGTTGCCCCTTCCCTCAGGTGCTCTGTCCCAGGGAAATGGGAGTTTTATCTATAAGCCCCTGACTGGGGCTGCTGCCTTTCTTTCAGAGATGCCCTGCCCAGTGAAGAGGAATCTAGAGAGGCAGTCTGGCCACAGCCACTTTGCAGTGCTGTGTTGAGTTCTGCCCAGTCCTTAGCACTGTGAGGGGAAAACCACCTACTCAAGCCTCAGTAATGGCGGACACCCCTCCCCCGACCAAGCTCAATCATCCCAGGTCTACTTCAGACTGCTGTGCTCGCAGTGAGAATTTCAAGCCAGTGGTTCTTAGCTTGCTGGGCTCTGTGGGAGTGGGACCCACTGAGCAAGAGCACTTCACTCCCTGGCTTCAGCCCCCTTTCCAAGGGAGTAGACGGTTCTATCTCACTGGGGTTCCAGGCGCCACTGGGGTACGAAAAAGAAAAACTCTCGCAGCTAGTTCGGTGTCTGCCCAAACAGCTGCCCAGTTTTGTTCTTGAAACCCAGAGCCCTGTTGGTGTAGGCACACAAGGGAATCTCCTGGTCTGCAGATTGCAAAAACCATGAGAAAAGCGTAGTATGTGGGTGAGATAGCAAAATCCCTCACAGCTTTCCTTGGCTAGGAAAGGGAGGCTCCCCTGCCCCTTGCACTTCCCAGGTCAGGCAATGCCCCACCCTGCTTCTGCTTGCCCTCCCTGGGTTGCACCCACTGCCTAACCAGTCCCAATGAGATGAACAGCGTACCTCAGTTGGAAATGAAGGAATCACCTGCCTTTTGCATTGGTCTCGTTGGAAGTTGCAGACCAGAGCTGTTCCTAGTCGGCCATCTTCTGCTTGTTTATTTCAGCAGTGAATCCATATGGGTCTGCAGCAACATCAATTCTTGCCTTCCACTCCTGCCCTAAAACTTGCCTCAGTCTCTTTTTCTGCCTTATGCCCCTCAGTCAGATTCTCAACATCGATGCAAAAATCCTCGATAAAATACTGGCAAACCAAATCCAGCAGCACATCAAAAAGCTTATCCACCATGATCAAGTCAGCTTCATACCTGGGATGTGAGGCTGGTTCAACATATGCAAATCAATAAACGTAATCCATCACATAAACGGAATCCATGACATAAACAGAACCAATGGCAGAAACCACATGATTATCTCAATAGATGCAGAAAAAGGCCTTTGATAAAATCCAACACACCTTCATGCTAAAAACTCTCAAAAAACTAGGTACTGATGGAACGTATCTCAAAATAATAAGAGCTATTTATGACAAACCCACAGCCAATATCATACTGAATGGGCAAAAGCTGGAAGCATTCCCTTTGAAAACCGACACAAGACAAGGATGCCCTCTCTCACTACTCCTATTCAACATAGTATTGGAAGTTCTGGCCAGGGCACTTAGGCAAGAGAAAGAAATAAAGGGCATTCAAATAGTAAGAGAGAAAGTCAAATTGTCTCTATTTGCAGATGAAATGATTGTATATTTAGAAAACCCAATCGTCTCAGCCCAAAAATTCCTTAAGCTGGTAAACAACTTCAGCAAAGTCTCAAGATACAAAATTCTTGTGCAAAAATCACAAGAATTCCTATACACCAATAATAGACAGAGAGCCAAATCATGAGTTAACTCTGATTCACAATTGCTACAAAGAAAATAAAATACCTAGGAATACAACTTACAAGGGATGTGAAGGATCTCTTCAAGGAGAACTACAAACCACTGCTTGAGGAAATAAGAGAGGACACAAACAAATAGAAAAACATTCCATGCTCATGGGTAAAAAAATCAATATCGTGAAAATGGTCATACTGCCAAAAGTAATTTATAGATTCGATGCTATTCTCATCAAGCTGCCACTGACTTTCTTCACAGAACTAGAAGAAAACTACTTTAAATTTCATATGCAACCAAAATAGAGCCCATATAGCCAAGACAATCCTAAGCAAAAAGAACAAAGCTGGAGGTATCATGCTACCTGACTTCAAACTATACTACAAGGCTACAGTAATCCGCATAGTAATAGCACCATACTGGTACCAAAACACATATATAAACCAATGGCACAGAACAGAGGCCTCAGAAATAACACCACACATCTACAACCATCTGATCTTTAACAAACCTGACAAAAACAAGCAATGGGGAAAGGACTCTCTATTTAATAAATGGTGCTGGGAAAACTGGCTAGCCATACGCAGAAAACAGAAACTGGATCCCTTCCTTACACCTTATACAAAAATTAACTCAAGATGGATTAAAGACTTAAACGTAAAACCTAAAACTATAAAAACCCTAGAAGAAAACCTAGGCAATACCATTCAGGATATAGGCATGGACAAAGACCTCATGACTAAAACAGCAAAAGCAATTGCAACAAAAGCCAAAATTGACAAATGGGATCTAGTTAAACTGAAGAGCCTCTGCTCAGGAAAAAAAAAAAAATGTCATCAGGGTGAACAGGCAACCTACAAAATGGGAGAAAATTTTTGCAATCTATTCATTGACAAAGGTCTAATATCCAGAATCTACAAGGAACTTAAACAAATTTACAAGAAAAAAAATCAAAAAGTGGGTGAAGGATATGAACAGATACTTCTCAAAAAGAGATTTATGTGCCCAATAAACATATGAAAAAAAACTCATCATCACTGGTCATTAGAGAAATGCAAATCAAAATCACAATGAGATACATCTCACACCAGTTAGAATGGCAATCATTAAAAAGTCTGGAAACAACAGATGCTAGCAAGGGGAGGAGAAATAGGAACACTATTATGCTGTTGGTAGGAGTGTAAATTAGTTCAACCATTGTGGAAGACAGTGTGGAGATTCCTCAAGGACCTAGAACCAGAAATACCATTTAACCCAGCAATCCCATTACTGGGTATATACCCAAAGGAGTATAAATCATTCTACTATAAAAGCACATGCACATGGATGTTAATTGCAGCACAATTTACAATAGCAAAGACTTGGAATCAATCCAAATGCCCATCAATGATAGACTAGTAAAGAAAATGTGGCACATATACACCATGGAATACTATGCAGCTACGAAAGGGAATGAGTTCATGTCCTTTGCAGAGGACATGGATGAAGCTGGAAACCATCACCCTCAGCAAACTAACACAGGAACAGAAAACCAAATACTGCATGTTCTCACTCATAAGTGAGATCTGAACAATGAGAACACATGGACACAGGAAGGGGAACATTACACACTGGGGCCTGTTGGGGGGCTGGGGGAAAGGGGAGGGAGAGCATTAGCACAAATATCTAATGCATGTGGAGCTTAAAACCTAGATGACAGGTTGATAGGTGCGGCAAACCACCATGGCACATGTATACCTACGTAACAAACCTGCACATTCAACATATGTATCCCAGAACTTAAAGTAAAATAAAAATAGGTAAATAAATAAATAATAATATGTGCATTGAAATAAATAATGATAGCAATGCATAATAATGCATTAAATATAGTAAGAATCCATGAATCCATACTGATATTAATTAATTAGTTATTGAGTTAATTATTGGAGTAGAAGGAACAGTTCTTCCTTAGAGTAAAATACAAACTAATAAATCTAGAAGAGGCCGGGCATAGTGGCTCACACTTGTAATCCCAGCACTTTGGGAGGCCGAGGTGGGAGGATCACCTGAGGTCTGGAGTTAGAGACCAGCCTGGCCAACACGGTGAAACCCTGTCTCTACTAAAAATACAAAATTAGCCAGGTGTGGTGGTGCGCACTTGTAATCTCAGCTACTTGGGAGGCTGAGGCAGAGGAATTGCTTGAACCCGGGAGGCGGTGGTTGCAGTGAGCTGAGATCACGCCATTACACTTCAGCCTAGGCAACAAGAGCGAAACTCCGTCTAAAAAAAAAAAAAGACTAAGCCTCCAGTACAGCAGTATTCTTTAAAGAAACTTTCTGGCCACTTGGTGGCCAATTGA
Source organism: Pongo pygmaeus (assembly GCF_028885625.2). NCBI lineage: Eukaryota > Metazoa > Chordata > Mammalia > Primates > Hominidae > Pongo > Pongo pygmaeus. The sequence goes on along the minus strand of NC_072396.2, from coordinate 144,620,414 downwards.
CTAGATTGGGCCCTCCCATTCTGGAAAGACCTGCAGTTCATCTTTACAGGGATATATATATTTTAGAGATGGAGTCTTGCTCTGTCGCCCAAGCTGGAGTGCAGTGGTGCAATCTCGGCTCACTGCAACCTCCGCCTCCCAGGTTCAAGCAATTCTCCTGCCTCAGTCTCTCGAGTAGCTGGGAATACAGGTGTCTGCCACCATGTCCAGCAGATTTTTTGTATTTTTAGTAGAGATGGGGTTTCATCATGTTGGTCAGGCTGGTCTCAAACTCCAGACCTCAGGTGACCCTCCCACCTCGGCCTCCCAAAGTGCTGGGATTACCAGTGTGAGCCACCATGCCCGGCCTTTTTTTTTTTTTTCCCCCTCAAGACAGAGTCTTGCTCTGTTGCCCAGGTGGAGTGCAGTGGCATGATCTTGGCTCACTGCAACCTCTGACTCAGGTTCAAGCAATTCTCCTGCCTCAGCCTCCCGAGTAGCTGTGACTACAGGCTCAAGTCACCACACCTGGCTTTTTTTTTTTTTTTTTTTTTTTTTTTTTAAGTAGAGATGGGGTTTCACCATGTTGGCCTGGCTGGTCTTGAACTCCTGACCTTGTGACCCACCTGCCTCGGCCCCCCAAAGTGCTAGGATTCCAGGCTTGAGCCACCATGCCCAGCCGGCTCAGGGATAGATATTTATCCAGGCATAAGTTTGCCTTTTCTGCTTATAGAGCCTCAGCCAGCACCATTATCTGTGAGCTTATGGAATTCCTGTCCATAGGCCTAGTAGCCCATACAATATAGCATCTGACCAGACTACCACCTCATAGTAAAGCAGTTGCAGGAGAGAGACGGACTCACAGACTTCCTGAAGGCAGGGAACTCCTTAGACCGGATGACAATCCAGGACACTTCCACTTTCTAAGAGTTTATATTTGATTGACATTTTTTGTAATAGTGCTTTCAAACACATGAAGTCAGTTGTTTTCAACTTTTATTTTTGATGTAATTTCAAACTTAAGAGTTGCAATCATCGTAAAAGTACCCCCACAGACCATTTTCTAAGATTTGCCAATTGTCTCCACTTTTGCCCCTGTGTTGGTCCAGATCCTCTGAAAAGCAAATGTCAATAAAGGATTAAATGTACAAGAATGTTATTAAAAGAAATACCTGTGTGAAAGGAAATAAGGAGGAAGCTTGGAGAGTCTGAAAGCACCCTCAGACTGCAATACAATTCTGACTCTGGATGAGGGAAGCAAGGAGAAAAGTTTGGGTGGAAGTGTCCTGGATTGCCATCTAGTCTAAGGGAGTTCCCAGCCCTTGCTGGGAGTCACCAGTGGGTGGTGTGGCACAACAGTCTCGCATAGATTTCAGAATGCAATAGCTGAGGCCCTTAGCCAATTATGGTCCCTGTAGTAAGAGGTCTGTGAGGTGCATTCTCATTGCTGCCACTGTCCATCCACATCTTTGGCCACACAGATTTACTCTACACAGTTTCGTGGAGAAGCTCCTGCATTGTCCCATGAACATTTCTTTCTGAGAGAAAGGTAAGAAGGTAGTTAGTGGGATGAACTACAACCCCACTCGTTGTAGTTGGTCTGAGAGAGTCACCCTCTCCCTCCTCTACTATCCATTCTAAATCCACCCCTCCCTCAGCTATCTCCTCCGCAGGTCTTGTTGACTTCCTGGTGATGTGGTCCAAATCTTTATTCTTGAGTGGTCTGAGACCTACTTAGTCTGGAATTACTGTACTTCCCTATTCAGTTAGAATGGGGCAAGAGAATACCAGGAGGTACCCAAGAGGATCACCTAGGATCGCCACACAATTCCTCCCTGCCACCATTGTGTAAAAACCACCATACCAGCCGGGCGCTGTGGCTCACGCCTGTAATCCCAGTGCTTTGGGAGGCCGAGGCAGTCGGATCACGAGGTCAGGAGATCGAGACCATCCTGGCTAATGCGGTGAAACCCCGTCTCTACTAAAAATACAAAAAATTAGCAGGGTGTGGTGGCGGGCGCCTGTAGTCCCAGCTACTCGGGAGGCAGAGGCAGGAGAATGGCATGAACCCGGGAGGCAGAGCTTACAGTGAGCCGAGATTGCACCACTGCACTCCAGCCTGGGCAACAGAGTGAGATTCTGTCTAAAAAAACACCAAAAAACGAAACAAAACAAAACAAAACCCGCCATACCTTCTCCTGAACGCCAGGATCAACTACCCTTGCCAGTATAGTGGCTCTTCTTACCTGCTTGATCCTGGGGTGCAAGGAATCCAAAGTGCCCTGGAATCACCTCTGACTTGTAGTTAAATAGGACCCTTGCTGTGTTTCCTGGAAAGAGTGCATACCCTTTGAGAAACAAGACTTGCAGCTTAGCAGAGCCCAGAGTTAAAATGACAGAAAGTATAAGCTCCCAGTGGGTCATTAAGAGTGAAAGCAATCAGGGCCACTCATCTTTCCACCGCCTGGATTCTGAACTCATGTATCCTTAACACTGGAGCACAGCACCATATAGCAGTCTGTGATTTAACAAATACACTATACTTTGAAGGTTGGCTCCCCATTTTCAGAGTGTTTCTTCCGAGCTGACACTTCAGTTGTACCTTTAGAAGGCTGCTCCAGGCTGGGCATGGTGGCTCATGCCTATAATCCCAGCACTTTGGGAGGCTGAGACAGGTGGATCACCTGAGGTCAGGAGTTCGAGACCAGCCTGGCCAACATGGTGAAACCCCATCTCTACTAAAAATAGAAAAAAAATTAGCTGGGCATGGTGGTTCATTCCTGTAATCCCAGCTACTAGGGAGGCCGAGACAGGAGAATCGCTTGAACCTGAGAGGTGGAGGCTGCAGTGAGCCGAGATGGTGCCACTGCACTCCAGCCTCCATCCTGGGCAACAGAGCAAGAACTCTGTTTCAAAAAAAAGAAGAAGGCTGCTCCAGTGTTCTATGAGACCAGCTGCCTCTGGATAGTGTGGTAAATGAGATGATCAGTGGAGCTCATGGCATTTGAACTACTCCTGCACCTCCTTTGCTGTGCAGAGGTAGTTTCGTCAGATGCTATGCCGTGTAGGATACTTATGGATCAGGAGTTCCATAAGGCTGCATAGAGTGGTGCTGGCTGTACAAGCAGGAAAGGCAAACTCATGCCTGGATAAGTATCTCTCCCTGTGAGGATCAATTTCCAGGATGGAAGGGCCCAATACAGTCAACTTGCCACCAAGTGGCCAGTATGTCTCTTCAAAGAATAGTGCCATACTGGGGGCGCAGTCTTGGTCTCTGTTGCTGATATGATGCTGAAATGGATGGGAAGAGTTTAAACAGGACTATAGTACTTAGAGCACTGAAGCAAATTTTGTCATTTTCTTCACCTAAATGTTAGAGTTTGATTTTAGAGTACCAACTTTAATGTTACTCCTCTCAGATGAAAAGGTTTCTATCTACTGTCTCCGGACAGTTAAACCCAGATAACATAGTTTCTTAATGTCAGCACTGAGGCTGAAAGCTCACACCTGCTTTCATACCACTGTCAAAGAGGGCAGCTTTTACATGGAATTCATCCAGTCAAAATTCCCAGGCCCATGTTTCTCTCCTTACTTCTCTGGGCAAATGTCCTGCTGATGTTTACACACTGGTTTCCTTTTTGCTCTTTTGGGGTTTTTTGTTTTTTTGAGAAGGAGTCTTTCTCTGTCCCCCAGGTTGGAGTGCAGTGGCGCGATCTTGGCTCACTGCAACCTCTGCCTCCTGAGTTCAAGCAATTCTCCTGCCTCAGCCTCCCGAGTAGCTGGGATTACAGCCGTGTGCCACCATGCCCTGCTAATTTTTGTATTTTTACTAGAGAAGGGGTTTCACCACGTTGGCCAGACTGGTCTCGAACTCTTGACCTCAGGTGATCTGCCTGCCTCAGCCTCCCAAAGTGCTGGGATTATAGGCACGAGCCACCATGCCCAGCCCTTTTTGTTCTTTATGGCTCTATTTTCAATAGATATTTGGAATAAACAGAAGGCCCTGTCAATTCTTGGCTTCTGTCTGTTGTCAGACCCGCTCTAGGATGGCTGCTTTGACCATAAGGCAGATAGGGTTTCTTTTCCATTTCCAAACGAAACAAACAAACGAAATTTGGTAGATATTATTTTTTTATTTTATTCTACTTATTTATTTATTTTTGAAACGTAGTCTCGCTTTGTCACCCAGGCTAGAGTGCAGTGGTGGGATCTCAGCTCACTGCAACCTCCACCTCCCAGGCTCAAGCGATTCTCCTGCCTCAGGCTCCCGAGTAACTGGGACTACAGGTGTGCACTACCATGCCCAGCTAATTTTTGTATTTTTAGTAGAGATGGGTTTTGTCTTGTTGGCCAGGCTGGTCTCGAACTCCTGACCTCAGGTGATCCGCCCGCCTCAGCCTCCCAAAGTGCTGGGATTACAGGCATGAGCCACCGCACCTGGACATTACATATTATCTTTAAACTTAAGTGCACCTTGTGAAATATTAAGTACTTTAAGTTTGAATGGAGTAATCATTAAACACATGTTGACAGAAAGGAGCCAGAGGACTAAGGACTGCAAAGAGTACTTGGAGACCATCTTGTCCACCCTCTTCATTTTACCTATGGAAAAACCAAGGCACAGAGTGGAAACATCACTTGACCATGGTGGTGGAGCTGGGGTTAAAATCCGGGTTTCCTGATTTCTCAAACGAGTGCTCATTCAACTGCATCCTAATGCTTCACTGCTGACAACTTTTAAAATTGTAATTTGCAAAAAACATTATTGTTGTATTCTTGTGAATCACAGTAGAATGTAAGTATATACAGACAAACATAGCTACTGATAAAAACGTTATAACAGCATTCCAGAAAGTCTGGAAAGCAGAAGGGAAACACCAACCATAATGCCACCGTCCTAATGCAGAGTCTCGGTAGTGATTTACCAGTGGCATAATATTAGCTACTGCCAGCACCTCATGGACACATTCACTATTTTTATACTCTCTCCTTTTCTTAAAATGGTTCATTCTGCCTGTCTTCATTTCCTGATTAAATCCATACTGTCACACATTTTTAACATCTCTAATTTTTTTTTTTTTTTTTTTTTTTTTTTTTTTTTGAGATGGAGTCTTGCTCTGTCTCCTAGGCTGGAGTTCAGTGGCACGATCTCGGCTCACTGCAACCTCCGCCTTCCGGGTTCAAATGATTCTCCTGCCTCAGCCTCCCGAGTAACTGGGACTACAGGCGCATGCCATCACACCCAGCTAATTTTTGTATTTTTAGTAGAGACGGGGTTTCACCATGTTGGCCAGGCTGGTCTCGAACTCCTGACTGCAAGTGATCTGCCAGCCTCAGCCTCCCAAAGTACTGAGATTACAGGTGTGAGCCACCATGCCTGGCCTATAATTTATATTTTTAATGAGTCATTTAAAATCCATGCCTTCACATTTTAAGAAAACATTAAAGCTGGGTGAAAACATAGGACATACATTTTTAAAACACTATTATAAAGGACACTGGTCAAATTCTAACCCTTTAGACAGTGATGTTGATCTCCCTTCTCCCTATCCTAGGTGAGGCTTGGGACACAGCTCTTATCATTGCTATAAGGATAAATTTTGTTCTGATATTTTAATGATTCAGGAGAGTAATTTAAGACTTTTGAGATACATGTTATATAGGAATGAAATATTCTTATTTTACTTAAATGCATTTGTTTTGAAATATTAAGATAGTTTTCACTTTAAGAAAACAAATCAAAAATTGAATGTGCAGAACAGTACATTTGAACAATTTGAGTTGCAAAGCAGAACAGTTTTACATAGTTCATGAGAACTGCATGTTAAACCACGTGATGCTCTATTGGCCAAAAAAATAAATAAAGTGACTTGTTTTAGAAGTAAATCGCATTTAGAAAGAAATAAACCTTCAGCTGGGCGCGGTGGCTCATGCCTGTAATCCCAGCACTTTGGGAGGCTGAGGCAGGCGAATCATCTGAGGTCAGGAATTCGAGACCAGCCTGTCCAACATGGTGAAACCCTGTTTCTACTAAAAATGCAAAAATTAGCCGGGCATGGTGGTGCACGCCTGTAATCTCAGCTACTCGGGAGGCTGAGGCAGGAGAATCGCTTGAACCCGGGAGGTGAAGGTTGCAGTGAGCTGAGATCACTCCACTGCACTCCAGGCTGGGTGACAGAGCGAGACTCGAAACAAAGAAAGGGAGAGAGGGAGGAAGGAAGGAAGGGAGGGAGGGAAGAAACTTTCGACAAAAGCCTCCACACTTTCATTTCCACAGAGTTGGAAAGGACCTGGAGAGACCACCTGGTGAAGCCACCTGCCCTTCACAGCAATTGCTCTCCTTGTGGTCCTCTCACCTCGGCTCCCAAAACTAATCCCCACTAAGGCAGTTGTTTAGTCATTTGGTTCCAGTCTATAATGAAAGAATTTCAGGCATTTGACGTGTAATGGGAAAGAGCTTTTTGGACAAAAAACCTTCCAGGTGCCCCTTAAATCACACCATTCTAGTCCTTCCCACTTTCTTTGCTGTCATACATCCATCTCTGAGCTTCATTTTCAACTCCTGCTCAACATGGTCAGAATTTGGAAAGGTGCTTTGAGATGTTTTACACAATTTACAGGCTACCCGAAATTGTTTACAGGCCACTCAACTATTTCAAAATAGCTCTTTCAGTAAGGCTTGTGTAAAGCTTCAAGGTTATCTCAAATTGCATTAGGCTGTGCTTAGGAAACCAGGCAGCCAGCAATCAGCTTGCAATGTTTTTTTGTGGCCCAACAATCAGCTTTGGTTGTTTGTTTATTGATTTGTGTGTAGAGTAACTGGCCTTTGTTGAACATTAAATTTAAAATGCATTATAAAGTAATTAGGTCTATTTCACTCACTAGCACTATGTCTGACCTGCCAATCCAATTTTCTAACAACAACAACAAGAAAAAGTTGAGCCAGACAAAAATCTAACTAACCAAGTTATCAAAAGCTGTTTATTGCCGAGCGCAGTGGCTCATGCCTGTGATCTCACCATTTTGGAAGACCAAGGCGGGTGGATCACTTGAGGCCAGGAGTTCAAGACCAGCCTGGCCAACATGGTGAAACCCTCTCTCTACTAAAAAAATATATACATATATACAAAAATTAGCCGGGCATGGTGGCGCACGCCTGTAGTCCCAGCTGCTTGGGAGGCTGAGGCATGAGAATCACTTGAGCCCGGGAGGAGGTCACAGTGAGCCAAGATCTCACCACTGTACGCCAGCCTGGGTGACAGAGCAAGGCTCTGTCTCAAAAAAAAAAAATGTTAACCAAGTTCCTTCTTCCTCCATTCTCTAGCAGATTCCTCTTAAGCATACTTACCAGGAAAAGGAAAAGATATTTTAGGGAAAAGATACTTGAAAAAAGCCAGAATATCACTGATCTGCATGACAGGCACACAGTGAAGAGAGAGTAAAGATCTCTGGCTATGCAGCAGAAGTCTGCAGCCCCAGCCCAAGTTCTTCCCTGTGTTGGTCAAATCATTTCCAGTCTCTGGGCCTCAGTTTTCTCTTCCAAATCCTTCTCAACTTCAAAAGTCTTAGATTTGGAATATTCCCAGCACACACAAAAAAATAAATGTTTGAAATGATGGATACCCCAGTTGTCCTGATTTCATTATACATTGTATGCCTGTATCAAAATACCACATGTACTTCAGAATATGTACAATCATTATGTATCAATTTTTAAGTCTATGTACCGACTGGTGTTGAAGGAAAAGCTATTCTTTAGGTTTCAAACTTCCACGTCACTTGTATTAAAAATTATACATAAATAGGCCGGGCACAGTGGCTCATGCCTGTAATCCCAGCATTTTGGGAGGCCGAGGCCGGCAGATCACGAGGTCAAGAGATCGAGACCATCCTGGCCAACAGGGTGAAACCCTGTCTCTACTAAAAATACAAAAATTAGTTGGGCCTGGTGGCGGGTGCCTGTAGTCCCAGCTACTCAGGAGGCTGAGGCAGGAGAATCGCTTGAACCCGGGAGGCAGAGGTTGCAGTGAGCTGAGATCGTGCCACTGCATTCCAGCCTGGTGACAGAGTGAGACTCCAACTAAAAAAAAATATATGTATATACACATATATATATAAAAATACATTTTTTTTAACCAGGATGGATATGCACTTTAAATATTAATTTGACTTTCTCTAGGTGGTGTTTATGAAAGATATTTTTTGTTTGTATTTCCTGTTTTTAAGACAGTGGCATAAGTTCTTCATTTAAAAAAATAAACATTTTTAAAAGTTTCATCCTGATTATAATGAATGAGTAACTCTGCATTATCTTAGAGTGCAGCATTAAGTTTGTTGCGCATGAGATTTTAAAGGATTTGATTTTGATCATCCCTGGAGCAACCCTGAGAGATGGGTGGATGGTGTCTTGTTTCTGTAGATCAGCGTTTTCAACTGAGGTTCTGTAAAGCGATTAAGCCCTGATGCCCTAAGGCGTCCACCCTGTGTAATGAATTAACTTCTTTCCTATGCATGTAGAGTGGTACCAGTCATTTTTCCTTAAAGAAATGAAGGAAATTGAGGAAATAGTCACTCAAATAATTTTCTCTTTTCAGCAGTTCATATGAGGAATTTAGTTGAAAAAGACTACACACCAGGCAAAAAAACATTCACCTACTTGATCACTTGATGAGTAGTTCCTTAAATTTCACTTTGAGTCATAGGTTAGTAAAATTGTTTGAATTAAGTTTATTTATTGCTGTAGGCTCCAGGAATGAAAACTAAATGTTTTAAAGATTATTTTTTTCCCTAGGTAGTAAAGATTATTAAAATTTCCAGTTATTGAATTAAGAAATCTAGCCAGGTGCAGTGACTCACACCTGTAATCCTAGCACTTTGGGAGGCTGAGGTGGGAAGTTTGCTTGAGGTCAGGAGTTCAAGACCAGTCTGGGGAATACAGCAAAACCTCGTCTCTACTAAAAAATCAAAAAAATTAGCCAGGTGTGGTGGTGCATACCCATAGTCCCAGCTACTCAGGAGGCTGATGTGGGAGGGTTGGTTGAGCCCAGGAGATTGAGGCTGCAGTGAACTGTGATCGTGTCACTGAATTCCAGCCTGGGTGACAGAGCAAGACCCTGTTTCAAAAAAAAAGGATACTCTGGGCACACTGTCTATAGGGTAGCTCTGTTCCAGAAGGAGAAGTTTAAAAAACAGAGAGAGAGAGAGAGAAAATTTATAAAATTAAAAAAAAGAAATCCTTTTATCTGCACAATTTAATGATAGTGATCAATCAGGTTTTTAATACACAAGGCACCAATAAGTACTCTTTAGTGAGCAGGAAAACTTTTAAAACAAAAACAATGAGATTGAACAAAATCAGAGGTCCAATCAAGAGCATTTTACCAAATCAATTAGCTCCTGCAGTAACTATTTGTGAATCACATGTTTTTTTCCTCAGTCCCATCCAAATCCTCATTTGCTCTGTAAGTCTGAATCCAAGATAAGAATAGTAATAATAATAATGGCTAATAACTTCAGGTACATTTGCTCTTCACAAACTCTACCATTTTAATACAAAGAAACTGAGGTCTAGACACTTAAAATAACTTGTTGAAGGATTCACATTTAATAACTGGTGGAACTCTGGAAATTTGTGTCTTTCTAAGTTGTCATGTTTATGGGCATACATTTATTTATAATATTTTCTTGTTATCCTTTTAATATCTTTAGAATTTATAGTGATATAACCATTCTCATTCATGTTATTGGTCATTTGTCTCTCTTCTCTTTTTTTTTTTTCCTGGTAAGTATGGCTGGAGATTTATTGATTTCATTGATCTTCTCAAAGAAGCAGCATTTGATTTCATTGGATTTTCTCTATTGTTTTGGTTTTTATTGTTGTCTCACATTTCATTTACGTCTGCTCTGATCTCAATTAATCTTAATTATTTCCTTTCCTCTGCTTATGTTGAGTTTAATTTACTCTCCTTTTTCTAGTTTCTTAAAGTGAAAACTGAGGTCGCTGACTTAAGACCTTTCTCCTTTTCTTTTTTCTTTCTTCTTTCTCCTTTTTTTTTTTTTTTTTTTGAGACAGAGTTTCGCTCTTGTTGTCCAGGCTGGATTGCAATGGCACAATCTCGGCTCACTGCAACCTCCGCCTCCCAGGTTCAGGTGATTCTCCTGCCTCAGCCTCCCAAGTAGCTGGGATTACAGGCGCCCACCACCAGCCTGGCTAATTTTTTTGTATTTTTAGTAGAGATGGGGTTTCACCATGTTGGCCAGGCTGGTCTCGAACTCCTGACCTCAGGTGATCCATGCCCCCCCAGCCCCAGCCTCCCAAAGTGCTGGGATTACAGGCATGAGTCACCACGCCTGGCCTCTCCTTTTCTAACATAAGCATTTAGTGCTATAAATTCTCCCCAAGCACTGCTTTAGTAGCACTCTACAAATTCTGTTATACTGTATTTTCATTTTTATTCATTTCAAAATACTTGCTAATTTCCCTTCTGATATCTTTTTGGGCCCATATGTTATTAAGAAATGCGTTGTTTAGTTTCCAATATGTGGGGGATTTTCAAGAGAACTTTTTGTTATTGATGTCTAATTTAATTCCCTAGTTGTCAAACAGCCTGCTCTGTATGGTTTGAATCCTTTTAAATTATTCGATCCTTATTTTCTGACACAGTGTATGCACTATGGTAAATGTTCCACAGACACTTGGAAAAAAACGTGTTATTCTACTTTTGTTGGGTTGAGTCTTCTGTAAATGCCAATTATGTCAAGTTGGTTGATAGTACTGTTCAACTTTTTTCTTTTCCCCCACTGGCTGGGCTTTTTTTTTCTAATTTTAAGTTGCAGGATACATGTGCAGAATGTGCAGGCAGGTTACATAGGTATACATGTGCCATGGTGGTTTGCTTCACCTATTGACCTGTCTTCTATGTTCCCTCCCCTCATCCCCCAACCTTCCAACAGGCTCTGGTATGTGATGTTCCCCTCCCTGTGTCCATGTGTTCTCATTGTTTAACTCCCACTTATGAGTGAGAACATGCAGTGTTTGGTTTTCTGTTCCTGTGTTAGTTTGCTGAGGATGATAGCTTCCAACTTCATCCATGTCCCTGCAAAAGACATGAACTCATCCTTTTTTTTTTTTTTTTTTGAAACAGAGTCTTGCTCTATTGCCTAGGCTGGAGTGCAGTGGTGCAATCTCAGCTCACTGCAACCTCCGCCTCCCAGGTTCCAGCAATTCTCCCGCCTCAGCCTCCCGAGTAGCTAGGACTACAGGCACCCGCCACCACACCCAGCTAATTTTTTGTATTTTTAGCAGAGACGGGGTTTCACTATGTTGGCCAGGCTGGTCTCAAACTCCTGACCTTGTGATCCACCCACCTCAGCCTCCCAAAGTGCTGGAATTACAGGCGTGAGCCACCGCACCCAGCCTGAACTCATCCTTTTTATGGCTGCATGTTCAACTTGTCTATATCCTTCGCAATTTTCTACCTACTTGTAGCAATAATTGAGGAAGAAGTATTGAGATTTCTGACTATAATTGTTATTTATCCTTGCTGCTTCTTCAATTTTGCCTCATACATTTTGGAGTTCTGTTCTTGGGTGCATAAACACTTAGAATTATTATTTCCACTCAATGAATTGACCCTTTTGTCATTATGAAACAACTTCCTTTATCTGTGACAATAATCTTTGCTTTTGAATTTACTTTGATATTTATGTAACCACTCCAGCTTTCATCTAACTAGTGTTATCACAGTATATACTTTTCCATCCTTTCACTTTGCCCCAGCTCTACTGAGGTACAATTGGCAAATAAAAATTATATATATTTAAAGTGTACAATGTGATGTTTTGATATACATTGTGAAATAATTACCACAATCAAGCTAATTAACATATCCATCATCTCACATAGCTACTTCTTCTTGTGTATGGTGAAAATACCTAAGATCTATTCTATTGGTAAATCTCAAGTATAGAATACCTTATTATGAACTATTATCATGCCAACCTAAAATAACAATGGAGAGAGATTCTGCAAAGATAATGGGTTTATTCAGGAATTAGCAGGATTATAATCCAAGACATGTGCTATGATGGATCATAGGCATATCCAGGGAGGCTGAGGCAAGGGGAAACTTATAAAGGCAAAATGAAGACTGTTACAGAAATTATTTTGAAACGATTATTCTTGGCTACAAGAATTAATAACAAGGGTGGCGTCAGTCAAAGGCTGAATAGGCAGTTGCTGAGCAGACATCCTCGCCTAAGTGTTTTTTTTTTTTTTTTTTTGAGACAGGGTCTCACTCTGTCACCCCAGCTGGAGTGCAGTGGTGCAATGGTGGCTCAGTGCAGCCTCCACTTCCCTGGCTCAATTGATCCTCCCACCTTAGCCTCCCGAGTATCTGGGACTACAGTTGTGCACCACTACACCTGGCTAATTTTTGTATTTTTTGTAGAGATGGGATTTCTCCATGTTGCCCAGGCTGGTCTTGAACTCCTGAGCTCAAGCAATCCGACTGTCTTGGCCTCCCAAACTGCTGGTATTACAGATGTGAGCCACTGCACCCAGTCTGCATAAGTATTTTTTGTGCAAGATTGCGGTGGTCCTTGTGCAAAGTTATGGTTTTCGGAGAGTACTTGGAATACTTTTTATCACAGGCATGTGTGTGTTAGAGCCCCTCCATTATGGCCTCCTGACTCCATTTTGTTAGGGTTTGGCATAAGTGACTTCATTTTGATTCTGAAAACTCTCACAGTCACCATACTGTACATTATGTCTCCAGAACTTATTCATGTTACAACTGCAAGTTTGTACCCTTTGACCAATCTGGCCATCCTTTTATTTTTAACCTATTTGTCTTTATATCCAAAGTTGGTTTCTTATAGGCAGAAGGTTGCTGAGTGTTGCTTTTTTATCCAATATGACAATCTCTGCCTTTAACTGAAGTGTTTAGACCATATACATTTAATGTAATTACTGATATAGTTACATTTAATTGTATCATCTCATTAGTAGTTTCTCATCTCTTTCTGCCTTATTTGGGATTATTTATTTATGATTTCATTTTATTTCCTCCGTTAACTCATTAGCTATATCTCTTTGTTTTATTGTTTTAGTGATTGCTTTAGGGTTTATTGGATACATCTTCATCTTCTCAGAGCCTACCTCCAATTGTTATCCCATTTCACATACAGTATAAGAACTACACAATCATATACCTTCATTTCTTACCTCCTGGCCTTTGTGCTATTACTGCCATATATCATACCTCTACTTTATTGTAAACCCTCAGAAAGTCTGCCTGTCTCCACCTGGATTCCTCCTTCATGCAGTGTGGCCTGGAAACTCTCTTAGTGTAATAACCTGGGACACTGTAGCATTCATCTTATGTTCCATCTCCCATCTCCCAGGATCACTATCCTCTATTGCCTGATGTTTTGCATCTTAAGACTGCTGTTTCATATATATTTTGTCTGTTTGTTGTTGTTGTTGTTGCTTCATGTGGCAGAATAAATGCAGCCCATATTGCCCCATCTTGCTTGAACGCTGAACTCCAGGCTAGGGGTGGTGGCTCACATCTGTAATCCCAGCACTTTGGGAGGCCGAGGCAGGTGGATCACCTGAGGTTGGGAGTTCGAGACCAGCCTGGCCAACATGGTAAAACCCTGTCTCTACTAAAAAAAAAATATATCTATATATCTATATATCTATATATATATCCAGGCATGGTGGTAGGTGCCTGTAATCCTAGCTACTTGGGAGGCTGAGGCAGGAAAATCGCTTGAACCCAGGAGGCGGAGGTTGCCGTGAACTAAGAACGTGCCATTGCACTCCAGCCTGGGTGACAGCATGAGACTGTGTCTCAAAAAAAAAAAACAAAGAAAGAAAGAAAAAGAAAAGGAAAGCTGAACTCCAGAAGAAGCTTTTTGAGACCAGTTAGGGAGCCTACTTTGTCTCAGAACAAGGTTGCAATTAGGCAGGTACTTTAGGATTGACAAATATCTGAAAAAAAAATGCCTCAGCTAGTGATGGATGAGTGAGCCTGGGTTCTATGAAAGCGTTTCAGGGGAATTACTTGGAGCTGAGAATGAAGCAAGTCCCCAAATGAGAGGCAGTGTCTAAGGGACACTGGCAAAGAAACAGGCCAAGGATTGTGGAAGGACAGATTGAAATCAGTAACCCAAGTTAATGGTGACTTCTCAGACTATAACCTGCTTATTGTGAGTAGACGGTGTTAGCTAGTATTTTTGCAGATATAAACTGGGATTCAGAAAGAGCATAGTTTGACTAACTTGCAGTCTTTGTGGGGCTAGTGTGGCTAATTTCTTATTATCTAATAAAAATAGAGGGCCGGGCACGGTGGCTCACACCTGTAATCTCAGGACTTTGGGAGGCCGAGGTGGGCAGATCACCTGAGGTCAGGAGTTTGAGACCAGCCTGGCCAACATGGTGAAACCCTGTCTCTACTAAAATTACAAAAAATTAGCCGGGTGTGGTGGCGGGTGCTTGTAATCCCAGCTACTCGGGAGGCTGAGGCAGGAGAATCTCTTGAACCTGGAAGGCAGAGGTTACAGTGAGCCGAGATCACGCCGTTGCACTCCAGCCTGGACAATAGGGCGAAAGTCCGTCTCAAAAAAAAAAAAGAAAAAAGAAAAGAAAAAAAAATGCAAACTTATTTCCATAGCTTTGAAGTAATCGAGATGCTTATGATTATTTTATCCTCATAACAAGCCTTGGATGAGATTTCCCCCATTTGACAGATTAAAAAAATTAAAGTATCAAAATGTTTAAATGATCTACCAAAATTTAATCAGTTAATAAATAAGCACATGAGCAGGGATTTGACCTGAGGGTCACATGACTGCAAAGCCAAGACCTTAATGACCATCTGTAGCACTGCCAAAAGGAAGGGAGATTGAGGTGGAACTTTATAACTGTGAGTCCGGAATATGTATGCGCGCAGGAGTCAATGAACAATGAAAACCTGAGGCCATAGGAGGTGTTTCAGTTATCTATCGTGCATAACAACCATTGCCAAAACTTAATGGCTTAAAACAGCAACCATTATCTCACATTGTTCTATTAGTGAACTTGTCTCAGCTGGGCAGTTCCTTAGCTGGTTTCACTTGGATTATCTCATGTGGTTGCAATTAGATAGTAAGATGGCAACCAGGCTAGAGTCATCTGGAATGCTCGGAAGGTTGAGCCTTTCTCTTTTTCCTTGTATATCAAGACCTCGCCACTCCAGGTGGCCTTTCCAGCAAGGTATTTAGGCTTTTTTTTTTTTTTTTTTTGAGACGGAGTCTCGCTCTGTTGCTGGTACTTAGGCTTTTTACATGGTGACTGAGAGCTCCAAAAATTGCATATTTCCTTCAAGCCTTCACTAACAGTTTCTACACGGCCATTTCAGCTTTTGCCCACTGCCACGTTTTAGATTCTTGTTACATCAGCACTCCACTTTCACATATTAATTTCTATTTTGGTCACTTTTTTTTTTTTTTTTTTGAGACAGAGTTTCACCCTTGTTGCCCAGGCTGGAGTGCAATGGCGCTATCTCAGCTCACTGCAACCTCTGCCTCCCAGGTTCAAGCGATTCCCCTGCCTCAGCCTCCCGAGCAGCTGGAATTACAAGCGTGCACCACCACACCCAGCTAATTTTTGTATTTTTAGTAGAGACAGGGTTTCTCCATGTGGGTCAGGCTGGTCTCAAACTCCCAACCTCAGGTGATCCACCTGCCTCAGCCTCCAAGGGCTGGGATTACAGGCGTGAGCCACCACGCCCGGCCTTGGTTACCTATTATTACATAACAAGCCACGCTAAAACTTAGTGGCTTAAAACCATTGTATTATCTATCATGGTGCTGTGGGTTTATTGAGCTCAGCTGTGAAGCTCTGCTGGTCTATCTTGGGAGCCCTCCTACAGTTGCAGTCACATGATAGCTGAGGCTGGAGTCATCTGGAGGCTTGACTGGGACACTGGTACAGCTGGACTGCTATGTCTCTCCATATGGTCTCAGGGCTTCTATCCTCCACACGACCTCTCCCTGTGGTCTCTGCAGAAGAGTGGCTAGACATTTTACACAGTGGCTCAGGGTTCCCAAAAGTGAGTATTCCAAGAGATAGGAAGCAGAAACTGCCAGTCCTCTTAAAGTCTAGATCTAGAACTGACACAGTGTCTCTTCTACAGCATTCTATTAGTTAACACCAGTCACAGGCCAGCCCATATTTAATGTGGGCAGAGATTACACAAGGGTGCAAATGCCAGGTCGTGAGGTTCGCTGGGGGCCATCATCAGAATCTAGCTACCACAGCGGGCCAAAGGCAAACTTTACTTACTTCATCATTATTAATTCTTATCTTGGGTTTTGTTTTTATTGTCTGTATGTTGCAATCCAATGGGCAAAACCTGAGTTAGACTTTCAGACTCACTCAACCAGCAGTAAAATCTCCCAAAGAACAAAGATAATCATAATCCACAGTTGCCTCGTTAACAGGTTCTCTCCTTGTTCTAGGCCAATGGGAGCTGATTTTTTGCGCTAAAATAAATTCCTGAAAATTTATTCTCACATGTCTTTCAGAACTCTATATGAGAGCCTAAATACATTTCAAAAAGCAAATTTAAAGTTGTTTGATGATCAAAGAGGATTTGACAGTGGACCCGTGGTGCAATGGTCAGAAAGATATTTTGAAATAAGCTTCTGGAAGTTCATCCAAATGTGAGAGCTATCTGACAAAAAAAAAAAAAATAAGAACCAGTTTGAATCCATCTGGTTAAAATTAAAACACAATTTCACCATATAATATGGTGTAATACTTGAGAGCTGTTCAGAAGTAGTCAGGTCTAGCAGGTAAGGTCTGGCAGATGCCGTACGTGAAGTCAGGCAAAATGTGAGGTACCGAGAGGTTAGCTGCCTAAGGCAGAGGTGAATGCATTATGCAACATCTATGCAGGCTTTTTTTCTGTTCCTTACATGCACCAACCTCTGACCTGACTTAGAATCCTTTCCCAAGTGGCTCCCCCAACCTGGAATGCTCTCTCTCTGCCCCATCAGCTGATGCAACTTAATGCCACTAAATTTGAAAACTTTTACAAATTTGACAAACTCCTAGAAACCTACAATGACATGCCATTTTAACCTCATTAGTTTGGCCAAAATTTAAAGTTCTGGCAACTTCAAATGGTAGCAAAGGATGTAAACCAATGGAAACTCTCATACATTCCAGTAGGAACATAAACAGATATAATACAACCACTTTGGAAAAGGATATTAGGTTGTTTTGTAAAAGTTGAACATTTGTATTCACTATAATGCAGCCATTTGTTTCCATGTATATTCCCTAGAGAAACTTTTACACCATGTCCCACAAGTCATGTACGTGAGCATTTATAGCGGCATTGCATGTAATAGTGAAAAACTGGAAACAAGCCAAGTGTCTATCAGCAGGAAAATGAATGAGTACATTCTGGCACGATCATGTGCCAGAATTCTATACAGAAATCTATACATCGGTGAAATTGGAATAGAATAGAATTGAATGTATAGAATTCTATACATTGGTGAAAAAAGAACCGCAAGTACACCAAGCAACATGGATGAATCTCACAAGCAACTTTGAGTGAATAAAGCAAGTCACAGGAGAAACGTAAAATATCTTTCCATTTTTATCCATTTCAGAACAAAGCGAAACTAAACACACATACTTTTGGAATAAAACATTAATGAAAATCAAGGGAATGAAAAAAAAGAATAGTGGCTATCTCAGGGCAAGGAGACGAGGATAGGGTCAGAGAGGAGCACCCAAGGAGATTCAGTGGCATTGGTGGTGCTGTTTCCTTAAGTTAGTTGGTGCATTCGTAAGTATTGGTTTTATTATTTAGCTTCATAAGACATAGATATACATTGCCTTGTGTGCAATCGTATTCCTGTAATTTGTATTTCTTTGTACATCGTTTTCTAATGAAACTTTTTTTAATAGTTTCCGTTTATATTCCCAGCTTATTTTCAAAACCTCCTGGCTCTGCCACTTACTACCTGTGGGAATTTAGGCATGATACTTAGCCGTTCTGGATCTCAGTAGGCTCATCTGTAAAAGGAAGATGATAATGCAATGATAATGCCTACCCAGCTGGCCTCCACCCAAGGGATTGCTGCGAGAATTCCATGCCTGGCATATGGTGGTGCTAATATGCGCTAGTTCCTCTGAGGGACACTGCATTCCGATGAGCAAACCCTCCAACCTGAACTCCTTGTAAAGATTTAGTAAAAGTAGTCAGCTTTTGGCCGGGTGCAGTGGCTCACGCCTGTAATCGATCCCAGCACTTTGGGAGGCCGAGGTGGGTGGATCACCTGAGGTCAGGAGTTCGAGCCTGGCCAACATGGTGAAACCCCGTCTCTACTAAAAATACAAAAATTAGCCGGGCTTGGTGGCCGGCGCCTGTAATCCCAGCTACTCGGGAGGCTGAAGCAAGAGAATCGCTTGAACCAGGGAGGCGAAGGTCGCAGTGAGCCGAGATCGCGCCACTGAACTCCCACTTGGGCAACAAAGCCAGACCCTGTCGAAAGAAAGAAAGAGAGAGAGGGAGGGAGGGAGGAAGGAAGGAAGGAAGGAAGGAAGGAAGGAAGGAAGGAAGGAAGGAAGGAAGGAAGGAAAGAAAGAGAGTCAGCCTTTTTACGGGGTGGTGCGAGGGGACTTGTGTTTCCTCCCCATGTCCTTCCCACTTTTCTTCTACCCCTGGAGAAAAAAATGAAAATCTCTAATTATTAGAGCCCTTTTCAAATGCAACCTTGGGTCATTAACACCCTGATGTTTGTGTTCCTTGCCCACACGATGGCAGAATAGGCAAAGAAGTGTGAAATGGATACTAGCATGTCAAGATCTCCTTTAGAGGATGGTTAAAACCTTCTAGAAAGCAAGCTATTACGATTTCATTAATGTCAGTCACTGAATAAATTGAGGCTGGATGACAGTTCAGATCAAACCAGCTATTCATTCTTTATGTGGTAATAACTAGAGCACATTAACAGACATATGGCATATGAGATTTCAAAATAAACAAAATAATTTCTAGTACTACAGATGCTTCCTACATGTTCTACCTGAGAGCACATGCATATATGTGCATGTGTGAAGACCCTGGAGGGCACGCATGTGTACACATGTTGTGAACATACGCAGGTAAGAATACACATGCCTTTGCACTGGCAGGGAAGTCTCACTGGCTATGCACAGAGATATAAGAGGGGAAGCTGTTAACAGCCTTCTCACCAGAAATGTCCATGCCTGCAAAGAGGAGATGTGTTGGTAACTGCTGGCAGGGGAACATTTAAAATTCCAGTGAACGTGGGTGTCAGACTCATTCTACCTCAGTAGCATCCTCTGTGCTACAGAGGTGTGGCTGGGGGCTGCTGTCCCGAGAACAAGTATGCAGGGCCTGGCTTTGACCCATCAATCTGAATTAATGGCTCAGGGGCCTCTGTGCTATTATCCTGTTGTTTATATACACACATCACATCAATTTGTATTCGTTAGGGCTCTTGTGGTTGAAAATGACACAAAGCCAGTTCCAACCAGTGAATCAAAAAAAGGACTATATTAATACATATAATCAAACCACTAGAAGGGCAGCAATGCAGATGGCTGTAGGAAAACAGGAATTGTAACTCTCCTTGGAAGACTCTCCGTCTTTCATCTTTATGTTTCTCTTTATGTCACTTTTATTCTTTGTTTGTTTATTTTGAGACAGAGTCTCGCTTTGTGGCCTAGGCTGGAGTGCAGTGGCATGATCTCGGCTCACTGCAACCTCTGCCTCCTGGGTTCAAACAATCCTCCAGCCTCAGCCTCCCAAGTAGCTGGGATTATAGGCATGTGCTACCATGCCTAGCTAATTTTCGTATTTTTAGTAGAGACGTGGTTTCACCATTTTGGCCAGGCTAGTCTTGGACTCCTGTACTTAAGAGATATGCCCGCCACAGCCTCCCAAAGTGCTGGGATTACAGGCACGAGCCACCACATCCAGCCACTTTTATCCTTTCTAATTAGCTTACTCCTGCCATCAGGGGCTGTGTCACAGGTACCTTTGGACATCTTTTCCAAGTTTACTTGCGCTGGTGGTAAAGGAATTTCTCAGCCCAGATTGTTTGAAAAATCTTTGGGGAAAACTTCTGATTAGCCTGTCCTGAGTCACATGCCCAACTATAAACCAATCACTATGGTCAGAGATGGGAACCGATTACTGGTCTAGCCTGAGCCACATGCCCACCTTTGTGGCCAGGAGAGAGGGATACTATAATTGTTAGTTCTTATCAAGACCATTTGGTTGAGGTGTAAAGAAGTGGTTTTCCAAAATAATATATTTCCTGCCCCCAAGAAGATAAAACAATTCATTATGTCTGTGAAAAAGAGAAGGAAGGACTGTAAAGTTCCATATATATGTATATATGATCAACCCTATTGATTATATTTTATGTTATTTACATATTCTACCTCCTTAATAATTTTGTGTCCACTTGATTTATCTTGTGCTGAAAGTTGTGTAGTATAACTGTGCTTCTATCTGTTTGTTCTTATATCTCTTCTACTTTTTGTTTCATAAAGTTAAACACTAGAGTTGATTGGCAACCACTCACTTTCCATTTGGGGACTCTTCTGCTTCTCTTTCTGGCCCCCATTGTCAAATTCCCTTCAGTCTCTGACTCCTGATATTAACAACATAGGTATTATCTGCCGGCCTACTTTATTGACTCTCTAAGAGTGGGTACTATATCCAATAATAATAACATTTCTTGACCACTTATTTTATTTTATTTTATTTTATTCTATTTTATTTTTTTGAGACAGAGTTTTGCTTTTGTTGCACAGGCTGGAGTGCAATAGCACGATCTCGGCTCACTGCAACCTCCGCCTCCTGGATTCAAGTGATTCTCCTGCCTCAGCCTCCCGAGGCAGGTGCCTGCCACCACACCTGGCTAATCTTTGTATTTTTAGTAGAGACAGGATTTCACCATGTTGGCCAGGTTAGTCTTGAACTTCTGACCTCAGGTGATCCACCCCACTCGGCCACCCAAAGTGCTGAGATTACAGGCGTGAGCCACTGCGCCCGGCCCCTCTTGACCACTTATTATATGCTAGGTACTGTGCTAAGTGTCATACATGCATTGTTTAATTTAATCCTCATTGTATCCCCATTCAGAAGCTTCTATTATTTTTTTCTTAAACTTTTTGGATACATCATAATTGTACATATTTATAAGGGTACATGTGATCAATTTTGACACATGCATACAATGTGTAATGACCAATTCAGGGTATTTAGGATATCCATCACCTCAAACATTTATGATTTCTTTGTATTGGGAACATTTCTACATTTCGAATCTTCTCATTTATGATTTGTTTGTATTGGGAACATTTCAAATCTTCTCTTCTAGCTGTTTTGAAATATACAATATGTTGTTGTTAACCATAGTCACTTTGTATGCTATTGTATGCTAGAACTTATTCCTTCTTCCTAACTATATATTTGTACCCATTAACCAACCTCTCTTTATCACCCTCCTACCCTTGCCACCACACACACACATCCTTCTGAGCCTCTGGAAACTATCATTCTACTCTCTACCTCCATGAGATCAACTTTTTAGCTCCCACATATGAGTGAGAACACGAGACATTTGTCTTTCTGTGCCTAGCTTATTTCACCTAACATAGTGATCTCCAGTTCCATCCATGCAGAAGATTCTATTATTCTTACAGATGTAGATTTTTTTTTTTTTTTTTTTTTGAGATGGAGTCTCACTCTGTCACCCAGGCTGGAGTGCAGTGGCATGATCTCAGCTCACTACAACCTCTGCCTCCGAGGTTCAAGGGATTCTCCTGCCTCAGCCTCCCGAGTAGCTGGGACTGCAGGCGCCCGCCACCACGCTGGCTAATTTTTGTATTTTTAGTAGAGGCAGTGTTTCACCATGTTGGCCAGGCTGGTCTTGAACTCCTGACCCCAAATGATCTACCCCCCTCCCTTGGCCTCCCAAACTGCTGGGATTACAGGCGTGAGCCACTGTGCCCAGCCAAGATGTGGATCTTAAAGTACAGAACTTGGACATGAACTTGTCCAAGGGTCAGCCAGTTAGTAAATGGTGGAGCCAGGATTTCAACCCATTTTGGCTTCAGATCTATGCTCTGTAATATATGTAAATGCAAAGAAAAAGAACTCAAGGGACACATATCAGCCATTACCTTGGGAAAGAAGAATGGGATGGAGGGTGGTCAAGGGTGTCAGTCATGTTTTGCCTTATAAATGTTTACATCTGACTTTTTTTTTTTTTTGAAACAGAGTCTCACTCTGTTGCCCAGGCTGGAGTGAAGTGGCACGATCTCGGCTCACTGCAACCTCCACCTCCCAGGTTCAAGCGATTCTCCTGCCTCAGACTCCCAAGTAGCTGGGATTACAGGCACCTGCCACCACGCCTGGCTAATATTTGTCTTTTTAGTAGAGAGGAGGTTTCACCATGTTGGTCAGGCTGGTCTCAAACTCCTGACCTTGGGTGATCCACTCTCCTTGGCCTCCCAAAGTGCTGGGATTACAGGCGTGAGCCACCGTGCCCAGCCACATCTGACTTTTTTTTTTACAAGGAAATGGTTTAAGCATTAGTTGTGTATTTTTTTTATATTTTTATTGTAGAAAATTAATACAACATAAAATTTACTATTTTAACCCTTTTTGAGTGTACACTTCAGTGACATCAAGCAGATTCACGTTGCTGTACAGCCATCATCACATCCATATCCAGAAGTTTTCCACCATCCCAAACTGTACCTCTGTCCCCATTAAACAATAATTCCCCATTCCCCACTCTACCCAGCCTCTGGTAACCACCATTCTACTTTCTGTCTCTATGAATTTGACCACTCTAAGTACCTCATATAAGTGGAATCATACAATATGTGGCTTATTTCTTAGCATAATGTTTTCAGGGTTCATTCAGGTTGTATTATGTATTGGAATTCCCTTTCTCTTTAAGGCTAAATATTGTTCCGTTGTATGCATATTACCACATTTCATTTATCCATTTATCTGTTGATGGACATTTAGGTTGTTTCCACCTTTTGGCTATTGCGAATAATACTGCTATGAATATCAGCATATGAATAGTTGTGTGATTTTTATAAATCCTGAAAAGGAATATTTACAGAATGTTCCCATTTATACATAGTATGGGTGTGCATCATGTACATAGATATGTATGTAAATATGTAGAAAGAGATCTGAGAGATGCACATCAAATTTTTGTGTTATTGTCTCCAGAATGGGGATAGAGTGGAGTGGGGAAGGGAAAGAGTCTATAACGTTTTATTCCGTATATGTCTGTCTTGTGTATTTTTCATAATGAGAATGGGTTAATATTAATATATTCCTAATGCAATTTTAAAGTGCAATTAAAAATAGAGATGAAGATTTCAGGCATCTTCGCAAGCTGTGAGTAAGGAATAGTTAAAGCAATTTTAAAGGGGTCAGAAGATCTCAAGGGATAAAGGAAGTCTGAAATACCTCTGTGTGATTTAAAATTTTTATAAGGTGCATTTTTTTTAATTAAAAAAAATCAAATGGGGGGAAAAAGTTGAAGGCCCAAGGCGGAACTGCATTGTCAATTGAGGTCCAGAGGAGGGCAGTAGAAATCCCCAAGGTGGCAACCCTAGAAATGTTCCTGTCTCTCACCTGGATGATGGCAAAGGTTCAAACTTGCCATGTGGGTACTGGGAAGAGCTTAGGAGCTTTTCCTTCTACTGGTTCCTACAGATATGATGCCAGCCAGACATTGGGAGGAAGACAATCAAATATAATGGCGGAAATCAGAAAAGTGGTAGAGGTTAACCTCTGGAGAACCAAGGAGAGAGAAACCAGGAGCAGCCATTCTTCACCAAGAATCATTACACAAGGGCCCAGGAGCAACTCTCTGGGGAAAATGACCTAGTGAGATTTCTAGGGGTCTTGGGGACACAGCCCTGTTAAGCACCTGGCTGAGTCCTTGGACCCTTCCCCTCTGCTTTTTAAAGTGGAAAAGAATAAATATGGCCCTGCAGGCTCAAGATACAGAGCTGGGATTAGGGTGAGGGAAGTGGGACAGGCTCATGCAAGTGCAGAATCAGATCCTATCTTTATTTAAATGTTCAATATTTTGTTGGTCATAGAGTTTTGGCATTAATTTTGATTTTTAAATATCGCATTAAAATCTTATTTGATTACTGAATTTTGCAACACCCCTTAAATTTTGTGCTACAGGCAAATATCTCACTGGGTTTTACTCTAGTCCTGGCAACAATCAAAACAATAACAACAACAAATATGAAGCAAGAAATGGGGTTTTATAGTGTACTTATTATACACAATTTTTATCAAAATAATACCTAGAATTTCTGAGTGAAATCTATTATTACTAACATGCTAGTCATGTAAACTTGCAAATGAAATAAAATCATATAAATCTATGTTAAAGCCAAAGAAAGTAAAGTGTTTTTGTAACCATTGTGAATATGAAGTTAATGTTCAAATTAATTTGGAAGCTGTTTCTGAAATACTGGCTTTAAGATATTTGTCTACCATGTATCCATCACCAGGGAAAAAAAAAAACAAAACCTGATTTCCTTTTTTAAAAAAGGTGACGGATGCATTCTTTCACTTTATAAGCCCTATTCAAATTTTCAAAAGCAGCTTATTCAAAAGCAATAGAATAACATTTTCTGATTTTTATACAGTTAAAAAGTATGAGCAGGATTATTTAGACCTTCAGGGTAAAACTGAGTTGTATTTTTTTTTTTTTTTTGGTTTTTTATTTTTTTTTAAGATGGAGTCTTGCTCTGTCGCCCAGGCTGCAGTACAGTGGCGCCATCTAGGCTCACTGCAACCTCTGCCTCCCGGGTTCAAGTGATTGTCTTGGGTTAGCCTCCTGAGTAGCTGGGATTACAGGCACCTGCCACTACGCCCGGCTAATTTTTGTATTTTTTTTTATGGTAGAGAGGGGGTTTCACAATATTGGCCAGGCTGGGGGTTTTCCAATTAATATTTAATTTTATTATATTCCAATGGCCCCAAATGCATAATTTCAAAGACTGTCAGTTTTATAGGACATGTTCTTTCATTTTTTTTTTTACTCTTTATTTTATTTTATTTTTTTTGAGACAGGGTCTTGCTCTGTCACCCAGGCTGGAGTGCAGTGGCGCAATCTCGGCTCACTGCAACCTCCACCTCCTGGGTTTAAGTGATTCTCCTGCCTCAGCCTCCCAAGTAGCTGGGATTGCAGGTGCACACCACCACGCCCAGCTAATTTTTGCATTTTAATAGAGACGGGGTTTTACCATGTTGGCCAGGCTGGTCTTGAACTCCTGACCTCAAGTGATCTGCCCACCTCTGCCTCGGAAAGTGCTGGGATTACAGCTGTGAGCCACCATGCCTTGAACCCGGGAAGTGGAGGTTGCAGAGAGCCAAGATGATGCCATTGCACTCCAGCCTGAGCCAAACTCTGTCTCAAAAAAAAAGCAGTCATTTGGTAAAATTTGTATACAGAAGCTTATGCTTCCCCATGGTGAGATTATGTTGTCAGAGTATGACACACAATGGTAATGATGTCATAAATGCCTAGAACACTCTGAACCGTATAAATTCAGTAGTTACCTTAGTAGACAAATCATTTGAACCAAGTTGCAGACATGAATCTTGTTATTTGTGTCCTACTTTTGTCCATTTGGACAAATAATTGTATGACTACAAACCAAACGAATGGATCTTCTACTACAGGTAGGTGCCTAACCTTAAAACTTGTAAATTATGATCTGTTATAGTATACATTAAAGTATTTAATTAGAAAAGCCAGCTGTATTTAAGAAATCTGCTGTTACTTTTAGCAGTGTTACCATTACTAGGTCTTCAAGAATTTCTAATACAACAGCTGATATTAAAAAACTTAAGCAAAATATAAGCATCAAGATGACAGACTTATGGTCCTCCTTTACCACCCTTCCCCACTCAATATACCAACCTCTCCCCACCAAACTATCTAATACTACGTAAATGAATCTGGCAAGGGACTTAACATATAGTAGGGTTTTTTTTGTTTTTTGTTTTTTTACTTTAAGTTCTGGGATACATGTGCAGAACGTGCAGTTTTGTTACATAGGTATACATGTGCCATGGTGGTTTGCTGCACCTGTCAACCCATTATCTAGGTTTTAAGCCCCACATGCACTAGGTATTTGTCCTAATCCTCTCCCTCCCCTTGCCCCCCCACCCCCACAACAGGCCCCAGTGTGTGATGTTCCTCTCCCTGTGTCCATGTGTTCTCATTGTTCAACTCCCACTTATAAGTGAGAAAATGAAGTGTTTGGTTTTCTGTTCCTCTGTTAGTTTGCTGAGAATGATGGTTTCCAGCTTCACCCATGTCCCTGCACAGGACATGAACTCATTCTTTTTTATGGCTGCATAGTATTCCATGGTGTATATGTGCCACATTTTCTTAAACCAGTCTATCATTGATGGGCATTTGGGTTGGTTCCAGGTCTTTGCTATTGTAAATAGTGCTGCAATAAACATACGTGTGTATGCGTCTTTACAGTAGAATGATTTATAATCCTTTGGGTATATACCTAGTAATGGGATTGCTGGGGCAAATGGTATTTCTGGTTCTAGATCCTTGAGGAATTGCCACACTGTCTTCCACAGTAGTTGAACTAATTTACACTCCCACCAACAGTGTAAAAGCGTTCCTATTTCTCCTCCCCTCATCAGCATCTGTTGTTTCCAGACTTTTTAATGATCACCATTTTAACTGGCATGAGATGGTATCTCATTGTGATTTTGATTTGCGTTTCTCTAATGACCGGTGATGATGAGCTTTTTTTCATATGTTTGTTGACCACATAAATGTCTTCTTTTGAGAAGTGTCTGTTCATATCCTTCGCCAACTTTTTGATGGGGGTGTTTGTTTTTTCTTGTAAATTTGTTTAAGTTCCTTGTAGATTCTGGATATTAGCCCTTTGTCAGATGGATAGATTGCAAAAATTTTCTTCCATTCTGTAGGTTGTGTGTTTATTCTCATGATAGTTTATTTTGCTGTGCAGAAGCTCTTTAGTTTAATTAGATTCCATTTGTCAATTTCGGCTTTTGTTGCCATTGCTTTTGGTGTTTTAGTCATGAAGTCTTTGCCCATGCCTATGTCCTGAATGGTATTGCCTCAGTTTTCTTCTAGGGTTTTTATGGTTTTAGGTTTTACATTTAAGTCTTTAATCCATCTTGAGTTAATTTTTGAATAAGGTGTAAAAAGGGATCCAGTTTCTGTTTTCTGCACATGGCTAGCCAGTTTTGCCAGCACCATTTATTAAATAGGGAATCCTTTCCCCATTACTTGTTTTTGTCAGGTTTGTCAGAGATCAGATGGCTTTAAATGTGTGGTGTCATTTCTGAGGCCTCTGTTTTGTTCCTTTGGTCTATATATCTGTTTTGGTACCAGCACCATACTGTTTTGGTTACTGTAGCCTTGTAGTATAGTTTGAAGTAAGGTAGAGTGATGCCTCCAGCTTTGTTCTTTTGGCTTAGGATTGTCTTTGCTATACAGACTCTTTTTTGGTTCCATATGAGATTTAAAGTAGTTTTTTCTAACTCTGTGAAGAAAGTCAGTGGTAGCTTGATGGGAATAGCATTGAATCTATAAATTACTTCAGGCAGTATGGCCATTTTCACAATATTGATTCTTCCTAACCATGAGCATGGAATGTTTTTCCATTTGTTTGTGACCTCTCTTATTTCCTTGAGCAGTGGTTTGTAGTTCTCCTTGAAGAGTTCCTTCGCATCTCTTGTAAGTTGTATTCCTAGGTATTTTATTCTCTTTGTAGCAATTGTGAATGGGAGTTCACTCATGATTTGGCTCTCTGCTTATCTATTATTGGTGTATAGGAATCCTTGTGATTTTTGCACATTGATTTTGTATCCTGAGACTTTGCTGAATTTGCTTATCAGCTTAAGGAGATTTTGGGCTAAGATGATGGGATTTTCTAAATATACAATCATGTCATCTGCAAACAGACAATTTGACTTTCTCTCTTTCTATTTGAATGCCCTTTATTTCTTTCTCTTGCCCAATTGCCCTGGCCAGAAGTTCCAATACTATGTTGAATAGGAGTGGTGAGAGGGCATCCTTGTCTTGTGCAGGTTTTCAAAGGGGACGCTTCCAGCTTTTGCCCATTCAGTATGATATTGGCTATGGGTTTGTCATAAATAGCTCTTATTATTTTGAGATATGTTGATTGATAGGATTGATTCCATCAATACCTAGTTTATTGAGAGTTTTTAGCATGAAGGGGTGTTGAATTTTATCAAAGGCCTTTTCTGCGTCTATTGAGATAATCATGTGGCTTTTGTAATTGGTTCTGTTTACGTGATGGATTACATTTATTGATTTGCGTTTGTTGAACCAGCCTTGCATCCCAGGGATGAAGCCGACTTGATCATGGTGGATAAGCTGTTTGATGTGCTGCTGGATTCGGTTTGCCAGTATTTTATTGAGGATTTTCGCATCGATGTTCATCAGGGATATTGACCTGAAATTTTCTTTTTTTGTTGTGTCTCTACCAGGTTTTTGTATCAGGATGATGCTGGCCTCATAAAACGAGTTAGGGAGGAGTCCCTCTTTTTCTATTATTTAAAATAGTTTCAGAAGGAATGGTACCACCTCCTCCTTGTACCTCTGGTAGAATTCGACTGTGAATTGTCTGGTCCTGGGCTTTTTTTGGTTGGTAGGCTATTAATTACTGCCTCAATTTCAGAACTTGTTATTGGTCTATTCACAGACTTGACTTCTTCCTAGTTTAGTCTTGGGAGAATGTGTGTGTCCAGGAATTTATCCATTTCTTCTAGATTTTCTAGTTTATTTGCATAGAGGTGTTTATACTATTCTCTGATGGTAGTTTGTATTTCTGTGGGATCAGTGGTGATATCCCCTTTATTATTTTTTATTGTGTCTATTTGATTCTTCTCTCTTTTCTTCTTTATTGGTCTGGCTAGTGGTCTATCTATTTTATTAATGCTTTCAATAAACCAGCTCCTGGATTCATTGATTTTTTCTGAAGGGTTTTTCATGTGTCTATCTCCTTCAGTTCTGCTCTGATCTTAGTTACTTCTTGTCTTCTGCTAGCTTTTGAATGAGTTTGCTCTTGCTTCTCTAGTTCTTTTAATTGTGATATTAGGGTGTCAATTTCAGATCTTTCCTGCTTTCTGATGTGGGCATTTAGTGCTATAAATTTCCCACTTAACACTGTATTAGCTGTGTCCCAGAGATTCTGGTACGTTGATTCTTTGATCTCATTAGCTTCAAAGAACTTCTTTATTTCTGACTTAATTTTGTTGTGTACCCAGCGGTCATTCAGGAGCAGGTTGTTCAGTTTCCATGTAGTTGTGTGGTTTTGAGTGAGTTTCTTAAACCTGAGTTCTAATTTGATTGCACTGTGATCTGAAAGACTGTTTGTTATGATTTCCATTCTTTTGCATTTGCTGAGGAGTGTTTTACTTCCAATCACGTGGTTGGTTTTAGAATAAGTGCTATGTGGTACTGAGAAGAATGTATATATTCTGTTGATTTGGGTTGGAGAGTTCTATTAGGTCGACTTGGTCCAGAGCTGAGTTCAAGTTGTGAATATCCTTGTTAATTTTCTGTCTCATTGATCTGTCTAATATTGACAGTGGGATGTTAAAGTTTCCCACTATTATTGTGTGGGAGTCTAAGTCTCTTTGTAGGTGTCTAAGAGTTTGTTGTATGAATCTGGGTGCTCCTGTATTGGGTGCATATCTATTTAGGATAGTTAGCTCTTCTTGTTACATTGATACCTTTACCATTATGTAATGCCCTTGTTTGTCTTTTTTGATCTTTGTTGGTTTAAAGTCCATTTTTTCAGAGGCTACGATTGCAACCCCTGCTTTTTTTGGCTTTCCATTCACTTGGTAAATATTCCTCCATTCCTTTATTTTGAGCCTATGTGTGTCTTTTCAGGTGTGATGGGTCTCCTGAATACAGCATACTGATGAGTCTTGACTCTTTACCCAATTTTCCAGTCTATGTCTTTTAATTGGAGCATTTAGACCATTTACATTGAAGGTTAATATTATTATGTGTGAAGTTGATCCTGTCATCATGATGCTAGCTGGTTATTTTGCACATTAGTTGATGCAGTTTCTTCATAGTGTCATTGATCTTTATATTTTGGTGTGTTTCTGCAGTGGCTGGTACTGGTTTTTGCTTTCCATATTTAGTGCTTCCTTCAGGAGCTCTTGTAAGGCAGGCCTGGTGGTGACAAAAATCCCTCAGTATTTGCTTGTCTGGAAAGGATTTTATTTCTCCTTCATTTATGAAACTTAGTTTGGCTGGATATAAAATTCTCAGTTGAAAATTCTTTTCTTTAAGAATGTTGAATATTGGCCCCCACTCTCTCCTGGCTTGTAGAGTTTCTGCAGAGAGATTCTCTGTTAGTTTGATGAGCTTCCCTTTGTAGGTAATCTGACCTTTCTCTCTGGCTGTGCTTAACATTTTTTCCTTCATTTCAACCTTGGAGAATCTGATGATTATGTGTCTTGGGGTTGCTCTTCTCCAGAAGTATCTTAGTGGTGTTCATTGTATTTTCTGAATTTGAAAGTTGGCCTTTCTTGCTAGGTTGGGGAAGTTCTCCTGGATAATATCCTGAAGTGTGTTTTCCAACTTGGTTCCGTTCTCTCGGTCACTTTCAGGTGCACCAATCAATCGTAGGTTTGGTCTTTTCACATAGTCCCCTATTTCTTGGAGGCTTTGTTCATTTTGTTTTTCATTCTTTTTTCTCTAATCCTGTTTTCACACCTTATTTCAGCAAGTTGATCTTCAATCTCTGATATCCTTTCTTCTGCTTGATTGATTTGGCTATTGATACTTGTATATGCATCACGAAGTTCTCATGCTGTGTTTTTCACCTCCATGAGGTCATTTATGTTCTTCTCTAAATTGGTTATTCTAGTTAGCCATTTCTGTAACATTTTATCAAGGTTCTTAGCTTCCTTGCATTTGGTTAGAACATGCTCCTTTAGCTCAGAGGAGTTCGTTATTACCCACCTTCTGAAGTCTACTTCCATCAGTTCATCAAACTCATTCTCTGTCCAGTTTTGTACCCTTGCTGGAGAGGAGTTGTGATCATTTGGAGGAGAAAAGACATTTTGGTTTTGGGAATTTTCAGCATTTTTGTGCTGGGTTTTCCTCATCTTTGTGGATTTATCTATCTTTGATCTTTGAGGCTAATGACCTTTGGATGGGATTTTTGTGTGGGGGTCCTTTTTGTTGATGTTGATGCTATTGTTTTCTGTTTGTTAGTTTTTCTTCTAACAGTCAGGCCCCTCTTCTGCAGGTCTGCTGCAGTTTGCTGGAGGTCCACTCTAGACCCTATTTGCCTGGGTATCACCAGCGGAGGCTGCAGAACAACAGAGATTGCTGCCTGCTCCTTCCTCTGGAAGCTTTGTCCCAGAGGGGCACTAGCCTGATGCCAGCCAGAGCTCTCCTGTATGAGGTGTCTGTCGACCCCTGCTGGGAGGTCTCTCCATCCGGGAGGCACAGGAGTCAGGGACCCACTTGAGGAGGCAGTCAGTCTCTTAGCAGCTCTGTGCTGGAAGAATCCTCCTTGTCAGAATCCACTGCTCTCTTCAGAGCTGGCAGGCAGGAACGTTTAAATCCGCAGAAACTGCCTACAGCCACCTGTTCCCCCAGGTGCTCTGTCCCAGGGAGGTGGGAGTTTTATCTGTAAGCCCCTGACTGAGGCTGTTGCCTTTCTTTCAGAGATGCCCTACCCAGTGAGGAGGAATCTAGAGAGGCAGTCTGGCCACAGTTGCTTTGCAGCGCTGTGGTGAGTTCCACCCAGTCCGAACTTCCTGGCCTCCTTAGCACTGTCAGGGGGAAAAGTGCCTACTGAAGCCTCAGTAATGGTGGACGCCCCTCCCCCCACCAAGCTCCATCATCCCGGGTCTACTTCAGAATGCTGTGCTGGCATCGAGAATTTCAAGCCAGTAGATCTTAGCTTGCTGGGCTCCTTGGGAGTCGGATCCGCTGAGCGAGACCACGTGGCTCCCTGGGTTCAGCCCCTTTCCAGAAGAGTGAACGGTTCTGTCTCACTGGGCTTCCAGGTGCCACTGGGGGGGAAAAAAACTGCTACAGCTAGCTCTGTGTCTGCCCAAATAGCCACCCAGTTTTGTGCTTGAAACCCAGGGCCCTGGTGTTGTAGGCACACGAGAGAATTTCCTGGTCTGTGGATTGCCAAAACCATGGGAAAAGCGTAGTATCTGGGCTGGATAGTACAGTCCCTCACTGCTTCCCTTGGCTGGGAGAGGGAGGCCCCTGGCTCCTCGCACTTCCCAGGTGAGGCAATGCCCCACTCTGCTTCTGCTCGCCCTCCCTGGGCTGTACCCATTGCAGTCCCAATGAGATGAACTGGGTACCCCTAAGCAGTTCCAGTGAGATGAACTGGGTACCTCAGTTGGAAATGCAGACATCATCCACCTTCTGCGTTGGTCTTGCTGGGAGCTGCAGACCAGAGCTGTTCCTATTTGGCCATCTTGCCAGATCTCCAGCATATAGTAGGTTTTTAACAGAGGTTTGTTTTTGTCACATCCCTTTTCAATTACACACACACATTCACACACACATTAACACTCAAGTACACTTATACATGCAAGACATACACACACAGATTCAAAAACCTGGGTAATGTGATAAGCAAGCCAAGATTCAGGGATAACCCAGGTAATGGTATGGATTAGTCAGCGATGCCTCCCATATTTAGCTTCTGGACTGGCTGGATCCATGAGGTAAAAACATAACAGTGGTACAATTAATCAGGTTTAAACAATAATTGATGAAGCAATGTTATTTTGATCTACACTATCAAACCACTATCAGTGTGGAAAAAAACTTGGTTACCTAACACCTTCTCTGATTATACAATCTCTTTGCAGCAGATAAACCTGTTGAATCAATGCAGACAAAATTGAACTACCTTAGAAGAAATCTACTCGTTTTAGTTGGTATTATCATCATGGTTTTTGTCTTTACCTGTTTTTGTTATCTCCATTATAACTGTCTGAGCGATAATGCGTCCAAAGCAGGAATGTAAGTTTTACTCCTTTAAATTAAGAGTGCGAGGTGTGTGTGTGTGTGTGCACATATAGTGGAGGTTTCATTGTTGTTCAGGTTACTTAATATTAACTTTAGACTTCTGAAGAGCTACCAACCTTTTGTAGGTGAATATTTTCCCTTAAATTATATCAGCTCTTAAATATTCTCTAGTACATTATTAACTTCAGTCAAAGTGTCTCTTGTTCAAGGTTCAGCTGAACTCCAGGACATTAATTGCATTATAAATTCAGTGCAGGAAAAGAGGGCATGAATATCCAAATAAAAGTGAGAGAATGAAGAGAAAGAGAGAGGGAATTGGGTCTCTGTTTTTCAAAGACAATAAAACATTTTGGATAATCTACCATTTTAAGACTTAATCGCATGAAAAATTATTCACTGTTGTTGCTCTCATGATCTCAGTGCCTGTCTTTTATATACTAGTTCCCTAAAAACATCCCATTCCAAAGACTGGTGACTAAAATGTGGTACCAGTACTGTATTCCGTTAGTTTCAGAGGAATGTTATGAATTTAAATATGCACAGATAACTTGATGTTGTAAATATGATACAAAAACAATGACTTTTTCTACAGTTTTTTTCTTGTGATACATTATCAATTTGGACTTTTTTTATAAAAAGTTTAATTCTGAAATAAGTGAGGTTCATTCTCTCTCTCTGTGTGTATGTGTGTGTGTGTGTGTGTTTCTCTCTTTTCACAGCAGATTTGAAACAACTTTGTGTAATTCTATATGTGGATTATATGGTTATCTAATGTGGTTAAATAGTAAAATGCTCTTAAGAAAAAGCATTAAACAAGAGTTCATATTTATAACCTTCGTTGTGGCTTTCACCACTCTCCAATTCTGTTTTTGTGTTTCTGTTTGTTTGTTTGTTTTTGAGACAGAGTCTCACTTTGTCACCCAGGCTGGAGTGCAATGGCATGATCTCGGCTCACTGCAACCTCTGCCTCCCAGGTTCAAACGATTCTCCTGCCTCAGCCTCCCAAGTAGCTGGGGACTACAGGTGTGCGCCACCACACCAGGCTAATTTTTGTATTTTTAGTAGAGACGGAGTTTCACCATGTTGGCCAGCCTGGTCTCGAACTCCTGGCCTCAAGTGATCTGCCCACCTCGTCCCCCCAAAGTGTGGGATTACAGGTGTGAACCACCACACCCAGCCATCACACTCCGATTCTTACTGTGTTCAGTTTTCATATTAAAGCCCCAAAAGACCACAGGTCTCAGCAGTACCATACGTTCTCCGATAATAGTAATAGGTCTCTTTTGTTTTAAATCATTATACTCCAAATTTTCTATACTTTCAGGGTCAAGAAAAAAGATATAGCAGCCAAGTCATCCAAAACATCATTCAGTGAAGCCAAGACAGCCTCTCAATGCAGTCCCGAAACACAACCCATGCTATCTACTGCAGACAAGTCATCTGATTCCTCGAGTCCAGAAAGGGCATCTGTACAATCCAGCACAGAAAAATTAATCAGGCCCTCAAGTCTACAAAAGCCATCCATACCAAACAGTACAGGAAAGTTAACTAGGCCATCATATCCAAAAAGGTCATCCAAGTCATCACGCTCAAATAAATTAAGCAAGTCATCTCACCTGGAAAAGGCACATAGGACAGGCAGCCTAGAAAAATTATGTAAGCTAGACTACGCGTGTAAGCTAGCCAGTTCAGATAAGCCAGTCAGGCCACCTCAGCTATCCAAGCCACTTTGTTCATCTCATCCACAAAATGAAATCTCACCATCCAAGCCATTCGGTCTACAGGAATTGGCTAAGCCTCCCAAACATTTTAATCCAAAAAGGTCAGTGAGTCTAGGCAGGGCAGCCTTATTATCCAACTCTAAATTAGCTGAAGCTTGTCAATCCTACAAGAAAAAACATCTTGTTGCCAAAACTTATAAGCCTTTGGTCAATGATATTTCTGAGGCAAAGGAGAAAAACACTCAAAACCTACATGTTTCAAGCAAACTCAAGTCCTCTCGCAGGTCCTTTCGTAAGTTAGATTCCAGGAACGATGCATATGGTGATCATGTGAATGACAGTGATATGATGAACTATTACAGTGAGGATGACAGTGATAAAGATATAATCATTACGTGCAACAGAGAGTACAATCAAGTCACCTCTGAAGTAATCCTAAATGATTAGGAGCTCAACAAAAATAAAATCCAAGTGTGAAAGAGCAAACTTATACCAACTATTTTATGCTCATCATCCCTTAAGAAACTAGTAGAGGGAAAAATCACTATCAAGATCAGCCATATCTGTCTTGGAGGCGATTTATTTTAAAAATATCAATAAAATGCATGACATAAATTACTATCGTAATTATTATTTCATTTTAGAGGGCACAAGCATCTTTTGATGTCTCTTACTTAGACCTGGTCACTTGGATAAGAACCATAAACATACACTCATACAAACCTAGAAAGAAACTGCAAGATGGGGCCGGGTATGGTGGCTCACACCTGTAATCCTAGCACTTTGGGAAGCTGAGGCGGGCAGATCACCTGAGGTCAGAAGTTCGAGACCAGCCTGGCCAACATGGTAAAATCTCGTCTCTACTAAAATTACAAAAATTAGCCAGGCGTGGTAGTGGGTGTCTGTAATCCCAGCTACTCGGGAGGTTGAGGCAGGAGAATCGCTTGAATCCAGGAGGCGGAGGTTGCAGTGAGCCGAGATCGAACAGCTGCCCTCCAGCCTGGGTAACAGAGCAAAACTCCATCTCAAAAGAAAAAAAAAGAAATTGCAAGATGGGTATCCTAGACTCTTCCTTCCCTAGGATTAGCTCTCAACTGAAGTCCCAATCCAATTATTTTTTAATGTTTATATGCAGTCCTCACAGTTGAAGACTCTTTTTGTGTCATGCCCAGTGCTTGTTGGAAATAGCTCTGTGCTATGGACTAAATGTTTGTGTTCCCCCCAAATTGATGTGTTGACACCTAATCCCCTATGTGATGGTACCAGGAGGTATCAGGCTTTGGGAGGTAATTAGGTCATGTGAGTACCTTTCAGCCCTATATAAGGGTACTAATCCTTTATAAGGGACTGAAGAGACTAGAGTTCACCCCTTCCGCAATGTGAGGACACAGTGAAAAGACCCCACTTACACAGCATAGAGCCGGCCCTCACTGAATATTCTCGTGCCTTGATCTGAACTTCCTAGCCTCCAGAATTGTGAGCAATAAATTTTGGTTGTTTATAAGCCACCCAGTTGATGGTATTTTACTATAGCAGCCTGGATAGACTAAAACATTCTGTTCGCTTGTTTCTGGCTGAGTTGGGGAAATTCCTGATAACCACTTGTTGTTGTTGTTGTTGTTGTTGTTGTTTTTGAGACAAAGTCTCACTCTGTCGCCCAGGCTGGAGTGCAGTGGCGTGACCTTGGCTCACTGCAACCTCTGCCTCCTGGGTTCAAGTGATTCTCCTTCCTCAGCCTCCCAAGTAGCTGGGACTACAGGGGCATGCACCACCACGCCCGGCTAATTTTTATATTTTTAGTAGAGACGGGGTTTCACCATGTTGCCCAGGCTGGCCTCGAACTCCTGACCTCAAGTGATCCGCCTGCATCGGCCTCCCAAACTGCTGGGATTACAGGCATGAGCCACTGTGCCTGGCCTTCCTGATAACCACTTTTAACATCATTGTCTCTGGTGGCTGTTACCTAAAATGAAGATCCAGACTGTGGCACCCACACTTGGAGCACCATAACGTTAGTCTAAGTGTTCTAAATTTCGTAACTCTCAACAAGGCTTTTCATTGTTTTTGTTACTCTTTAAAATGGTAAAAGAGTTTGCCCTGCACACATTCTCCAAAGGTCTCAGTTGGTGGTCTACTCATCCACATATTTGTTCTACATGGCACCTCTCCACTCTGAGTCAGAAAGGATGGGATGCTAGAGGAGAATCTTGGAGTTTTATCCTCTAGGTTTCCCATTGATGAAATGTTATCCTTCCCTTCTTCCAAGGGCATCATTGAGAAAATCAGGCAAAGTCCTGTATTCCCAGCCTATATTCTAGTATAGTACCATTGTCCCCTACAACATCCAGCAGGCAGAATTTAAATGCCACTAGCAAGCATATATTGGTTGTGTATTATTCTTCAGATACTGTACTAGTCCCTTTATATTTCACAGGTCCTAAATTCACCCTCAAGTTTGCTGATTCACCACAAGGACTCATAAAACTCAATACTCATGGCTAAGGTTTTGTTAGAGCAAGATTACAAAAAGAGCAACAGGAAAAATATATCAGGAGAAATCCAGAGAGGTCAGGGACAGGCTTTTGAGTACTTTCCCATCTGGGGCCACATAGGATATGCTTTGTCTCTAGCAGCAAACTGCATTGACATGTGCAGAATGTCTCTGCCCGGGGAAAACTGTTTAAGTCTCTTGGTCTGAGACTTTTCTCGAGATTCAGGCTCATAGCGACATCATGCTACATTACCAGCCAAAGCAACTGAAGCACAGGTTCACAAATGAGACCAAATGCACCTTCATATAGGTTGATGTTTATGCAAAGCAATCCTGACAAGCTGATGAGGCCTGGTCCATTGCTCCAGGTGTATAAATCATAATCATCAACCATTCACATAAGAACATTCTGAAGGCCACATTTCCAGGGGTTGGCCAAAGGTCAGTAATGGTTCCAGGTTCCCTTGAAGACATGCAAGGACTGAACAGCCAGACCTGCTGTACTAACACTACATATCTTTTATTTAAACTTCAACAGTCCCCCAGTATATGGGGGATTAGATGAGTAGACTGAGGCTCTGGAACATACAGTAAGATTACATCTAGTAATTGACTGAACTGAGATTTGGATCTATGACTGGCTTATGCTCAGTCATTCATTATCGTGTACTGCCTTCTCACTACCAGCTACCAGGATGCTGATTACTCACAGATCACCCAATCCATCTATGTGAGCAAAATCTCTACTTCACTTTATTTTTTTTATTTTTTTTGAGACAGAGTTTCGCTCTGTTGCCCAGGCTGAAGTGCAGTGGTGTGATCTTGGCTCACTGCAACCTCTGCCTCCTGGGTTCAAAAGGTTCTCCTGCCTTAGCCTCCCAAGTAGTTCAGATTACAGGTGCCCACCACCATGCCCAGCTAATTTTTGTTCCTTTAGTAGAGACGGGGTTTCACTGTGTTGGCCAGGCTGGTCTCGAACTCCTGACCGCAAGTGATCCGCCTGCCTCGGCTTCCCAAAATGCTGGGATTACAGGCGTGGGCCACAGCGCTCAGCCCCTACTTCACTTTTAATCAGTCTAAGCTATTCTTTCAGCCTGCAAGGGGCATATAAATATGTTTTATTCATTCAGATCTGACTTCCCCATCATCTTTGCTTCTACACAGTTGGTCCCCCAAGTCTTTACCCATAAAGCCATCACAAAATTATCAGATGGCACAAAGTAGCTGCTTATGTATAAAAGGTTTAAGAAACAGTATATGTATTAAAAAAGGATTGTAGGGGCCGGGCACAGTGGCTCACGCCTGTAATCCCAGCACTTTGGGAGGCCAAGGCAGGCAGATCACTTGAGGCCAGGAGTTTGAGACCAGCCTGGCCAACATGGCAAAACCCTGTCTCTACTAAAAATACAAAAATTAGCCAGGTTTGGTGGTGCACACCTGTAATCCCAGCTACTCAGGAGGCTGAGGCAGGAGAATTGCTTAAACCTGGGAGATGGAGGTTGCAGTGAGCCGAGATCACACCACTGCACTCCAGCCTGGGCAACAGAGCAAGACTCAGTCTCAAAAAAAAAAAAAAAGGATTGTGGCCCAACACTTTGGGAGGCCGAGGTGGGAGGATCATTTGATCTCAGGAGTTCAAGACCAGCCTAAGCAACATAGCCAGACCCCACCTCAGCAACAACAAAAAAGGATTGTGGGAGCTGCAGACTTGATTTCCTATTGGTACTACCTGTTTTAAAGCCCAGTCTTTTTTAAATTCACAAATAGAAAAAGTTTTCATCAAATTTTTAAACTGCTTATTATGAAAAAAAGTTTAAGCATGTACAAAAGTAGAGCAAGTAGTATAATGGACTCCCATATAACCATTACTCAGATTCAACAATTATCACCAAATGGCCAATCTTATTTCATTGGACTCCTATCCATTCCCCCTCCCATTTGTATCTGTAAAAGATAAAGACTTAAAAATACATACAAACAATACCACTATCTCACCTAAAATTAATGATAAGTGGGAGAGGCGAAGGTAAAAAAAATTAATGATAATCTTTTAATACTGATTATCCAGTCTGTGTTCAAATTTTCCCATCCATCTCCTAATGTATTATCGTTGCTTTGTTCAAATGATGTTGATAAGTGTTTGAAAACATTTAAGATTAATTTGGCCAGTCGCGGTGGCTCACCCCTGTAATCTCAGCACTTTGGGAGGCCAATGCATGTGGATCACTTGAGGTCAGGAGTTCAAGACCAGCCTGGCCAACATGGAAAAACCCTGTCTCTACTAAAAATACAAAAATTAGCCAGGCATGGTGGTGCACACCTGTAGTCCCAGCTGCTCTGGAGGCTGAGGCAGGAGAATCTATATCTTCAACTCAGGAGGCAGAGATTGCAGTGAGCTGAAATCGCACCACTGCACTCCAGCCTAGGTGACAGAGGGAGACTCCATCCACCCACACCCCCACAAAAAAAGACTAACTTTTTAAAAATCAGAATTGCAATTTCTTTTTTTTTGTGGGAATTTCCTGCAGCAATCAAAAATTGCAATTTCATTGCCCAATCTGGCTTCATATTTTAGGATGATTTTGGAGCTAATGTGAGCTAGCCTAGAAAATAGGAAAAGTAGAAATTGTGTGGTTTTCAGTTTACATTCTTCTAATGTCTTGATAGACAAAGCCAAATAATCTAAGCTCTTTTCTCTTTCCTATTTTGAACCTGGAGACATGTAATGCCTTAAAAGCTGTGAATATTAATATCTAATAAAAGTGACTAACTGCTAGGGATGGCCAATATAATGACATCTTAAGAAAAGTCATCTGCATGACTTTTTTTTTTTTTTTTTTTTTTTTTTTTGAGACAGACTGTTGCTCTGTTACCCAGGCTGGAGTGCAGTGGCAGGATCTTGGCTCACTGCAACCTCCACGTCCCAGGTTCAAGAGATTCTCCTGCCTCAGCCTCCCGAGTAGCTGAGATTACAGGCATGCGCTAATTTTTGTCTTTTTAGTAGAGACGAGGTTTCACCATGTTGGTCAGGCTGGTCTCAAACTCCTGACCTCAGGTAATCCGCCTGCCTCAGCCTCCGAAAGTACTGGGATTACAGGCATGAGCCACCGAGCCCAGCTACATATGTTCTTTTTTAAACCACACTTAATTACAGAGTAGGAGTTTACAGAATATTTGGAGCTCGTTAAATACGCAAAAATTTTTTTTTTTTTTGAGATGGAATCTCACTCTGTTGCCCAGGCTGGGGTGCAGTGGTGCAATCTTGGCTCACTGCAACCTCCACCTCCTGGGTTCAAGAAATTCTCCTGCCTCAACCTCCCAAGTAGCTGGGATTACAGGCATGCGCCACCATGCCCGACTAATTTTTTTTTATTTTTAGTAGAGACAGGGTTTCACCATGTTGGCCAGGCTGGTTTTCAACTCCTGACCTCAAGTGATCCACCCTCCTCAGCATCCCAAAGTGCTAGGATTACAGGCGTGAGCCACCGTGCCCAGCCTCAATATGAAAAATTCTAAGTGCATTAATGCAGGCTTCACACATAAGACCAGTATAGGATATGTAACAGAAATATATGTACCATAAGTCAGAGAAGAATTTTAGCACAAAAGGAAGGACGGAAGGAAGGAGGGAGGGAGGGAAGGAAGGAAGGAAGGGAGGGAGGGAGGGAAAAAGGGAAGGAGGGAGGGAGGGAGGGAAGGAGGATTGACTGGTTTACCAGTGAAAATTTGGCCAAGCTAATACTTAAAATAATTAAGCCCTATCACTCCAATACATAGTCTTTAACACTTCTTGGAAATGTCCTGATTTAAGTAAGGTAGTCACAAATTTCTCCTTCTTGGCCTTTCTGCAACATTGTCTTATCTCTTATGGTACCTTAATCTGTTCTCTCCCACTCTCTATTTTGTCTCCCCTATTCAGTAAGACCTATTCAGGGTCACACGCTCAATCCATCCATTGCTACCTTACTTTTCCCTTCTCCAGAGGGCACTGTGAAGCCAATTTCAAGTGTGGCTCTTCCCTCTTAGACCAGTCCTGCTCCTTTTCTGTTGAATCACCTTTCTTACACTCATCTACTAAGCTTACAACCTGATCCTGGCTATGGGCCTGAAACG
This sequence comes from Pongo pygmaeus, assembly GCF_028885625.2. Lineage (NCBI taxonomy): Eukaryota > Metazoa > Chordata > Mammalia > Primates > Hominidae > Pongo > Pongo pygmaeus. The sequence goes on along the minus strand of NC_072396.2, from coordinate 144,578,954 downwards.
GATTATATTATATTTTGCTCCTTTTGTTCAGTACAATCCTTTCTAAAAATCCATTACTTTTTAAAAAAGCATTAAAAGGTCAAATTTTAAACATTTCTCTTGTATATTATCTACATGAAATTATATAAGCATAGAGTTAAAAGGATTCTTAGAGATCCTCAATTCCACCCTCCTGTGGGGAGAGGGGTTGTTCTGAAGAGCCGAAAGAATGTTCATTCAGCAAGAAGACTACTTTCTACCGGGGCTAGGGGTGAGCTGGCTGTGGGATGGTGCTGGGAATCACAGATCTTTGGGCAGTCACAATGAAGTAGTATGCTACTTGTGAGATGGTTATAGTGGTGTCAAGCAGGGACTTACTAAAAGTCTTCAGCTTTGTCAGTTCCCACAATTCTACAGTCCCTGCCATACTGTGTGCAATCTCTAAGAATTAGAAGCAACAAAGGAAGGGAAATAGAAGTAGGAAAAAAGGGCCGGGTGCAGTGGCTCATACCTGTAATCACAGCACTTTGGGAGACCTAGGCAGGTGGATCACCAGAGGTCAGGAGTTCGAGACCAGCCTGGCCAACATGGTGAAACCCCGTCTCTAGTAAAAATACAAAAATTAGCTGGGCGTGGTGGTGGGCACCTGTAGTCCCAGCTACTCGGGAGGCTGAGGCAAGAGAATCTCTTGAACCCGGGAGGCAGAGGTTGCAGTGAGCTGAGATTGCGCCATTGCACTCCAGCCTGGGCTACAAGAGCGAGACTCCACTTCAAAAAAAAAAAAAAAAAAAGGTCTGCAGGAGCTTCAGCCAAGTATCTCCATTGTAACCCATGTACTACTTACAATTATTCCTGTGCTACTGGGACCTTAGAAAACAAGGGTTAAGGCTGGGTGTGCTGGTTCACACCTGTAATCCCAGCACTTTGGGAGGCCGAGGCGGGCGGATCACTTGAGGTCAGGAGTTCGAGACCAGCCTAGCCAACATGGCAAAACCCCGCCTCTACTAGCTGGGAGTGGTGGTGCGTGCCTGTAGTCTCAGCTACTTGGGAGGCTAAATCAGGAGAATCTCTTGAACCCAGGAGGCAGAGGTTGCAGTGAGTTGAGATCACGCCACTGCACTCCAGCCTGGGTGACAAAGCGAGACTCTGTCTCAAAAAAAGAAAAAAAAGAAAGAAAGAAAAGAAAGGAAGGAAGGAAGGAAGGAAGGAAAGAAGTAAGGAAGGAAGGAAGGGGAAAAGAAAAGAAAAGAAGGGTTAAGCATGATTAATGAGTTTTGCAGTTATTTATATAATGCATAGAAAGGTCATAAACAAGGACTTACTATAACTTACATCTATGAACTTTCAGAGAGTTTTACTTGTTTAGAATTATTCTATTATATGGCCGGATGTGGTGGCTCACGCCTGTAATCCCAATACTTTGGGAGGCCGAGGTGGGAGGATCACCAGAGGTCAGGAGATCAAGACCATCCTGGCCAAAATAGTGAAACTCAGTCTCTACTAAAAATATAAAAATTAGCTGGGCATGGTGGCACGTGCCTCTAATCCCAGCTACTCGGGAGGCTGAGGCAAGAGAATCGCTTGAACCAGGGAGTCGGATGTTGTAGTAAGCAGAGATCGTGCCACTGCACGCCAGCCTGGTGACAGAGCAAGACTCTGTCTCAAAAAAAGAATTATTCTGGTATATATCTGAATCAAAATAACACATCGAAAAGATTACTGAAAGAGATGAAATAAATTGCCATCAATCAATATATATAGGTAAAAAATAAAACATAGGAATAATCTAGGTATAATATAGCCATTTTTCGCTGAACAGTAGAAATTTGCTGATAATAAAAAATCAACTATAGCCTCTATCATTGATCTCTTCCCTTCACATCTTTTCCCAGAAAAATGGGCCATTTTTGAATATTGCCTTGAAATGACCAAAAAGCGGTTACTGAAAATAAGAAATAAGGACATATGGTAATGCATGGCTGGAAGATTTAGCCCTGAAAATATTGAGAGTTGACTGTATCTGTCATAAATAGACCCTCTCTACCATTTTTCCAAAAAAAAAAAAAAAAATCAATGTCAAATTGCTTGGCTACAAATTGGGAGAAAACAATGTTATTGAGCTTCTTGCTTTTAATTTCCACATGTTCATCTAAATAAATATGAAGCTGCTCACAGCAAAACTAAACTTCTAAAGCACTACAGGACAGGCAGATATAGATTATTAAAATAAAAGCAGTCAACTTCTAAAAGTTGTACTTGTTCAAAAAAGGAATATATTACTGTTGTAAAACCAAGTTTCTTTTATAAATTTAGTTTTTCTGAAGGAATAGAGATGGCAAAGAGTAGAATTGTCAAAAATAACATTTTCTGTGCTGACCTCTCTGGGCTCAAGCAATCCTTCCACCTCAGCCTCCCCAGTAGCTGGTACTACAGATACGCACCACCATGCCCTGCTTAGTTTCTTACCCTAAAGCTCACATTTTGTTGTACATTTCTGTCTGAATCTGCTTCTGGTGAGAGCTTCATGAAGCTTCCATTCAGGTGGAAGGCAAGGGGAGCCAGAGTACGCAGATCACATGGTGAGAGGGAAGCAACAGAATGCGGAGAAGGTGCCAGGCTCTTTTTAACAATCAGATATCTTGGAAACTAATAGAGCAAGAACTCACTCTACTGAGGATGGCATCAAGGCATTCATGAGGGATCCACACCCATGACCCAAACACTTCCAAACACCTCTCACAAGGTCCCATCTCCAACCTTGAGGATCACATTTCAACATGAGATATGGAGGGAACAACCAACATCCAAACTACTCTGTTGCATCACAGGTAGTAGGGAGTAAGTTTTATCCAGTCATACAAGGCCTCAAAAGATCTGCCACAGAAACATCCACATTGGTAATAGTTTTGTAAAAAGTACTCAAATAAGAGGAGAAACAAATCCAGGAGATGCTGCAAGGGGTATGTGGTTTAAGAGTGATGGTGTTGGGCTGGGCACGGTGGCTCACACCTGTAATCCCAACACTTTGGGAGGCCGAGGCTGGTGGATCACCTGATGTCAGGAGTTCGAGACCAGCCTGAGCAACATGGTGAAACCCCATCTCTACTAAAAATACAAAGCTTAGCTGGGTATGGTGGTGCATGCCTGTAATCCCAGCTACTCAGGAGGCTGAGGCAGGAGAATCACTTAAACCCAGGAGGCAGAGGTTGCAGTGAGCCAAGATCATGCCATTGCACTCCAGCCTGGGCAACAAGCATGAAACTCTGTCACAAAAAAAAAGAAAAAAAAAAAAAAGAGTGATGGTGTTGGTGTTATGGGTTGAATTGTGTGCCCCAAAATTCATGTGTTGAACTCCTAACCCCCTGTGACCCATAATGTGACATTGTTTGGAAATAGCATCATTGCAGATGTAGTTAAAATGAGGTCATACTGGAGTAGAGTGGGCCCCTAATCCAATGTTACTGGAATCATTATAAAGAAGGGGATATTTTGTGGCCGGGCTCATGCAGATGGCAGATGCTGGGACTTCTCAGCCTCTATAATTGCATGAGCCAATTCCCATAATAAATCTCCTCATATATCCTATTGGTTGTTTCTCTGGAGAACCCCAACTAATACAGTGGACTTTTGAGAAAAAGACCAAACAATCTCAGTTCCTGCTTGGCTATTCCAGCTTTAATTACTTTGTGTCCTGGCTGTACTTCACAGTCCAGACATTTGTAATATTGTCTGTTGTATTCTTAATAAATCTCCCTTTTCTGAGCTAGTTTGAATCAGATTTTACTCCTTGCTACCCCTGCTCTTTAATTAAGACAATATACCATAAGACCTCTAAAAATTAGAACAGAAATGACAAATGGATTTCAACTCAAATGACTACTCTGATCTATTGACATGACTGTGTAGGGGGCCAGATTGAAAAACATTATGGTATTACTTCCAAATTCAATGACGAAGAGTGCTGTGATTGACTAACACTATTTGTTATGAAGGTGGGAGCAGAGAGTAAGCAGTGGCAACCAGTGACATATGTGCCACAAATCTGCCATCACTACCATTGAGGATGAAATTCAGGTAAGTATATGTCTTCCTGTAAAAAATGCCAAAGGTCCCTGTGTGACTACATTATGGAAATATGAGGTACACATAAAGACCCCAAATATACACAATCTCATAACTCCATAATCACAGAAGTTTGCTTAACTTTTGCCTTTTGCCTGTTTCTTTCTTTCTTTTTTTTTTTTTTTTTGAGACAGGGTCTCACTCTGTCATCCAGACTGGAGTGCAGTGGCGTGATCTCGGCTCACAGCAACCTCCATCTCCTGGGTTCAAGTAATTCTCCTGCCTCAGCCTCCCGAATAGCTGGGATTACAGGTGCAGGCCACTACCACCCAGCTAATTTTGGTATTTTTAGTAGAGACGGGGTTTCACCATGTTGGCCAGGCTGGTCTCCAACTCTTGATCTCAAATGATCCACCTGCCTCGGCCTCCCAAAGTGCTGGGATTACAGACGTGAGCCACCGCGCCCGGCCAAATGTGCTTGTTTCTAAACATTCTTATACTTATGCAATCCTTAGATCACCAATAGAAATGACTATGAATCCATTTCTCTGGAAGGTTTTATTTGGACTTTTTTTTTTTTTTTTTTTGAGCTAGGGCAGGGATTCTACAGGTATTACAGATATGCACACTATCTGGGAAGCATATCCCTAAAGAGGATGAATCAGGGCAGTGATCAAGAGTCCTGTACTTTAGGGTCAGGTGCAGCGGCTCACACCTGTAATCCCAGCACTTTGGGAAGTCGAGGTGGGAGGATCTCTTGAGGTCAGGAGTTCGACACCAGCCTGGCCAACATGGCAAAAACCCATCTCTACTGAAAATACAAAAATTAGTCGGGCATGATGGTGCACACCTGTAGTCCCAGCTACTCAGGAGGCTGAGGCAGAAGAATTGCTTGAATCCGGGAGGTGGAGGTTGCAGTGAGCTGAGATCACACCACTGCACTTTTTCCAGCCCAGGGGACAGAGTGAGACTCAAGTCTTTTTTTTTTTTTTTTTTTAAAGAGTCCTGTACTTTAGTCGTGTACTAAAGAAGGGGATATTTTGTGGCCAGGCTCATGCAGATGGCAGATGCTGGGACTTCTCAGCCTCTATAATGGCATGAGCCAATTCCCATGATAAATCTCCTCATATATCCTATTGGTTGTTTCTCTGGAGAACCCCAACTAATACAGTGGACTTTGAGAAAAAGAACAAACAATCTCAGTTCTTGCTTGGCTATTCCAGTTTTAATTACTTTGTGGCCTGGCTGTACTTCACAGTACAGGCTGGGTGTGGTGGCTCATGTCTGTAATCCCAGCACTTTGGGACTCTGAGGTGGGCAGATCACTTGAGGTCAGGAGTTCAAGACCGGCCTGGCCAACATGGCAAAACCGCATCTCTACTAAAAATACAAAAAAAGTAGATGGGCATGGTGGCACGCTCTTATAGTCCCAGATACTTGGGAAGCTGAGGCAGAAGAATCGCTTGAACCCAGGAGGTGGAGGTTGTAGTGACCCGAGATCGCGCCACTGCACTCCAGCCTGGGCTACAGAGTGAGACTCCGTCTCAAAAAAAAAAGAGTCCTGAACACCAGATTGCTGGTGGACTGAGAAATAACTCAAGGCAGCCCCAAAGAGATAAGAAATCTAATGATCCAGTGCTTAAAGAGAAATAGAAAACTATTGCCTGATGAACACACATGCACTTGGTCCATAAACTATTCCACCCTTTTGTGACCTGTCTATTCCTTTAAGCTTAATTTCATTTGGATAGCAATATTGGGATGGGGAGTTGAGTGGGTCTGCAAGAGATTTACAGTAATTAGACCTAGCTAAAACTTCCTGTGGATACCTGGGTGCCATTGGAAACATGCCTGCCCTATGGTAAAATACAACAGTCATTAATGATAGAAGATTGTTCAGCAGTCAAGGAATGACAGTTACCAGAGAAATAGCCTAATTATTTATTATGACTTATAGCTGAGCAGGAGTTCAGACACTACCAATCATAGCCTTAGTAGTGTTCTGTAAGAGAGAAGCTAATTAACTTCTTGTGAAGAATGACATGACCATTGTGCCTTTAAAGTCCAATATTCTATCTGGTTGCCTGGGCGATTGTGGGCAATCTATATGTATTTATGTACATACACAGTCAAGGAAGTAGCTTTACTCTGAATTTTAATGAAACATACAATGTAAGTACTTATTTGATGGGTTTCTTTTGTTGTTGAGTGTTCTCTGTTCCCCTCAGGATTGATTAGGAAGATTCTCATAAGCCACTGGTGCAGTAGTCCAGAGTTGGGGGGTGGGTGGATTAAGAAGGAGGTGTTGAAAATTGAAAGGTGAGCCCACTGGGGCAGAGACCTTCCCACAAATGTAAAACAGAAGGTATTGCACAGAATACTTGGCAGTCACTTACAAGGTGTCATTCAAGAGGCAGTAGGTCAGTGAACACACTCAAAAAGCTTACTTATTGATACTTGAGGTCTCATCATCATAGACCCAGCATTGCTCATTCCCTGTGGTTCTTATAAACATTCACGCACTTTTAGAAGTCCTCAAATTCTTAAATTGAAGAGGTTTATCAGATCTCATTCCTCAACTCGTAAGGGCAGAGGGGATTGCAGAAGAGCCCTGTACACTTGAGGCAGTGGCTAGAAAAAGGCAGTGATAAAAGGAGGGAGGCAGGAGTTTGAGAAGCTCTAGTAGATACCTGTTGTGATGGACGGCTTGCTCACTTCTATTTCCTGTTTTGATGGGAGCTCTCTTTTTAAGAAGAATCTCCTGGTTTGCTGATGAATTCTAGTGGAGATGAAATGTCTACCCAGGTAGGATGACACAGCTGCCAGTCACAAACTGAGTGTTATCTGATCTGGCTGGCCACACAGTCTGGTATGCTCAGCGGTATTTCATCATCTTATGGAAGGTGTATATGTGGGATAGGGCCTTTTTTTTTTTTTTTTTTTTGAGATGGAGTTTTGCTCTGTTGTCTAGGCTGGAGTGCAGTGGCATGATCTTGGCTCACTGCAACCTCCGCCTCCCAGGTTCAAGAGATTCTTCACCTCAGCCTCAGGCACTCACCACCACACCCGACTAATTTTTGTATTTTTAGTAGAGACAGGGTTTCACCATGTTGGCCAGGCTGGTCTCGAACTCCTGACCTCAAGTGATCTGCCTGCCTTGGCCTTCCAAAGTGCTGGGATTACAGGCGTGAGCCACCGCCCCTGGCCAAAATAAGTTAGTTTCATAAGCAAGTGGTCCAGGCTCCCACGGCACTTCCTCCTGCCATATTGCTGCCCCTCCCTAAATTCATACCAGTGGCCTTATGGCGAGTTACCTATGACCAAATGACTGAAGAAAAAAAAAAGAAATACATGAGTCTGGTTTACACACAACTTTGCACAGTTAAGGTGGCAGGCACCATCTGAAAGAGGCAGACTGCACCACTGGAAGCCCACCATGGGATGCCTATAAAAGACAATGGAAGAGACAAATTTTCCCATGTGGACAGAACTTTCGAGTAGCATATTTAGTTGCTTATTATGTCTATGAGAGATGACCTGAGGTACAGATCTACTCTGACTCACAGGCAGTAGCCAAGGAGTTGGGCAGGAATTTAGAAAATGTTTCTAACAGCAATCTAGATATTGCTATTTGGAAAACTAAAATTATATCCACTTTAAAGTGGCATGTAAAATCCATACAATTTCAATCAGAAGCAATTTAATGTCATCCAATCCCCTCATTTTCACATGGGAAAATAGGGTCCAGTGAGTATAAGTGATTTGTCTGGGAAAAACTCTAGTTAACAGGTAGAACTGACATCTCCTGGATCTCAGTTCAGGGCTGTCTCCTTAACAGCACATAGATAATCATTCATTTATTGTCAGCATTCCCTGAGCTTCAACATTGTGCCATGTTCTTCCCTGAGAAATGGGACAAAGATAAATAAGGTATAGTCCCTGCCCTGAAGAAGCTCTTGCGCTTGTTCTGTTTTGTGCATGTTGGTGTATTTTTGGTGCATGTTGGTGTACTTGTGCACAGTTATATCGTGTGACAACAAATAACTGGAACCAAAATGGCAAACACTTTTTCAAGTAAGGCAGACTAAATACTTGCTGAAGAGTGCCAAATGGAGTTACAAATGCTAGAAATTGAGCCAGTAAGAACTATATGGCTTAAAAATAAAACAGACACCAACAGAGATATTAATTAATTCAAGGTTGGATTTGATTGTTAAGGGGAGTTTGCATCTCTATCACTGCTGGGAAGAGAGCCATTTTTAATGGATTTTGATGGCATCCTGCCTGAATCTTAGTACCTAAATGTTGGCCTGGGTGAGATAAAATTTGAATTAATTGATCAGGAAGACTGATGGATGGTGCAATCTGCTATTATTTTAAAACAGTAGAAAGTGGTTGAAATAGGGCTGTGGAGTACCAAAAGGTTTGTTAATTTTCAGCTCCGAACCTCAAACTGTATTCTTTGATTCCTTCTGAAACCCCATCCCCTTTCCCAATTGCCCATTCTCATAAAAGCTAAGCTTTGCTCAAAAGATAGAGACCACATACTCACATGCATTTTCCTCACCTAAGACCACTTGATTTGCTTTTTCTTCTCTCAGCCTTCTTTATAGTCTTAAGGAAGAGCACTCCCTCCTCCTCTCTCAAATCTGAGCCGTGTGTTCTCTAGTTCATCCCTTTCTACCTCATTTCACACCTAGCTTCCTCAATTATCTTCTTTAGCTTCTCCTTTCTACAGAATTTTTCCTTTTCTACTTTTAAACATGTGTAGGTCTCCTCTAGTTCGGAAAAGAAAAGTTGTTTAACCCTGCTGACAGCCCTCCTAAGCTATTGTACGACCTTTTTTTCTTTCTTCCACCATCAAGCTTTGCAAATTAACGGTTTATACCTATAAACTCCTGCAATCTGGCTTCCAGCCCAGCTAACACTGAAACTGTACTTTTAAAGCTCATGCAGAATTTCTGAAGCATTAAATGAAATAGCTTTTCTCAATTCTGATTGCCCTTGACCAGGAATAGATTTTTGAGGTTTAGAGCATCTTATACTAAGCTGTAACACCACATTTTCCATGCATACTGGGCATTTTTTATTTGAACACCCTATTATTACTTCAACATAGTTAAAAATGAACTCATAATTTTCTCCACTGAGGTTCCCCTGAGTGATTTTCATATGGATGACACACAATAAGCTCTATGAGAGCAGGGATCGTATCATATTTCTCACATTCATTGCTATATTTCCACCAAATTACTTGGATGTAGTCGATATTCAGTAAATATTTGTTAAAATGAATAAACGAATAAACATCATTTTCCTAGTAAGTAAGCTTTAATTTCTTAAGAGTTATTTTGGATTCATCCCTCTCTGTTCTTTAAATTATTTCAGTGATTAAATCTTGTCAATTATGCCTCAAAACATAGTGGCTAAGAGTATGGATTTGTTGTCTTTTTTTTTTTTTTTTTTTGAGACGGAGTCTCTCTCTGTCACCCTGGCTGGAGTGCAGTGGTGTGATCTCGGCTCACTGCAACCTCTACCTCGTGGGTTCAAGGAATTCTCCTGCCTCAGCTTCCCAAGAAGCTGTGATTACAGGGGCATGCCACTATGCCCAGCTAATTTTTGTATTTTTAGTAGAGAAGGCTGGTCTTGAACTCCTGACCTCAGCTGATCCGCCTATCTGGGCCTCCCAAAGTGCTGGGATTACAGGAGTGAGCAACCACACTCAGCACTTTGCTCTGCTACTTTCTAGCTGTGACTTTGAGCACAACTTTGAGTTTGGTTCCATAACCTCTCAGTTTCTTTACCTATAAGATGGAAGATAATAGTAGTACTTGCCTTATTGGGTTAGTGAGTAAATGAGTGATACAGTGTGTACGAAGTGACTAACACAGTGTCTGCACATAGCAAGTACTAAATAAATGATAGCTATTAAAATCACCTTTGACTACTTCCCAATGTGGACTCTTGCTTCCCTAGGGAGGTCTACTTAGTATTTTCTGTTTCATGTCTTTGCTGTTTCTCTTGGCTGAAATATTCTCCTTCCCTTCTGCCCATTCAAAATGTCATTTATTCTCATTTATTACTTTTTATTTATTGAAAGTAATGCATATTCATAGTAAAAAGTTAAATATATTTAAATGGCTTATAAAGAAAAATAGCATGTGGCCAGGAGAGGTGGCTCACGCCTGTAATCCCAGGATTTTGGGAGGCCCAGGTGGGCAGATCACTTGAGGCCAGGAGTTCGAGACCAGCCTGTCCAACATGGAGAGACCCTGTCTCTACTAAAAATACAAAAAAAAATTTAGCTCCGTATGGTGGTGCACGCCTGTAATCCCAGCTACTCTGGAGGCTGAGGCAGGAGAATCGCTTGAACCCAGGAGGTGGAGGTTGCAGTGAGCCGAGATCCTGGCATTGCACTCCAGCCTGGGCGACAGAGTGAGACTCCATCTCAAAAAAAAAAAAAAAAAAAAAAAGCAAAGCGAAGAAAAGAGAAACAAAAAAGAGCAAATGCCTACTCTATCTCTCCCAACTTCCGATCTGCAGTACTAGAGAAACCACTTTTAATAGTTTTAACTGTTTCTTCTAGTATTAACTTCCATATTTCTTTTCTTGGTTTTTCTTTTTCTTTTTTTTTTTGGAGGCAGAGTCTTGTTCTGTCACCCAGGCTGGAGTGCAGTGGCACGATCTCGGCTCACTGCAACATAACGCCTCCTGGGCTCAAGAGATCCTCCTGCCTCGGCCTCCCAAGTAGCTGGGATTACAGGTGCCCGCCACCACACCTAGCTAATTTTTGTATTTTTAGTAGATACAGGGTTTCGCCATGTTGGTCAGGCTGGTCTCGGATTCCTGACCTCATGCTATCCACATGCCCCAGCCTCCTAAGTGCTAGGATTACAGGCGTGAGCCACCGTGCACCCGGCCAGGCTAATTTTTTTTTCTTTTTTTTTTTTTTTGACAGAGTCTCGCTCTGTCGCCCAGGCTGGAGTGCAGTGGTGTGATCTTGCCTCATTGCATATTCCGCTTCCTGGGTTCAAGGGATTCTCCTGCCTCAGCCTCCCAAGTATCTGGGACTTCAGAGGCACGCACTAACATGCCCGGCTAATTTTTGTAGGTTTTTTTTGTTTTTTTTTTTTTTTAGTAGAGACAGGTTTTCACCATGTTGGTCAGGCTGGTTTCAAACTCCTGACCTCAAGTGATCCACCCATCTCGGACCCCCAAAGTGCTGGGATTACAGGCGTGAACAACCACGCCTGACTTTTTTTGTATTTTTAGTAGAAATAGGGTCTCATCATGTTGCCCAGACTGGTCTCAAACTCCTGAGCTCAGGCAATCTGCCCACTTTGGTGTCCCAACGTGCTGGGATTACAGGCGAGCCACTGCACCCGGCACCATATTTCTATATAATGTACTTATATGGATATTTCTTAATCTTTCAATTTGTAGATACTACTTATTTTCTTTTTATTATGGAAAACAGACTTAGTTCTCTTACAACAAAGCTCCCTCCAACTTGTTCTCCCTTTATCCTACAAAAGAGTTTTAATTTTGTAAACCAAGAGTACAGTATTTTGATTGCTATGACTATGTGAATGTCTGTCACAGTGGAGTCAGGGAGTATTTTATCATAACTCATTTACTTTCTCGAGCAACTGTTTTTCTTGGCATTAACAGCTGCCTTGGTTTTCGTTACTTAGTTTGCTTTACTTTCTATGTGTTTATCACTAAGGTTTCACTAATTTTCCCACAATACTGTAAAACCTTTCTGAATACTATTCTCCACATGGTCAAACACATTGAGTAATGTATCAGTTGTTTTTCTATTTTCTCTAAAGACATCCCTCCTTGATTCCTCTATCTTCCTACTCCCCCCTCTGACCTCTCTAGATGTGCTACACAGCTGTCTACCTTGAATTCATTATCATCTGGGGAATTCCCTACTCCTCTCTTTCATATTCATCTCATTTTCTGGATTCCATGTCTTCCTCCCTCTTAGTTTATTCTCTCATTTGGTAGAATGCATATTCCAGTGGCTTACTGAGAATCAAAGTTAAAATTTTATACCATCTACTGCTTGTGACCCCCAATAATCTAAGACAGGTCTCAGTTAATTTAGAAAGTTTATTTTGCCAAGGTGGAGGACATGTGCCCGTGACACAGCCTCAGGAGGTCCTGATGACATGTGCCCAAGGTGGTAGGGGCACAGCTTTTATACACTTTAGGGTGACATGAGACATCAGTCAATATGTGTAATATGTACAATGGTTCAGTCCGGAAAGGTGGGACAACTCGAAGTGGCGAGGGGGCTTCCAGGTCATAGGTAGATACTAGACAAATGGCTGCATTCTTTTGAGCTTCTGACTAGCCTCTCCAAATGAGGCGATCAGATATGCATTTATCTCAGGGAGCAGAGGGGTGACTTTGAATAGAATGGGAGGCAGGTTTGCCCTAAGCAGTTCCCAGCTTGAGCAATTTTGGGGCCCCAAGACTTATTTTCCTTTCACACACTCCTCAGTATGGACCATTGCTTCTCTAGACAGGTCTACTTACTATTTACTGAAGTATTTTTTCACTTCCACATCTTTGCCATTTCCTTGGCTATAATGCTCTCCTACTCCCTGTTTTTGTGTCCAAATGCTATTTGTATTTTAAACTAATTTTTATGAAAATAACGTGTGTACACAGTTTAAAAAGCAGAACAGTTACAAGGCTTATAAAGAAAAAAAGTCCCTTATCCCTTTCTTCCCTACTCTAGATTTGTGTTCCCAAAGGCAAGTCGTTTTTGTTATTTCAGTTGTTTCTTCTGCTATTTACCTCCTCATTTCTAAATAAAATAATTATATTATATTAATATATCTGGACAATAACCAATAACTTCTTATTATTGGGGATAAAGATTTAGTCTTTTTTTTTTTTTTTTTTTCAGAAGGAGTCTTGCTCTCTCAACCAGGCTGGAGTGCAGTGGTGAGATCTTGGCCCACTGCAACCTCCGCCTCCCAGGTTCAAGCAATTCTCTGCCTCAGCCTCCCAAGTAGCTGGGATTACAGGCACCCGCCACCACGCCCTGCTAATTTTTGTATTTTTAGTAGAGATGGGGTTTCACCCTCTTGGCCAGGCTGGTCTTGAACTCCTGGCCTCGTGATTCACCTGCCTTGGCCTCCCAAAGTGCTGGGATTACAACTGTGAAGATTTAGTCTTTTTATGCCATATCTTTCTAACCTCTTCTCTATCCTCTCAATATAGTTTTGTAGGATGTTGAATTCTGAATTAGAAATTTCTTGGCCAGGTGTGGTGGCTCATGCCTGTAATCCCAGCACTTTGGGAGGCTGAGGCAGGTGGATCACTTGAGGTCAGGAGTTCGAGACCAGCCTGGCCAACATGGCGAAAGCCCGTCTCTACTAAAAATACAAAAATTAGCAGGGCGTGGTGGTGGGTGCCTATAATCCCAGCTACTCAGGAGACTGAAGCAGGAGAATCGCTTGAACCCGGGAGGCAGAGGTTGCAGTGAGCCACGATCGCGCAACTGCATTCCAGCCTGGGCGAGAGAGTGAGACCTGGCCTCGAAAAAAAAAAAAGAAGTGATTTCTACAGAATCTTGAAGGCCAAACTTCACCTCAGTGAACTTATTGTGGCTCCTGGCGATTGCCTCTTCCCTTCCATGGTGATTTTTAAAAAAACAAAACTATCCTTTTAATGGTCAGTTATAGAACCTTACCTGCCTTCAATATTATGATTACTAGAATATACCTTCTTCCTCTTTTTGAAAAACAAGACAATATTAGATCATCACTCAGTCCCTTTGGACTTCTGCCATTCTCCATGATTACTAACCTCATCTGTCAGTACCCTAGGATATAATTAATATGGGCTATTTGGAGGGCAATAACAGGGAGCCCTGATGTCATCTGAGGAAGTGACATTTAAGCTGAGAGCTGAAGGATGAATAGCAACGGTGGGTGAAAGCGTTCCAGCAGAGACTGTTGCCTGTGCAAAAGCTGTCAAGAAAGAAGGAGCTTTGGGAACTCAAGGAACGTAAGCAGACGCGTGGGGTAGAGCCTGGTGAGAGGAAAAGTTGTCCACCTGAGGTTAGAGAGGAAAGGCAGAGGTCAGAGAATTCAGGGTTCTTGTTGGTGACATTAAGGCAGGATTTTGAACTTATGCTAAGAGGGTGGGAAGCTACTGAAAAGTCATAAGCAGGGGAGTGATTTGATCTGACTTGCTTGCCATAGATTTCTGTGGTTGCAGTGTACAGAATGAATTGGAGGGGCCCAAAAGGAAGATACAGGTAAAATTGATCATAAATAAACATCAAGGCTAGCCTTGAAAGGGGGAAATAAATTTCAAATGGGCAAAAGATAGTCTTACCAGATATGTTTGGAAGCTCAGACAGTTGAATTCCTTCAATTTGCTAATGATGGGGTGATTTAGATGCTAATACAACAGCCTCAATTTTTTCTTTCTTCTTTTTTCTTTTTTTGGTATTAGATGGAAGTGACTCCTTTGCACCGCTCCCCTCCTGCCAGATTACTTGAATTGCTGACCCACCCACAGATCCCAGAAGCAGTTTGCGCTCCTCTGTCACAGGTGTGGCCTACATCCTATGCTCTAGTGGTTGTTTTGCTCACTTGCCATAGTGAGATTTCTGAGGGGTTGAGGTAGAAGGTACGGAAGATTGGGGGTGGGGACAATAGGGAAGAAGAGCTCCTGGGTAATTTGTACAGAAATGGTGCAACAGAATTGAAAGGATTGAGAAAGCACTTTCCCTTCCCTCCCTCAGGTAGCAAGCATTATCTAGTCAAGTTGGTAATAAGGACAGAAACAAGACTGCTTCCTCTGAATTCCTACCTGTGGGGCTTCTTTCTGTTGCAGTTAGCTGATCCACCAGAAGAGTTGGTGTTATGTTTCAGGGGTTCTGACAGTTTAGGCAGAAGGAAGTTCATTTTTGCAGTTCTGTTCAATGGAGTTGTCCCAGTGAAAATGCTGGCTGAGGGCCTACTTTACATAGTCACAGACAACAGCTTTCTACAACACCTGGGTTTTCTTTGGAAACTGTGAGGAGGCACTAAAAAGAACCAAAATCTTTTTTCTTGTCTTAAAAAAACTCACAAAGGAGTGACTCTGAAGGATGTGTGTGAGAGTAGCTCTAATTTCAGGTTGAGTTTGGATACAGAAAAAGTCACCTTGCATAATTTCATGTTTTGCTGAGTATATTTTGATTTGTATGGAATTGCATTAAAAAAAAATAAAGATGAGGCCTTGCTATGCTGCCCAGGCTGGACTCAAACTCCTGGACTCAAGTGATTCTCCTACCTTGGCCTTCCAAAGTGCTGGGATAACAGGTGTGAGCCATCCTGCCCCCAGAATTGCATTTTTTTTTTTTTTTTTGAGATGGAGTCTCGCTGTTGCCCAGGCTTGAGTGTACTGGCGCGATCTTGGCTCACTGCAACCTCCGCCTCACGGGTTCAAGTGATTCTCCTGCCTCAGCCTCCCGAGTAGATGGGATTACACGTGCGTGCCACCACGCCCAGCTAATTTTTGTATTTTTAATAGAGACAGGGTTTCGCTATGTTGTTCAGGCTGGTTTCAAACTCCTGACCTCAGGTGATCTGCCTGCCTCGGCCTCCCATAAAAATACTTGGAATAAAAATCCCATAAAAATGCCTGGAATTGCATTTTTATAGTTGAGCAAATTAGACCGGACCCATGAGTATAGGTGGTGTATTGAAATAAATTGAGAGAATAAATAGCAGAATTATAACAAATAAAAATCAACAATACTGCTATATCCTTTTTGGGGGGTGGGGATGGAGTTTTGCTCTTGTCACCCAGGCTGGAGTGCAGTTGTGCGATCTCGGCTCACTGCAACCTCCACCTCCCAGGTTCAAGCGATTCAATTCTCCTGTCTAAGCCTCCTGAGTAGCTGGGACTACAGGCGCCCACCACCATGCCTGGCTAATTTTTGTATTTTCAGTAGATACAGGGTTTCACCATGTTGGCCAGGCTGGTCTCGAACTCCTGACCTCAGGTGATCCACTCACCTCGGCCTCCCAAAGTGCTGGGATTACAGGTGTGAGCCACCGCGCCTGGCCCAATACTGCTATATATTGAGGAATCTTAAAATTCCTGTGATTAGGCTGCAGTAACATGACAATGGGTAAGTATGAGAGCATAATGCAAACAAAAAAAAATTTCAGGTCTCTAATATTTTTTAAAGTTGATCTGTTTGAATCTATAAGCAAAGTACATTTTTTCCATTTGTTTAACAGAATTGAATTTGGAACGATATTACTTACTATTCACTAGCAAGCACTTGTACCCCCAAATGTCTAAATTAGTTTATTATTTTATTGATAAGGATGCATTTTGGTAAGAATTCTAGACTTATACCTAGAACTAAAGACAATAACCTCCTCCACCTCCCAATTCCAGTATCTAGAATAATGTCTGCCACATAGCAGTCGTTCAACAAATAAACTAGTGAAGAAATTACAGTATTTGCTGTGTTCAATAAAAGTAAAGCTAGAGGCCGGGCATGGTGGCTCACGCCTGTAATCCCAGCACTTTGGGAGGCCGAGGCGGGTGGATCACCTGAGGTCAGGAGATCGAGACCAGCCTGGGTAAGATGGTGAAACCCCGTCTCTACTAAAAATACAAAAATTAGCCGGGTGTGGTGGCAGGCATCTGTAATCCCAGCTACTTGGGAGGCTGAGGCACGAGAATCACCTGAATCCAGGAGGCAGAGGCCGCAGTGAGCCAAGATCACGCCACTGCACTCCAGCCTGGGTGACAGAGTGAGACTGTCTCAAAAAAAAATAAATAAATAAAACTAGAAAGCTAGAAAATAACTCTATTTGAAAATAAATCTTTAAAGCACTAGAGAGCAAAACTTTAGATCCCTTTTATCAATAAAATATCATAATATCTGATTAATATAAATATAAATTTAACATAAATCTTAAAAATCATTGGATACAGCCTCAACTGTGAGCAGAGAAGGAATCATAAGAGAAAACGGTTGGTTTTATTTCTTGGCAGTTAGGACAGTTTGGGAACAAACCTTAGGTCTCCTGCATTTGCATTTTATTGGGAGATGGGCTTCTCGTTGATCACAGAATGAAGTTCAAACTTCGTAACATGTTTTTGAAGAATTTTAGATTTTAGCTTTCGTTCGAGCCGCCCTTACCTACACGTCCTGGGCGTCTGCCACTACGGCGTGATCTCTTTCTTAGTTTGTCCTGCACTTGTTCACTGACCTCTCCCTCTACCCTGGACTTTGTCCCCTTGGGCTCAGTCAGGTCCCTCTAAAGCCTTCCCACGTTTCAAGGGCTAGTTTAATCTCCAGAGCTTTTAGGAAAACTTCCCAAACCCCCTTTTCAGATGCAATCTCGCTCTCCCCTATTTCTCTAGCACTTTGAACTCTAGCTATTATTAAATTCTAACGTGGCATTTTCGCTTGTTTGTATCCCCCAACCAGATTGCGACCACACTGTTGGGGAGTTCTTTTAAGAAATCGCTGTGTCCAGCCCTGGCACAGTGCCTGGTACAAAGAAAATTCCCAGCAAAGGTTTGTTGAAATGAATCCAAACTCCGGAGGGTAAAGGAGAAGCGCCTATGACTAGTAGTAAAGGCCTCTCGCGACCTTTGGGAAGGCCTGTGGTGTGGCTGGGCCCTGTCCCCAGCTCTAGACTGGCAGAATGTGGCGAGGCGGAAGACTAGTGTAAGATTCTCTGAACTCCCTTTACTTCTTTTTGACTTTTATAGAACAATCTGCAAGTTCTTCTCCAACAGCCTTGGGCCCCGCCTTAAGGGGCGGTGAAAAGGGGTGGGGTTGTGGTAGTTGGGAGGGATGCCCAGCCTCGTGGCAATTCTGGACTCGCTTTTCTTTTGTAATTTTTCGCAAATTCCAGCTCTAAGCTGGGGGCCAAGGGTGTAGAGGGTTTCCTGATGCGCACATTTTGCGTTCCAAGGAAAGCTCCCAGGATTCGGAGCTTTGCCGAATTTATTCTTCTCACATGTCCCACCGCTAGGAAGCTACCGAGTGCGCCCGGCCTCCACACCCAGCCGGCCAGCGTGGAGAACCCGCTGTTCAGCCCGGGCTTCCTTCTTCAACCCTCTGGGCAAACCCGGGACTAGCGTGTGGGGGAGCTCCCAGCCCGCGGTACCAGGCGGAGTAGGGGGACGGTTGGACTACAACTCCCAGGCTGCCCCGGGAGCAAGGCGGGGGAGGGGGAGAGCGGGAGGGGCCTGGGGTGGGGCGGGGTGGGGGTCAGGGAAATCCCGCCCCGCTGCGCAGCAGCAACGACACAAAGCCTGACTTTACAACCTCAGAGAAAGTGGAAGTAAGAAGGCTTAGGTGGGCAGGCAGGACGAGAGAAAGACCGAGAGAAGGGAAAGCCGCGTAGGTGGGAGTACAGCGGAGCGAGGGTCGAGGGGGAACCCTCGTCCGTGCAGATGAGGAGGGTGGGCTTTCAGAACTAGTCCCCCCTCGCACCCCGCCCCGCCCCTCCCGCGCTGGGGTCCCCACGGTGCCCAGCCTCAGAGCCCGGCTCCACCACGCCCGGAAGGGGGAGCCTGGCCGTCGGCTGGCTCAGGGCGGGCCGGTTGGCTGTACCCAGGCTCCCTAGCCCGAGTGCGGGACGAGAGCGCGGGGCGGCGCGACAGCCGCGGACCGAGGAGGGGCTGCGAGCGAAACGGCGCGGCGCGGCGCGCGCGGCACGGCGGACGAGTTAGGGCCGGGGCGAGGGAGGCTGTGGTTCCCGACAGAGACAGGGGAGTAGTGTCGGGCTGAGGCGAGGTGAGGCGCGGGGTGCCTCGGGAAGGTTCCCCGTGCCCCGAGGGGGGCGGCCGCGGAGTCCAGCGGGGAGCGGGCGGTGGTGCCGCGTCGGGGAAGAGTGCATCCCGCGGGGTGCCGAGCCCGGCGCTGGCGGAGAGACGGGGGCGCCCCGTCCCCACAGGAGGAGCCTCGCGCTCCTCCGCCATCCTTTCCCCGCGCGGCGGGCTCGCCTTCTCAGTGGGTGCTGCGGGAGCTGCCGGCCCGCGGTGCCGGGGCCAGATAAGGGCGATCCGCGGGGCCGCCGCCCCCGGGTCAGGCAGGCCGGGGGCGGGCCGGGAGTGAGGCGGGGCGGCGGCTGGGGGGCGGGGGAGCGTGGAGAGCCGAGGGGGGCAGGCGGCGAGCGGGTGGCCCGGCCGCCCGCCTCGCTGCTCCGCTTGGCGCCGCCGGCCCACGCCGCAGTGTGTTTTGTGGACGGCGCCTTCCCAGACAGCCCGGTAGAGCCCAGCTCAGCGCCCGGCAGCCTTCGACGCGATGTTCCGCCGGAGCTTGAATCGTTTTGTAAGTACACTCGCTGCGGCTCCGCGCGTGCCGGTTTGCTTGCTCGCCAGCCCCTTCGCCGGGTCCCTCACAACAATTTTCTGAGGGGGCAGTTATATCTCTGGGAGACACCACCACCCCTCTTCTTCCTTTTCACCGAGACACGGTGCCCAGGCGGCCGGGGAGGGGAGGCAGGTAGGGCTCTCGGGGTATCCCACCCTCGCCCCCAGGACAATTCGACCAGGGCTTCCTGGAGCTGTTACAAACTCTGCCTGAAACTGGGGGCCGCCTTCGGGCTGGGTGGTGGGGGGGACTCGTGGGGGGACCGACCCGGGGACCCCTCAGTTTGCCAATTAGTCGAAGATGGCGTTTTATTCTCAGGGAGGTTGCTTTCTTTTGTTTCCTCTGCCACGAGCACATGGAGGTAAACCTAGACCTGTCACCGTGGCCCAAAAGAAGAGCTGGGGGCTGAGGGAGCCGGAGGCTAGGGCAAGACTCAGCCTTGCCTAGGGCTCAGCCAGCGGGCGGCTGCTGACCGGAGGGCGGGCAAACTTTGGAGACCCAGCCTACAAAGCTCACCTTTAGGGTGTTTGAAAGGCGAGCGTGATTGTCAGGGTGGGCCGGGTGGATGTGCAGCCGCGAGGAGGCTGCGCCGCCACTGCCCGTGCTGCCGATCGCTGGTCTGAAGCCTCGCGGAGGACTGAGCACTCCAGACCTTGAACCCATGGGAGAAGGCGGGCTGTGACTGGACTCCTCCGTCCACGTTTACCCCCTTCAAAATCCCCAGAAAAGGGAATTTCATTTTCATGGGAGTTAGCCATAGGGAAAATCGCTTTCTGGCCACTGACTTTTTTGAGTAACCTGTTTACTCCTAGAGGGTACATTAAGAATGGAGCAAAACAGGACCATTTACGTTCTGTGCTGCTATTTGTAGCAACTTCCTTAATTGCAAGAGGAGGTGGCGGGAATAGGATTTTATTTCTGCCAATGATGTGAAAGAAAGGGTTCATCTGCAAATTTTGATTTTTCTGTAGTTAGGAAAAAGGGTTGAAAGCTGAGTGCTTTCCTCTACCTGCCTTAAAATACATCTTTTGAGAACATATCGATTTGGTTTTATTCATGCAATTATTCCTAATCAAAGCGTTGCTAACATTTTTCATACATCGGATATATTTGCTCTCATTTTTCCTTCATTTGAAACTTTCACAAATGTACACTGGCTGAAAGTAATACTTGTACATCCCTTTTTAGAATAGTGCTATGTTAATGGTTTTCTAAATGTTGACCCCACCTAGAAACATGCAGTATGAAATTAGAACAGATTATTACCTGTGGCATAGAGCAGTAGAGGTTGTACATATCAATCATCTTGAAATCCGTAGGTGATGGCTTGTACTGATTGCTGAAGCAAGTGACTAAAATTGGTTTCTCACATTTAGCCTGAGAATGCAAACGGGTATTGTTCTTAATAGCTGTTTCACATAGATTCTTGTGATCTTGGAGTGTTGTGTGGGGGTGACAAAAAGGAAAAGGTGGCAATGAAAGCTAATTGTATTTAGGAAAAGGATAATCTTTTCACATGGCACTCATGGTGGAAAACAACTGGGCTCTGAATCATAATAAAATCATTAAACTTAAGTTGTTTAAATCCTTTTTTTTTTTTTTCAAGGATTTGAACATTTGAAACCGAACAACTCAAGTATTGGTCTAAAAGCCCATTTGCTTCCCTTTTGCGAAAAGTGATCTGCATCGTATCAGAGTCTAGTAATTAAGCAGTGGTGGCCCAGGAAGCCAGGGCATGCAGTAGAATTTGCAGCAGTTGTTGAGGTGCCAGCCTGCAGGTTTGAGGCTAGTACTTTGCATCCCCGACCAAGATCTCAGCAGAGAATCACTTTTGCTATACTGAAATGAGCTTTGACCTTATTGTTGCAGCTGGAATGTTCAGCTGTTCACATTTTCCTGCGCAGCCGTGACTGTGGTAAGTATCGGGAATTTGTACCAGTGCAGTAAGCTGGAAGGTTCTTAGGAGTTGTGTCTGAGCCCTAGGCCCAGGGCAAGGAATTAATCTGCATACCGTTGGACTGAATGTGAAAATTACTATCAAATAATCATTGCTAAAAAACGGCTTCAAAAGTTGGGGGAGGGGGGCAATTTTTCCATCTCTTAGATCAGTAAACCATGCGCTGTTCTCATCTTTTGCCTGACAAATTCTTTGAGGGGTACTTCCATTTGAATTACTAGAAGACTAGAATTAAAGATTTGGGTGGAACTTTGAGACTTTCACAGCAGTATAGATGTAGTCAAGGTTGTGAGTTGTCTTATGATTGTTTTAATATTTTAGAAATAGAGCTATGAATTCTTTTCAAAGTGAGTTGTGTTTTTTTAGTGTGCCGTACGTGTCTGAAATTGGTTTTGATTGTGAAATAAATTACAGTGGTGTTGATTGTAGTTGTTGGTTATTGAAAACTAGACTACATATTAGAGAAGTGCTTCCTTTATATTTTAAACCTGAAGTGGAAGAATCCTTTAGGAGTCTTACAAGCGTCATCTTCTATAGCTCAGTTGTGTTTGCTGAATCATTTTTGAAATGCCATTTATTTTTCGAGTTCTCCAATTTCAAGCTAAAAGAAAATAGTGATTCATTGTATTTTTTAAATACATGGTCTTGACTTCTTTGCCATTAATAACTGTGTTCCTTTCTTTCTGATGAATTATGACTTTCCTTATGACAGTTTTGAGGTGGAAAGAAATTGGTGGATTTGGTGTATAGCATTTTAGGGTTGAGGCATGTAGACGGTGTCCTAAAGGATTTAAGAGTTGGATGTCTCTGAGTACAATAAAAGCACCACCTGTTCTCAAGTCAACATCTCCATAAATACAGTAAATAAGTAATAATAGCTCTGTCTGTACAATTTATTTTCTTCAAAGGCATATTTAATCAGAAGTCTGAACTAGTTGAGATTTAAGGGTCATGGACTTTTATGTTATCCTGTCTTGTTTTATTCTTAATTCAATTCCTAGTGACTATAGTAACATGTTCTCTTGGGTTTAAAGATTTATTGAAAGTCTAAAAACAATTCCCCCCTCTTTTTGGCTTATTAAATTCTTTTATACTAAAGATTCAAAATAAGAGATTTCTTGATAAAGTAGGTTGGGGGCTTGGTCAAGAGGATGCTGTCAGTTTAGCTTGTCAGAGAGTGATAGTTAACTGGTATGCATTTCTAGGCCTTTGATACATGAAAGCTTAATTGTGAGTGTGAAATACTGGAGTACATTTAAATCTCTGATTCTAGAAGCCCTTAAACTGCTTTGGTTTCATAAAGCATGTAGCATATAATCATAATATCACAGAGAAAATGCCCAGGACTAGGAAGAAATTAGACTGCATAAGGAAGAATGGCAATTTAAAATAAGACTAAAAAATACAAAATAAGAATTAATGAAATAGGTAGCTAATTTATTACTTTGAGTCCAAGGGAAGGCTAGTCTAATGAAGCAATATATGGAGGCAATTAAGAAAATAGTTCAGGTAATTGCTTTTTTTTTTCCCCCAGAAGCGAGAAGGTTTTTAGTTTCCCCTTTAAATTATCAGAGTAATTAAACATTTTTTTTTTTTTCTGTTTCACTTTACTAATAACCCTGGCCTGACATTGACGAGCGGGAAAATATTGATTTTATTTTACTGTGTTTAGAAATATATCTGTATGTATGTATTGCAGTATTTTTACATTTGCACAACTATTGCAAATGGTCTGTGTATCTTGGCTCCCACATGGCTGTTAATAGAGGTCTAAGTTTAGCAGTTGAACTTGACCATACTTAAAAGCAACTTTTTTTTTTTTTAAATCATATTGTGTTATAATTGCCTTTTAACTTGTATGGCTCCCTAGTCTTTCTCAACATGGAGAGAATTGGCACTGATGCCCTAGGCCATGCATTGTTAGTAATAAATTAACATTTTCCTGCGCAGCTGGAGTCAAGGAACCCTAATTGAGAAAGGCTGTCCTACACAGGGATAGTTCACAGTGTGTTCTTAGCTCCTAGCACAGTGCCTGGTCCCTAGTAGGTGTTCAGTAAAATATTTTTTGAAAGAACAACTTTTGTATGTATCCCATAAATAATAACCTTTACTTACAGATAGTGATTATTGTAAACCCGCTCTTATGCAGAATGAGCGAAGAATGAGTTTTTGTTAATTGGGGTATGCCGTATACATTACTAGTATTCTCAGAAATAGAATAAATACATCTAATGCCGAAAGTTATACTGACCATAGTATAATCTTTTTTTTTTTCCTTTTTTTTGAGATTTATTATGGGAATTGGATCATGCAATTATAGAGGCTGAGAAGTCCCAGGATCTGCCACTGCATGAGCCCAGCCACAAAATATCCCCTTCTTTTATTTATTTTTATTTTTATTTATTTATTTATTTTTTTTGAGACAGAGTCTTACTCTTGTCATCCAGGCTGGAGTGCAATGGCACGATCTCGGCTCACTGCAACCTCCGCCTCACGGGTTCAAGCGATTCTCCTGCCTCAGTCCCCCTAGTAGCTGGGATTACAGGTGCCTGCCACCATGCCTGGCTAATTTTTTTGTATTTTTTAGTAGAAACGGGGTGTCACCATGTTGGCCAGGCTAGTCTCGAGCTCTTGACCTCAGGCGATTTCCCCACCTCGGCCTCCCAAAGTGCCGGAATTACAGGCAAGAGCCAGCATGCCCGGCCTCTTTCTTAGATGATTAAGGCATTGTATGGTTTTGCAGAGCAATTATTTCATTCAGCAAACATTCACTGAGCACCTACTATGTGCTGGGCACTGTAGTCAATCCTGGGGGCGTAGATGAGCAAGACAGACAAGGTTCCTGTCTTCCTGAGCTGTAATTATCATTACATACACAACTGTAGATATAGAGGGCATGGTAACTGCATTGCATCGAATACATTTGTGACATACCATGAAATTTGATCTTTATGAATAAGTTACTATTACATACTTGTCATTTTTCTTTCTACCAAAAATAGATTGTACAATATCAGTTATTTTCTGGTTGTTTGGATGTCAGTTAAAAAGGAGTTTCTTGCATTTGTCTCCTTTCATCTGACCTATGTATGGCAAACTGCTCTTTTGCAAATAGATGCTAGGCTGACCCTGTGCAAGGTGGGAAACTTATTTAGAAATGAACCACTGTAACTTGAAATAAATCTTTACACAAGTGAAAGCAGGTTTTGTCTTCTTTTTTCCTGATCTACCTTTTAGTGACTAAGCAACATAAAACTCTGAATGTGTCCTGAGTACTTTCTATAAGTGTTTACTGTTTGTTCCTTTTGTTTATGCTTATAAATGTTATGCTAATAATTCAGCCATTTAGTGAGTAATATTGAGTGCCTATATACCAGGTAGTTTCCAGTGTTCCTAATTAACTTTTAGCTGAATTGAGATTTGGGCAGGTGAAGCTGGCCATTTTTATATTGATGCAACTTTCCAAAAGAGCTTGTTTTCTCAAAAAAGCTGCCAGTTTACCACCTGCTGAGCAGTGGGTTCTAGGAGGTAAAGGATGGCCAGTGGCCCCTGAAAGAACCATAACTAACCTCGCTGTGTCTGCATGATGTGCAAAGAACTAGCCCACTGAGTGAAACCAAATACTGGTTTGTTGAGTGATGGAAAAAATCATCAAGGCTCACTGCTTGTCTAACATGGTTGTTCAGTTCTCTCAAAGAGAGTGAATGCATGGGATACAAAAAAAATACTATTTTTTTCTTCAAGGTGGTGGAAGTTCCTGTACATCTGTAGTGCTTTATACAGATGAACCTTTTACATCTGGAACCCTCGAGACTGGGGGAGTTTTTCTGGTTAGGTGGAGGGAGGTTCTGGGCTTCCACAAGTGAATTAGGTGCTGGCTCTCGAGTTTATTTCCTTTCACTTAACATTTACCTTCTTGGCCTGGTATTAAGGGTAGATTAGCGGTGATCGTAAAACAAAACATATTGGCACAACTGCAGCATATGTTAACACTGCTGCAGCTTAATGATGAATGAGTGCTCAGCACTGCAGATATGGGCACAGGATGCCCTATGCCCGCACATTGGCAGACAGCCCCTCAATTATTGCAGTGTATGGATGGATTACTGGTTCGGCTGACTTCTTGATAATAGAAGATGTGATTTATAAATGATAATGGACCGTGGATTTCCAGATTTAGAAGGTTAACCTGTATTTGTGAAGTAGAAATCATTGATTTCTTGTGCCATATGTATTTAATGGAATATGGGAAGATTGGTGATATTGATATTGCTGTTCAAGCAGATATCATCATTTGTTTTTTTAGGCGTCTCTATTATATGTTGTCATAAAGTATTAATGTGGCAATGTTTTCCTAGTCCCTTTCTCTTTACCAAGGTATTCTTGGAAAAATCAGAAGTGTTCTTGAAAATGATCTTGCAGTTAGCACAGCATCAGGTAAACAGTAGATGTTCAATTAATACTTGTTTAATTGTTTTGAGCTGAATTGGTAACACAGTCTGAGTCAGTAATAACAGATGAAAAATGATCAGTTTAGGAAGCAGCCACCAAGAAGCTTATGCATTTCAGACTGGGCTACAAAATTAGCCAGGAGTGGTAGCACAGGCCTGTAATCCCAGCTACTTGAGAGGCTGAGGCGGGAGAATCACTTGAACCTGGGAGGCAGAGGTTGCACTGAGCCGAGATTGTGCCATTGCACTCCAGCCTGGGTAACAAGAGCAAAACTCCATCTCAAATAATAATAATAATCCTGTATGCTTACTATAAATACAGATTCCTGGGCCTTGAACTTACTGAATCCAAGTCTTGGGTGATAGACCCCAAGAAACTGTGTTTTTAACAAGCATTCCAGGTGGTTCTTAGGTTCACTGAAATTTGAGAACAGCCATATATAATATAGTAAACACGGAAATATTTATTTTCTGGGCACACTCTGTTCACCTTTTTGAACTTCAGTTTCTTCATCGATAGAATGGGAATAATAATACCTATTTCACAAGACTGTTGAAAAAAACGTTTGGTAGACTATTCAACACTATACCAATTGTGACAGAGGTCCTCAAAACCGGCCTAGGTTTGTTGATTCACTGGCAGAACTCAGTACATAGACACGCTTGGGGATGTGATTTATTATAGCAAAAGGATACAGAGCAAAGTCAGTAACGGGAAAAGGCTCATTGGGGCCAAGTCTGGAGGAAACCATGTGCAAGCTTCCAGTCCTCTTTCACTGAAATCACACAGGTCATGCTTAATTCCTCTAGCAAACGAGTTTTGACAACTTGTGTGAAATGTCTACTAGGGAAGCTTATTAGAGATTCAGTACCCAGGGTTTTTATTGGGAGCTGGTCACACAGGCACCCTCCACCTGGTACACAGCAAAATTCCAGACCCCAAGGAGGAAAGCAGGTATTCAGTGTAAACCCTATTGTTTATACAGCTTAAGCAGAGTGAGCCACTCTTACCAGGGTGATGGAAACCCTCCCAAAATCCGAGTCCCCAGACACCAGCCAAGGACCAACCTTGCAAACAGGCCTTACTAAGAATAGCAGTGTCAGGTCTGCTATGTTAACTCTTTCCATCACGCAAATATTGTGAAACACTGGTATTTTTTCAGTGAAAGGAAATGACTTGTCCAAGATCATTAAGCTAATCAGCAGTACAGCGAGACAGACTCCCAGCAATCACATCTTTTCATTGCTGCCCATAGCCATGCTTCTAGATTATGGGTCATTCCTTTTCATACTGTCATTGAAAGCACTTACTATTTGTCACTTGAAGCAGAAGAGCAGCCTGCCGGTGGTAAATTGATGCACCCAGTGGGGGAGCCAGGAAGTATTGATGTTTCTGCCAGTTTAGCGTCAACACTTGCTGGTTTCCTCTCTGGAGCATTGCCAAGTTCGTGGATTTTCATTTTTCCTGACTTTTGGACTTTTGTTACTACTCCTATTCATTTGCTCATAGTCCTAACACTCATTTGCATCATCACTTCATCCCATTCTATACCTTTTGGATAACACAATTTCCAAACAGTGGGAATACTGCAGTATTTTGTCAAAGAAGACTATATAGGAAAAAAAAAAAACAAAAAAACACGAAAAAAAAATTCTGAGCAATGAATTTTATGGCAGTATTTACAAATATTGGTTTATATCCTGGATTGTCTTTTGAGTTTTATAGTCATGGAAAACCCTAGGGATATCTCTGGTTATTTGGAGTTTCAACCATTTTTACTGTTATAAAGGAAAACAAATTTTTTATGATTGGAGCAAGGAATAAGGAAATCATACTGGATGGTGCAGTAATCCCACATATTGACAGGGAGTAGAAGCCAGGAGGGAATTGCCACAAGTAAGTAACAGCTGGGTAGAGCAGATTATGTAAGCTACACCTGTTGTGTAAGCAGTGGGGACGTTCTTTAAGCTTCACAATTAATGTATTTTGCAGTAATATGGGTTAAGGGATCTATAGTATAGTGCACAATTTACTCTGGCTTCTTTTCTGAAAACATTCATGTGAATCACAGCTTTCTTGGAACACTCATCCCCTATTTGGTGCTGTAGAGGTGTGTAAGGTACAGCCCTGCTCACCAGTAGCCTGCAGTTTGGTAGAAGAGAGAGAAGACCAGCACACAGGACCATCCTCCACACAAGGCCAGTAGGTCACCAGAGCCATCCTTTTGAAGGACAATACACAGTAAGTGCAGTAGGCATTCAGAAGGAGGCACTGGCTCTCTGGCTTCATTTCTTGGGGAGAGCTTTATGGAGGAAGTAGCCTGTCAACTGGGCCTTTGGGGACCCAAAGGGCTGAAGGTTCTGAGATTTTAGGGTTGGGCAGTCTCATTACAGGAGGAGGCAATTACCCGAGCAATGGTGCAGGGTCATTGTTTGCACTTAAAGCATGGAAACCAGTCAATTTAGAGAACATACATGCCAACCCCAAATGAGTTTGAGCTGTTATAAAAAAAGTATAACAGGTGGGGCTCAGTGGCTCACGCCTGTAATCCCAGCACTTTGGGAGGCTGAGGCAGGTGGATCATTTGAGGTCAGGAGTTCAAAACCAGGCTGGCCAACGTGGTGAAACCCCGTCTCTACTAAAAACAAAAATTAGCCAGGTGTGATGGAGAGCGCCTGTAATCCCAGCTACTCGGGAGGCTGAGGCCGGAGAACTGCTTGAGCCAGGGAGGTGGAGGTTGCAGTGAGCAGAGATGGCACCACTGCACTCCAGCCTGGGTAACAGAGCGAGACTCTGCCTCAAAAAAACAAAAGAAAACACAACAGAAATTTATTTCTCACAATCCTGGAACTTGGAAGTCCAAGATCAGGATGCCAGCATGGTTGGGTACTGGTGAGGGGGCTTCACGTTGCAGACTGATGACTTATTGTATCTTCACATGGCAGAAAAAGAGTGAAATGAGCTCTCTAGGGCACTAATCCCATTTATGAGGGCTCTACCTTCATGGCCTGATCACCTGTCAGATGCCTCACCTCCTAGTACTGTCACCTTGGAAGTTAGGATTTCCACATAAGAATTTTAGGGGAACACAAACATCCTCTCCATGACACAGCAGAAAGACCAAAACCTTGATCTTCAATGCCTTACGTTTGCTGTAGTAATTTTGATTTTAAAAAAGGAGATGCTAAAAACAGGTGTCTTTAGGTCTCCACAACAATAGCTATAGGAATCTTCCCATACATAGATTCTCTTTTCTGAAACCTATGACTCCAGTAAATTTATGTCATTTAAAAAAAATACATATATAGAGAGAGAGAGAGAGAGAAGGAGAGAGAGAGAGAGAGAGACAGTCTTGCTCTGTTGCCCAGGCTGGAGGGCAGTGGCACAATCTCGGCTCACTGCAACCTCTGCCTCCCAGGTTCAAGTGATTCTCCTGCCTCAGCCTCCTGAGTAGCTGAGACTACAGGCGTGTGCCACCACACCTGGCTAATTTTTGTATTTTTAGGAGAAACAGGGTTTCACCATGTTGGCCAGGCTGGTCTTGAACTCCTGACCGCAAATGATCCACCTGACTCAGCCTCCCAAAGTGCTGGGATTACTGGCGTGAGCTGCCATGCCCGGCCTGATTTGGTGCAGGGACAGTAAGGCAGAGACCAGGATGAAATATATATTTGGGGTAATATATCATGACACTACTTCATATATTATTATGGGACTGCTTACTTAGTTACCCTGCTTAAATTATGGGTACACATTTCTGGTAACTTTTACTACACATGGGAGACAGGATGGCAGTTCATTTTCTTGAGTACTAGTGGTCATTTATTTAAAAAGCTGGAGATCAGGCCTTTTTTCAGGAGCACATTCCTTACCAACACATTTATAGTTCACTGCTATTAGATAAGAAAGCTTTTGATAGACTTTCAGATCTGACTACATCATTCGGACTTACCAAAACATGAATTGCATCTCATTCCCTCTGTATTAGTCTATTTTCATACTGCTTTAAAGAACTGCCTGAGATTGAGTAATTTATAAAGGAAAGAGGTTTAATGGACTCACAGTTCCACATGGCTGGGGAGGCCTCAGGAAACTTCCAATCATGGCAGAAGGCAATTAGGAAGCAAGACACCTTCTTCACAAGGTGGCAGGAAGGAGAAGTGCCGAGTGAAGGGGGAAGAGCCCCTTATGAAACCGTCAGATCTCGTGAGACTCACTCACTATCACGAGAACATGGGGAAAACCACCCACATGATTCAGTTGCCTCCACCTGGTCTCTCCCTTGACAGGTGGGTATTATGGGGATTATAATTCAAGATGAGATTTGGGTGGGGACACATATCACCCTCATAACCAGTTCATCACGACACCGTGCTCAGTCAGTGCCACTTTTCTTTATCATCATGACTGCCACCCTTGTCTAAGTCATTAGCATCTCTCCACTTTCATATTTGTTCCTCCTCCAGTTTTCTCCTGTTCAGTAAATGGCACCATCCCCCACCTAGTAGCTCAAGCTAAAAACCTAGCAGTCATACTTAATACTAACCTTTCCCTTCATCACATTTGTCAGAGAATCCAGTAGGTTCTATTTCTGAAAATGCTGTCACATCCATCCACCTTTCTTCATGCCCACACCTACCACCATTCAAGTTCAAGCTACTGCTGTCATTTACCTGGACCTTTGCAATTGATTATTTTATTATCCACTTTTGCCCTCTCCTATCTGTCTTCCACACAGCTCCAGGGGGATCTTTTACAGATGCACGCCAGGAGCACTTCGTTGACTTTCCACTGATTTCTGGTTAAATACTTTGCTGGTATTGCTCTCTCTCTTTCACTTTTTTTCATTCACTTTAAAAAACTGAGATAATTCACATAACATAAAATTCACCACTTTAAAGTATACACTTAAGTGGATTTAAATTTCCTATGCTGTGTAACTATCACAGCTATCTAATTCCAGCACATTTCCACTACCTCAAAAAGAAACCCCATCCATTAGCTCTTAGTCCCAGTCCTCTACCCTTCAGCCCTTGGCAACCACCCATCTACTTTCTTACCTCTGGATTGCCAGTGGAATCATACAATATGTTCCTTTGTGACTGAATTCTTTGGTTTAGCATAGTAATATTTTCAAGATTTGTTCATGTTGTAGCATGTATCAGTATCAGTACTTCATTCTTTTTTTTTTTTTTTTTTTTTGAGGTGGAGTCTGTCACCCAGGCTGGAGCGCAGTGGTATGATCTCAGCTCACTGCAACCTATGCCTCCTGGATTCAAGCGATTCTCATGCCTCAGCCTCCAAGGTAGCTTGGACTACAGGCACGCACCACCACACTCGACTAATTTTTGTGTTTTTAGTAGAGACAGGGTTTTGCTATGTTGGCTAGGCTGGTCTTGAACTGACCTCAGGTCATCCGCCCAGCTCGGCCTCCCAAAGTGCTGGGATTATAGGCGTGAGCCACCACACCGGGACTCATTCCTTCTGAAGGCAGAGAATACTCCGTTTTATGGAGAGAGCACATTTTATTTATCTGTTCATCAGCTGATGGACATTTGGGTTGTTTGCACTTTTTGACTCTTGTAAAAAATGTTTCTTTGAACATTTTTGTCCTTTATTTTTAATTTTTTTATTGAGACAGAGTCTCACTCTGTCGCCCAGGCTGGAGTGCAGTGGCGCCATCATGGCACATTGCAGCCTCCGCCTCCCAGGTTCAAGCAATTCTCCTGCCTCAGCCTCCTGAGTAGCTGGGACAACAGGCGTGCACCACCACACCCGGCTAGTTTTGTATTTTTAGTAGATATGGCATTTCACCATATTGGCCAGGCTTGTCTCGAACTCTTGGCCTTAGGTGATCTGCCCACCTTGGCCTCCCAAAGTGCTGGAATTACAGGTGTGAGCCAGTGTGCCTGGCACATTTTTTTGCTTTTTAAAATGAATATGTTTTTACTTGAGTATATATTAGTGGAATTGCTGGGTCATATGGTAATTGTATGTTTAAACTTTTCAGGAACTACCAAACTGCTTTCTTCAGTTCTTCCTCACTTAAATAAGTACTTTGTGTGTGTGTGTGTGTGTGTGTGTGTTTGAGTTTGAGTGCAGTGCTGCGATCTCTGCTCACTGCAACCTCCGCCTCCCGGGTTCAAGCCATTCTCCTCTCTCAGCCTCCCGAGTAGCTGGGATTACAGGTGCCCACCACCATGCAGCTAATTTTTGTATTTTTA
The DNA here is from genome assembly GCF_028885625.2 of Pongo pygmaeus. Lineage (NCBI taxonomy): Eukaryota > Metazoa > Chordata > Mammalia > Primates > Hominidae > Pongo > Pongo pygmaeus. The sequence continues at coordinate 144,546,910 of NC_072396.2, read as the reverse complement.
GTAGAGATGGGGTTTTCCTGGGATTATAGGCGAGAGCCACTACGCCCAGCCGTGTGTGTGTTTTTTTTGAGACAGAGTCTTGCTCTGTCGCCCCGGCTGGAGTGCAGTGGTGCGATCTCGGCTCACTGCCATGTCTGCCTCCCGGGTTCAAGCTATTCTTGTGCCTCAGCCTCCTGAGCAGCTGGAATTACAGGCACACGCCACCATGCCCGGCTAATTTTAAAAATATTTTTAGTAGAGACAAGGTTTCGCCATGTTGGCCAGGCTGGTCTTGAACTCCCAACCTCAGGTGATGCACCCTCCTCAGCCTCTCAAAGTGCTGGAATTACAGGTGTGAGCCACAGCACCCGGCCAATAACTAGTATTTTTAATTGTAAAGAAAACACATAAAACTTACCATCTTTTTTTAAAGCATAGAGTAGTGCAAATTGTATTCACATTGTATGCAATATATCTCTAGAACTTTTTCATCTTGCAAAACTGAAACTCCATACCCATTAAACAACAGCTCCCGCACTTCAGGCAGTATTTGTCTTTTTGTGACTGGCTTATTTCACTTAGCATAATGTCTTCCAGGATTCTCCATGTTGTAGCATGTGAGAGGATTTTCTTCCCTTTTTTTTTTTTGAAATGGGGTTTCGGTCTGTCACCCAGGCTGGAGTGAAGTGGAGTGGTCTTGGCTCACTGCAACCTCTGTCCCCGCCCCTGCCCCTGCCCCGGGTTCAAGCAGTTCTCCTGCCTCAGCCTTCCGAGTAGCTGGGATTATAGTTACCCACCACCATGCCCAGCTAATTTTTGTATTTTTAGTAGAGACGGGGTTTCGCCATGTTGGCCAGGCTGGTCTGGAACTTCTGACTTCAGGTGATCCACCCGCCTCGGCCTCCCAAAGTGCTGGGATTACAGGCGTGAGCCACATGCCTGGCCTGATTTTCTTCCTTTTAAAGACTGGATTATATTTCATTGTGTATATATATATATTTTGTTTATCCATTCATCTGTAGATAGTCATTTAGATTGCTTCCACCTCTTGGCTATCGTGAATAATGATGCTGTGAACATCAGTGTGCAAATATCTCTCTTCGAGATTGTGCTTTCAATTCTTTGGATATATACCCAGAAATGAGACTGCTGTGCATGTGGTAATTCTGTGTTTAATTTTTTGAGGAACTTCTGTACTGTTTTCAACAGTGGCTACATCATTTTACATTCCCATTAAGGGTTCTAGTTTCTGCATATACTCACCAACAATTGCTATATTTTTTGTAGTAACTGTCTTTTTTTTTTTTTTTTTTGAGACAGAGCCTTGCTCTGCTGCGCAGGCTGAAGTGCAGTGGTGCGATCTCTGCTCACTGCAATCTCTGTTTCCCAGGTTCAGGTGATTCTCCTGCCTCAGCCTCCCGAGTAGCTGGAATTACAGGCGTGTACCACCATGCCCAGCTAATTTTTGTCTTTTTCGTAGAGACTGGGTTTCACCATGTTGGCCAGGCTGGTCTCGAACTCCTGACCTTATGTGATCCTCCTGCCTTGGCCTCGCACGTGCTGGGATTACAAGTGGGAGCCACCACGCCTGACCTATAGTAGCTGTCTTAATGGGTGTGAGGTTACATCTTATTGTGATTTTGATTTGCATTTCTTGGATGATTAGTGATGTGAGCATCATTTCCTATGTTTTTTGGCCATTTGTATGTCATCTTTTGAGAAATGTCTACTTAAGTCCTTTACCCATTTTGGTTGCAGGGGGGTTATTTCCTTTTTTGTTGTTGCTCAGTTGTAGGAGTTATTTACATATTCTGGATAATATTTCCTTATGAAATATATGATTTGCAAATATTTTCCCACATTCCATAGGTTGCCTTTTCATTGTGATGATTACTTACTTTGATGAACAGAAGTATTAAAGTTTGATGTAGTCTCATTTGTCTGTTTATGCTTTCGTTGCCTGTGCTTTTAATGTCATGTCCATGAAATCATTGTCAAATCCAAATGTCATGAGTCTTTTCCCCTCTGTTTTCTTCTAGGAGTTGCATATTTTTAAGTTTAGTTGATAGTTTATAAGTCTTACATGTAGATCTTCAATCGACTTAGAGTTAATTTTTGTATGTAGTATAAGATAAGGGTCCAACTTCATTCTTTTGCATGTTGATGTCCAGTTTTCCTGGCACCATTTATTTGAAGACTCTCCCAGCATCGTAGGACAGGGTGAGAAAAAAAGAAAAGACTCTTTTCCCCCACTGAGTGGTTTTGGCACCCTTGTTAAAGATCATTTGACCATGTACATGAGAGTTTACTTCTGGGATATTTATTTTTATTCTGTTTGCCTGTGTGTCTGTCTTTACGCCAGTGCCACGTGGTTTTGATTACTTTGATTACATATTGTTTTGTAATATGTTTTGAAATCAGGAGTTGCGAGACCCCCAACTTTTCAAGATTGTTTTGGCTATTTGGGGTGCCTTAAGATTCCATATGGATTTTATGGTGGATATATATATTTTTTAATTTCTGCAAAAAACCTTCCTCATTTTTTGTGTTCCATCTGCCACAGGACCGTTGTATATACTGTATATTCCTGGTACACTTCTCTCCTGTAGTCAGTTGTCTCAACTCTTACTCATTTCTCAGAGCTCAGCTTAATCATCATTTCCCTAAGGAAGCTGTTCCTGATCCTTCCCTCAGACAATGCCAGGTTCTCATGTTACTATGAACCCGTCCTTCATATTCTTTTTGTAGTTGACTTTACATTTGCATACTGTATTTGGTAACTTACTTAGTGTCTAGATTTCCTCTATATAGTATGCTCCATGAAGGTAAGACCTGTGACTATTTTTGCTCATTGCTATATCCCTAATGCCTCACTGCCTGACATGATATGTACTCATTAAATGTTTGCTGAATAAATGAAATACGATTTCTATTTGCATTTCTAATCTTACTTCCCATTTATAATTATAGACTTGTAGTGCTTGACTGAGAGATCAAAGACTAAGTGATGTCCAGTCTTTTTTTTTTTTTTTTAAGACAGAGTCTTGCTCTGTCACCCAGGCTGGAATGCAGTGGTGTGATCTTGGCTCACTGCAACCTCTGCTTCCTGGGTTCAAGCGATGCTCTTGCCTCAGCCTCCCGAGTAGCTGGGATTACAGATGTGTGCCACCACGCACAGCTAATTTTTGTATTTTTAGTAGAGACAGGGTTTCACCATGTTGGCCAGGCTGGTCTCGAACTCCTGACCTCAGGTAATCTGTCCGCCTCAGCCTCCCAAAATGCTGAGATCACAGGCGTGAGCCACCGTGCTGGCCACATGTTGTGTTTTATAATACATACATCATGCCCTTTTAAATTATGATTTTAGTTATTTAATATTCTGTGATGTAGTTAATGAATTAACTCTATAAGCTTCACTATGGTTTCATACACATTTACAACGTTGATTTTCTTCAGCAATTTGCTATTATATTTTCAAAGTACTTAATGTACTCCTAAAATATGTACAATTGTTATATATCAATTAAAAAATACTCCAGTATAAATACCAAATGAAGTGTTTATTAATCAAATATTTTCTTTTCTTTTTTTTTTTGAGATAGAGTCTTGCTCTGTCACCCAGGCTGGAGTGGAGTGGCTCACTGTAACCTCTGCCTCCCGGGTTCAAATTATTCTCGTGCCTCAGCCTCCCGAGTAGCTAGGATTACAAACGTGCACCTCCATGCCTGGCTAAATTTTGCATTTTTAGTAGAGTCAGGGTTTCACTGTGTTGACCAGGCTAGTCTGAAACTCCTGGCATCATTTGATCCTCCTGCCTCGGCCTCCCAAAGTGCTGAGATTATAGATGTGAGCCACTATGCCTGGTGTAATTTTTAAGTCCTTTTGATAACTTTTTGTCTATGTGTTTTTCAAATTCTTGTTTCAAAATTTGTTTTTAAAGAGCTTTATCGAGGTGCAAGTACTTTTAATGTTACTATTTTTGTGAGTTTATTGCAACTTTAAGGGGTACCAGATATTCAGCAATGATAGTAGTGTCTCATTTAAGTCCTTATTGCACAAAGATGGAGCTAATCTCATTATTTTATGTGGGTCAAGATTTGAAATTTTTAAAAATCTTTTTTAAAATTTTACTTTAGGTGTAGGCATTTGTGTTTTCTTAGGATATCTGTGTGCAGAAATAATTAAGTCAGAGCCTTGAATTGCTGATCCATGATTTCATTGATATGTTGCAGGTTTATGGAATTGCTATAGTTGTAAGTTGTTTTTCTTTGCCTTTTAATCATAATAACAGCAAAACCTAGAGTGGTAAGTTCCAGGAACTGTTTTAAGTGCTGTATAAGCAGTAGTTTATTATACACATTTGGTTATTAGGATTCTCCAGAGAAACAGAACCAATAGGATATATACAAGAAGTGATTTATCATAAGGAATTGGCTCATGGGTTTATGTAGCTTGACAAGACCCAAGATCTGCAGTCCGCAAGTTGGAGACCCAGAAGAACTGATGGCGTAAGTTCCAGTCTGAAGACTGGTAGGTTCAAGACTCAGGAAGAGCCACTATTCAATTCTGAAGGCAGGAAAATGCAGGAGGAGTTATTCCTTAGTCGAGGGAAGGGGAAGGGCAGCCTTTTTGTTCTACTCAGGCCTTAACACTGATTTGATGAGGCCCACCCACATTATGGAGGGCAATCTGCTTTACTCAGTCTTCTGATTCAAATGTTAATCTCATCCAGAAACACCTTGGCAGACACATCTAGAATAATGCTTGGCCAAATACCTGAGCATGCTGTGGCCTAGTCAAGTTGACACATAAAATTAACTGTCACATTTATGTCCTAGGATCATGTGAAGATGAATGAACAAATCTAAAGTGTCTATGGGCCAGGAATGGCAGACTCTACTATAAATAATTGTAGTTTGCTAGACTCCCCATCTGTAAAATAAAGGGCTTGGGCTGCTAGGTGGTCTGTAAGGCTCAGTGAATCCTAGAACTATTAAAGAACCTTAGAGGCCATTTAGTAGTCCGACATCTTCATTATAGCTGGGAAAATGGACTGAGAGAGGGTAAGTGGCTTTTCCAAGATTATTCAGTGAATTGAGAATTCAGAAATATGGAATTCCAGGCTCAGTTCTATTGCCCTTGTCTTCAGTTTCCTCATCTGTGAACTGCATGGGCTCCTGGGATGATTTATATCTAAGTTCTTTCCCAGCTTTATAATTCTGTACTATGTGTTTAGGCTTAGAGTCTAGGAGTGAGCAAATCTTTTGACTATTTTCTGTTGGGTTTTTATCTGTTTTACTCTTTGAGTCTCCATCTCTTGATTGCACATTTGACGGTATTCTACCCCAAATTTCAGTTTCCCCTTTAATAGTAATGAGTTTGAACTGAATTTTATATACTTTGGATGGGAACAATGACAAATTTTAGGAAGTACTGTTTCACTCGCGTCCGTGTGAAGAGACCCCCAAACAGACTTCGTGTGAGCAACAAGGCTGTTCATTTCACCTGGGTGCAGGCAGGCTGAGTCCGAAAAGAGAGTCAGCGAAGGGAGATAGGGGTGGGACTGTTTTATAGGATTTGGGTAGGTAAAGGAAAATTACAGTCAAAGGGTGTTGTTCTCTGGCCGGTAGGGGTGGGGGACACAAGGTGCTCAGTGGGGGAGCTTTTGAGCCAGGATGAGCCAGGAGAAGGAATTTCACAAGGTAATGTCATCAGTTAAGGCAGGAACAGGCCGTTTAAATTTCACTTCTTGTGTGATTCTTCAGTTACTTCAGGCCATCTGGATGTATACCTACAGGTCACAGGGGGATATGATGGCTTAGCTTGGGCTCAGGGGCCTGACACTGTTTATGGGTTTTTAATAGTGGGTATACTGTTTCGTTTTACACTGATCTGAATGATTGAGGATCGAATGTAGACCCATGCCTTGGTTAGTAACTATGCTCTAGAATTAATTAAACCCAAATCTAATTAAATTAATCTTTTAGCTAACAGCACTAATAGAGGAGAGGATTTTTGTTGATGCTGGAATATTATGGGCAAGCTTCCTGGGAATCAACACTGCCTTTGTCAGTGGTCACCTGCCGTTATTTTTCAAAAGCACTCTTACTCATCTCTACTTATGAATAGAATTAATTAGTTGCAGAATGTTGGATAGAGTGGCAGTCCTTGGACAGGCTGAGTGGCAGCTGCTAGAAGACAGTAGGAGGCAATAAGTAGGCAATTCATGTGTATATACTTGAGAACAAGTAGTAATTTGGTCGAGCTGAATTGGGTGCCATGTTTATTACAGCCAGTGATTCAACCTAAGGCTGAGAGCCCTAGCAAGGGAGCAGTTTCAGAAAATTCAATCTGTAAATAAAGTCTATTTTAAAAGTCATAATCATTTGTTAGGTTAGACCCCAGACCTCGATGAAAAGTATCAGGAGAACATATATCCCTGTTTTGAAATTTCAGGCAGTGCAATTAAAATATTCCTGTAAAAATTCAGACATATTACTTATTAAAGATACTAATGAAGGCAGTGCAATCAAAATAAAAATCGTATGTAATCAAATCAGAAGACTTATTAATGGATTTATAGAATCCATGTTTGAAATTGATGATTTTAAGTAGTCATGAAATTCAATGTGCATTAACAAGTATCTGTTTATTTCCTAACATGTACCTCACGTTGTGGAAGTTTTTTGAGGTATGGGGGTGGGAACTTCTTTGTTATGGTGCCTCTGCTAATGAGCAGCGTAGCCTTGGAAAAATCACTTCCTTTTAAAAGAAACTGTCATTTAAAAATGTAATATTCTGTGCAAATAGAATAGATATAAAATATGTGCATAATAATAAAATAAACCCCTGCATACCCACTACCCAAGTTGAGAATTATAATATTAGCAATACAGTTCTACCTATGTACTACTTCCCTATCTCCTCTCCTTGCCTTCCCACCATTAGCCTTATTTTTGTAATAATCATTCTATTTTATAGTTTTAACATGTATGTATACAAACTTAGATATTTAGCTTTCTCATTTTGAGCTTTGTAAAAATGGTTTGTGTATCGTTTTTTACTCAATATTATATTGCTAAGTTTTTTTTTTTGTTTGTTTTCTTTTGAGACAGAGTCTTACTCTGTCTCTCACGCTGGAGTGCAGTGGTGCGATCTTGGCTTACTGCAACCTCTGCCTCCTGGGTTCAAGCGATTCGCCTGCCTCAGCCTCCCAACTAGCTGAGACTACAGGCATGTGCCACCATGCTTGGCTGATTTTTGTATTTTAGTGGAGATGGGGTCTTGCCATGGCCAGGCTGGTCCTGAACTCCTCGCCTCAAGGGATCCGCCCTCCCTTGGCCTCCCAGAGTGCTGAGATTATTACAGGCGTGATCCACCGTGCCTGGCCTGCTAAGATTCTTTTTAAGGTTTTATGTAGGCATAATTCATTCATTGTCACTGCTGAATAATATTTCACCTTGGGAATTTACTAGAATTTATCCATTCTCCTGTTGATGGGCCTTTGGGTTGTTCACAGGATTTTTTATTTTCCTGGTATGATCAGTGCTGCTAAGAACAATATGTATCTTTTGGTGTGTGTGTATTTATTAAAGGGTATTTCTTTTGTGGGGGGTGTGTGTGTGTGTAGGATTTGCATATACATAGAAACACAAAACTGTATATATAGGAAGTCTCACATACGTAATCATAGGTCTTGGAATGTGCATCTTTACAAAAGGAGGTAAAATTGTTACCCAGAGTAGTTGTACCAATGGGCATTCTCACTAGCAATATATGAGTTTCCATTGATTCATATTTTCTCAACACTTGCTATTGTTTGAGTTCTTTCTTTTTGCCAATCTATTGTGTGTGAAATTTTATTTCACGATGATATTAATTTGCATTTCTCTGATTACTAATGAAGTTAAACATTTTTGCATACGTTTATGGGCAATTTATGTTTCTCTCCTTATATATTTGTTTATTTCCTTTTACTATTTTCTATTGGGTTGTTTATCTTTCTCATACTAACTTTAAGAGTCCTTTTCATATTCAAAACACTAAAGCTTTGTGGTTATCTATGTTGCAGATATCTTCTCTAAGATACTTTGCCTTCTCCTTTTACTATTTTTTTTTTGGTACCTTTTGATAAACAAGTTCTTAATTTTAATGTAGTTAAATTTTTCTGTCTTTTTCTTTATGGTTAGTGCTTTATGTATCTTGTTTAAGCAATCCTTCCCTATGCCAATGTTGGGAAGCTAGTCTCCTGTTTCTTTTTTCTAAAACTTTTAACATTTTGCAAATTATTTTTTGAGCCTCACTTTTCAGGTCTTTAGAATGCAGGTATGGAATTAGATGTTCCTTAACAAACGTTCTGGTCTCTTACTCTTTGACACTGTGACCTGAAGTAGATTTCAGATATGTGACTGTGTTTTCAGAATATGCAGTGTTCTTTTTTATTTTTTAAAGAGGTTTTTTTTTTTTATCATGTATATGTAACGTTAGGCAAAATTATTTAAAGTCAATAAATTTTTATTCAAGGAATTCCATGTTGTGATTTCTTCCACTATCCATCAAGGTCACTTTAGATCTTCTAAAGAGCTGGAGTCAAAAGATTTATCTTCAAGTTAGCTGTTTTTAGTGAAACTGATGCTTATTTTAATCCAGTTGTCCTGTCAGCCCATAATTCTTTTTTTTTTTTTTTTTTTTTTTTTGAGACAGAGTCTTACTCTGTCACCCAGGCTGGAGTGCAATGGCAGAATCTCGGCTCACTGCAACCTCTGCCTCCTGGGTTCAAGCGATTCTCCGGCCTCAGCCTCTTGAGTAGCTGGGATTGCAGGCACCTGCCACCATGCCCAGCTAATTTTTTGTATTTTTAGTAGGGATGGGGTTTCACCATGTTAGCCAGGATGGTCTTGATCTCCTGACCTCGTGATCTGCCTGCCTCGGCCTCCCAAAGTGCTGGGATTACAGGCAGCCCATAATTCTTTTATTTTGGCTTCTGTCATCTCCTTTTAATATGGATATACTGATGAAGACGTCAAAATTCACCAAGAATCTTTGGGATCTAATTTCTTCAATTTAGGGTCATTTTTACTGTAGGTGGTGGATCTGCCTGGTTCTCAATTTGACACCCTCTCTTAACATGAGTTCAAATCATATTCATTCCTAAGTGATCACACTCAAGAATAGTACAGATGTGTGGAATATGCCAATACCTAAGGTAAAAAAGTAGATTATCAGGTCTTTCATATGTTTAGTAGCTGTCTTTTTCAAACTTTTAGCAACTGTCTTATAGTTCTTTCCCACAGATCTAGCAATAGTCCTGTGAGTAAAGTAAAACCAAAGTTACTTTATGAGGTGTTTCTAAGGACGTGCAGGCTACAGGAATGCAGTGTTCTTTTAGTAACCTTTCCCGCTATGAAGTTTCATATTTACTCCTACTTCTCTTTCTCTCATTTCCCCAGCATCTTCCTTCCTGTTTTCTTCAGAAAAGTAACCAGCTGAATTCTGTAGTATCCTAGAGTTTCTGTGTTGAAACAGCATTTTTGATGTAAAATTTTATTGAGATATTTATGGATACACATGGAATTGTAAGAAAAAATGCAGAGAGATCCCATGTACTCTACCCAATTTCTCCCCAGTGGTAACATCTTGTAAAATTGCACTATAATGTGACAACCAAGATACTGATGTTGATGCCGTCCACTAATGTTTTTCAGATTTTCCGTATTTTGTATTCATTTGTGTGTGTGTGTGTGTGTGTGTGTTTAGTTCTATGCAGTTTTATCCCATGGGTAAGTTTGTGTATCCACCATCACATCACAGACCAGATACAGAAGGAAAGAAATGTTATTTAAAAACAGTGTGGGCTGGGCGCGATAACTCACTCATGTAATCCCAGCAATTTGGGAAGCCGAGGCGGGTGGATCACCTGGAGTCAGGAGTTTGAGACTAGGCTGGCCAACATGATGAAACCCGTTTCTACTAAAAATACAAAAAAATTAGCCAGGCATGGTGGCAGGTGCCTGTAATCCCAGCCACTCGGGAGGCTGAGGTAGGAGAATTGCTTGAACCTAGGAGGTGGAGGTTGCAGTGAGCCAAGATCGTGCCACTGCACTCCAGCCTGGGCAACAAGAGCGAAACTCTGTCTCAAAACAAAACAAAATAAAAAAACCCCAACAGCAGTGTGGTTTAAAGTCTCTGTCACTGAGTACCCCCAGATTGTTCCATGTGCCCAGTTTGGCTGGTGCCCATACAGTTTTAGAGAGCAATCTCAGGTTACATAATTTAGAAGCAAATTGATTAACTGAAACTTTGACCTGAGAAAGCAGAGGAGCTTTAGTCCTGGGTCCTGGGAGGCCAGTTGGCATGGTCCTAAAGTATAATAATCATTTATTTTAAATTATATCCCCGTGTGAGCCTGCATTGGAAACATCCTAGTAAAAGCTACTTAGTCCATCATACCAATAGGAGTCATTAAAATTCTACCTGCTTATTAGCAACTAAAAGCTAGTAGTGGAAAGAGGGAGTGATAATCCTTCTAAGAAAGCAATAAAAAATCTGCCAGGTTGTGCATTGGTTTATAGCCCCATAAATAGAAACTTATGTTATTGTCAGGAAGGTAGTCAAGGACATTTGAATACTGTTATTTATGGAGAGCTACATATGCTTTAAGTAACTCATATCCACCCCAACATACTTAAACACGCAACATCTTAGTGAAGTTCATTCATTTACTCCTTTATTGCCTATTTATAACCAGCTAGGCACTATATGCTAGGCAATGGGGACCAAGTGGTAAATAAAAACAAAAGTGGTTCATGTCCTTATGGACCTTATAATCCAGTTTAGAATGGAAACCCAACACATTTTTTATTTACTCATTTTCATAAGTGTTATGAGTAAAATGAATAGGATACAGAGATACCAGAAATAGGATATGTTTTGATAGGGTAACAGGAAGTTCTGTCTGAGGAGATGACATTTAAGCAGATAACTGAAGGAATGAGGACTACTTCTGCAAAGGGGTTTGGGAGTAGTTACTGGAACCAGCTTGCTCAAAGACCCTGAGTTGGGCAAGAGTCAGGCACATTGGAGAAGCTTAAAGGAGGCTATTGGGGCTGAAGGGCACACTCATTGGAACCGGGGGAAGATGGCAGTGAATGGGATATAGGAACTTCTGGGGAGCATTTGGATTTTGTAATCTAATTTCTGGTAGCCATGAAGGTGATTTGGAGATGTGGAGGGCGATGATAATGAAGTTGTCTATTTAATCCATTCACACATATTTATTGAGTATCCTATCACATGCCAGACACTGTTCTACTTGGTAGGGATGGACTGATGAGCAAAAGAGACAGGAATCTCTGACCTTTTGGTCCCTACATTCTAATGTAGGAAGCTGTTGTTAGGGTACAGGGTAAAATAATGTAACAAAGAGCTCCAAAATACAGTGGCCAAAAAATTATAGACGTTTGGTTCTCTGGCATGTAACAACCCAGAGAAGGTAAGCAGTCTCTTTTCTTTTTCTTTTCTTTTTTTTTTTTTGAGACAGAGTGTCGCTCTGTCTCCCAGGCCGGAATGCAGTGGCGCAATCTCGGCTGACTGTAACCTCCGTCTCCTGGGTTCAAGCGATTCTCCTGCCTTAGCCTCTCGAGTAGCTGGGACTACAGGCACCCACCACCACGTCCGGCTAATTTTTTGTATTTTTAGTAGAAACGGGGTTTCACCGTGTTAGCCAGGATGGTCTCTATCTCCTGACCTCGTGGTCTGCCCCCCTCAGCTTCCCAAAGTGCTGGGATTACAGATGTGAGCCACCGTGCCCGGCCAGCAGCCTCTTTTCTATGAGGCCATCCAGCATTCCAGGCTGTGTAGGTCAATTCTGTCTTTCACAGCATTTGATTTTTAAAGTTCCAGCCATCATGAAGGAAAGGGAGTCCAGGAGAAGCTTCTTTAGGAAGGTGACAGGAACTTTCACATATTACTTTTGCGCACATGCCATTGGAGAAATCTTAGTCATGTGGCCCTTCCTAGCCACAAGGGAGACAGGGAAATGTAGTTTCTGGTTGGAAAGCCAGGTGTTCAGGAAGAAAGGAAGAACAGATTTGGGAGGACAATCCAGTGGACAGGGAGACAGGCAGTAAACAACATAATTGTAATATCTCCTGTGATGAGTGATAAAGGAAAGATAAAGCAGAGAATGATGATAGAAAGTGTCAGGGATGAGGGTTGCAGTTTTTCAAAGGGTGACGAAGGCCTCATTGAGAAGGTGTTATTTGAATAAATCCCCAAATGAAGTTTTGTGAGCAAGAAATACCATTTTGGGTTGTTATGAAGCCTATCAGAATGCGTGGTTGGTTTTAACATGCTTGAGTCTAGGACCTTATCAGACCCCATCAGAAAGTAGTTAGCGTGGAAAGACACCATTGTGCCACATATTCACCTACTGCAAGCGATACAAGGCCTTAATGAATTTTTGTTGTTGTTGTTGTTTGTTTTGGTTTTTTGTTTTTGAGACAGAGTCTCACTCTGTTGCCCAGGCTGGAGTGCAGTGGTACGATCTCAGCTCACTGCAACCTCTGCTCCCCGGGTTCAAGTGATTCTCCTGCCTCAGCCTCCTGAGTAGCTGGGATTACAGGTGCCTGCCACCGCACTGGGCTAATTTTTGTATTTTTAGTAGAGATGGGGTTTTGGCATCTTGGCCAGGCTGGTCTCGAACTCCTGACCTTGTGATCCACCCGCCTTGGCTTCCCAAAGTGCTGGGATTACAGCTGTGAGCCACCATGCCCGGCCAATGAATGTTAAATTAATGAGTTATGCTAGGACCTGGACTGAGGTATCTGATTTTCTCTTGACTTTTTTTTTTTTTTTTTCCTTTTTTTGGAGACAGTGTCTTGCCCTGTCACCAAGGCTGGAGTACAATGGTGCAACCACAGCCCATTGCAACCTCAACCTCCCGGGCTCAAGCGATTCTCCCACCTCAGCCTCCCAAGTAGCTAGGACTACAAGTATATGCCATGACCCCAGCTAATTTTTTTTTTTTTGTAGAGATGGGGTCTCACTCTACAGGTTGGTCTTGAACTCCTGGGCTCAAGCTACATATGCTTTAAGTAACTTATGTCCATCTGCCTCAGCCTCCCAAAGTGCTGAGATTATAGGCGTGAGCCACTATGCCCAGCCTTGGCTTTTTCTTAGATGGAAAGCTTAGCTCCCAAAGAAGGGAGGGACTAAGATTCTTCTGCCACACACAGTTAAGAGTGTTGCACATACTTGGACTGTAGAAGTATTTGTTGTGGGGGCGGTGGGAGGGGAGATAGATTTTTGCTAAGGGTAGAAATTATTTATGGTCTGAGTTTGCTGTAGAGCTCTAGTTAACTTCAATTAGCCATTGTCAGTGCAGTTTAAGGATGTGGTGACATGAAAGAGTGGAAGTATTTTCATTTTTGCCCTTGATCTTCCAAATCTTGCTTAGTAGCCTTTCCAATTACAGCAGGCAATATTTTCCAACCTTTTACTATTTTCTTTAATTATATTTGATTGCTGCTTTAAACATTTTTACATAAAATACATAAGTACTTAAAAAAAAAACTTTTCCTGTGTCACTTTTTTAAGGATAACTCATTTGTTTAATGAGCCAAAAGAAAATAATTTTCTGCCTATTTTTTCTCTAATCCCCTTCCTACTTACAACATCCCTAGGTTGGAGTACCTAGATTGTCTTTGGGATTTCTTATTTTTGTGGTAAATTATGTTTCACTAGGGAACTTACAGTTTTAGAAGGGAGATAAGAAACATTGTTATATATTGAAAATACAAGACAGAAAGTGACAAATGCTATGAGAAGGTAAAAGTAAGATGCTCCTATAGTTCAGAGACTATGGCATGAGATGAATAATCCTGTCCGTCTGCTTCCACAAATGTGAAAGGAGACATTAAAGCTAACTACGAGCTTAATATATAATGCTCTCAAAAGGAATTTTCCATTCTTGGAAAAGGGAAACATTTGATCTGTCATCCTACTGTTTAAGTATTTTTGTAAGCCCCGTCTTTTCCCAGGCACAGATAAAATCCATTGTTTTCCTCTCACACTGTGCCATAGGGAAAAAATCAATTCAGATTGGAAAAAGCACTGCTAATCACTTCACAGCATTTTGTAGAGTTAGCCTTGAATCTTTCTTCCTTTCCCTCGCTCCATCTTACCCAGTCCATCACCCAATTCCACAGATTGTGGTCCCCTGAATTGTTTTTTTGGATCCACTCTTGCTACTCTTATTCCATCTCTGCAAAGCAGCTAGGCTGACTCTTTTTGAAACATACATTAAGTTAGTTTCTAGCTAAGAATCCCTAGTAGCTCCGTTCATACTTAGAGCACGATTCAAACTCCTTACTCTACCTGCTAGGCTCTGCATGCCTGCCTGCAACAGTATCTCTGGCCTTCTCTGAGGGATCTGCCCTCCTACTGTATTCTGTTCCTCCTGTGTGCGGTTTTCCCACTATATGGAATGCTCTCTCCCCGAGGACCCCATTTATGCTCCTCCTTCAGAACTAAGTTCAAGTGTCTTTTCCTTAAAGAAGCCTTCCCTGACCCAGGCTAATGTCAGACCACCCATTCTTACAGGGCCTCATAGCACCTTGTACTTCTCTTATGTACCTCTTCCTGCAATTGTAATTAATGAATTACGAGACTAGTTATTAGCCCCTCTCTACCTGTAGAACAACATCTAAAAAATAAAAAAGCATATTATTTTTTCGAGATGGAGTTTCGCTCTTGTCGCCCAGTCTGGAGTGCAGTGGTGTGATCTCGGCTCACTGCAGCCTCTGCTTGCTGGGTTCAAGCTATTCTCCTGCCTCAACCTCCCGAGTAGCTGGGATTACAGGCGCCCACCACCACGCCAAGCTAATTTTTTGTATTTTTGGTAGAGACGGGGTTTCACCATGTTGGCCAGGCTGATCTCAAACTCCTGACCTCAGGTGATCCACCCGCCTCGGCCTCCCAAAGTGCTGGGATTACAGGCATGAGCCACCGTGCCCGGCCAAAAGCATGTGTGTTTTAGTTTACTCAGTACTCCACCCAGTGCCAGTGTCCAGTCTAGTTCTGGGCACTGGAATAAATGCTCAAAAAATATTTGTTGCAAAAGAAAAAGCAGAAAATTCACAAATTATGTAAATTTAGTTTTGAATTTTGTTTAGGTCCTTACATTTGATCATAGGTTTTCTAATTTTGTTAGAGTGTTTACAAAAGACAAGACAGTGTATCACATCACCTGGGAGCTGTTAGAAATGCAGTTCTCAGGCCCCTGATTCAGACCTACTACCCCAGAAACTCTGTGGGTAGGGCCTGGCAATCTGTATTGTAACAAACCCTCCAGGTGATGGTGAGGCATAATAAAATTTTCAAAACCGGTGTTCTATAAAAATGTTGAGTGAAAGTTGACTTTGCCCTAGTTCAGGCTGCTATAACAGAATACCACAGACTGGGTAGCTTAAACAACCCAGAAATTTACTTTTCAAAGTTCTAGAGCCTGGTAAGTCCAAGATGAAGGCTCTGGCAGATAGGATGTCTGGTGAGGGCACTCTTCCCGGTTTGCAGACGCTGTCTTCTGGTTGAAATCAGAGAGAGGGATAGCAAACTCTTTGGCCTTAAAAAAAATTTTTTTATAGTTAAAATTTTTTTTTTTTTTTAATGCTTACCAGTTTATTATAAAGGGTACTACAGAGGATACAGATGAAGGGACGCATAGGGTGAGGTATGGGGGAAGAAGCTCAGAGCTTCCAGGCCCGTCCTGGGGGTGCCACCCTCCAGGAACCTCCACGTGTCAGCTATCCGGAAGCTCACTGAACCCTGAACCCTGACCCCTTGGGTTTTTATGGAAGCTTCAAGACATCAGCATTCCTTCCCCCAGGGTATAGGGTGGGACCCTTGCATGGAAGGCTCTTAAGACCTACAATAAGAAAGGAGGGCAGGAAAAGGTCAGAGGTCTGCCCCCTGAGTCCTAACACACCCAACATTATAACAAAATGCTGTAACAAGGGCTATGGAAGTTATGAGCCAGGAACCGTGGATGAAAACCAATATATACCATAATACCACAGGCCACCCCCTGGTTTTTGACTATGGATTTTTCATGTAAAAGTATATACTATGCACAATCATTAATAATTAGTTCAGCCCATCATAGTGTATGAATGTCTTCCAGGATGAGGCCACTCCTGTTTGTGGGTTTCCTCTCAGTCTTGTCAGCTTCCAAAAGCAGGAGTGGCCTTGGTAAATATATATAGCTTTACCCTTTCAGGCATCTGGGATTATTGAGCTTATAGACAATGTTATCTCTTGCTCTGAGACTCTTGAGTTGGTAACATAATATTTAATTTTCCTCAATATCCCGTTTATTCATTTGTTTAATTTCAGCTAGTATTTCTCCTCTCCATTAGTACCCTAACTTTTTCAACATTGGAAGAGACATTAGAATTGCCACTGTGCTGGTCTAGATAGCAGGCAGCAGTACAAGTCTGGCAAGTACCTCCTCCTCAGTCTACTCAGACAGGGTAAGGTTACAAAGGTGCAGAACTAGTGAGCTATTTTTACCACCAGGCAATATAGCTGCAATCACCGTTAGCCCCAGTTTTGCTGGATGGATTGAAGGCACAATCCATCATGACCTTAGGAATTTTGACGTAAGGTTTAAAAACATAGTTTGTTTTTTGCTTAGAAATCATCCCTGCTGTTCTAACACTTGTACTTGCAGCCCTGGTCCTAGGTCCACTGCATCAGGTAGGGGAGAAAAAATTAATATTTTTTTCCTGAGGTGATTTGAGGAAGAAAGAACAAACTATAGTCGTTATGTTAGTGGAGTCCTCCCTTGGCAGGAACTACATAGTCATATCAGTGTGAACCCCAGATATCTGAGATAGGTCCAGTTAATTTAGGAGGTTTACTTTGCCAAAGTTAAGGATCGTCTGTGACAGCCTCAGGAGGTCCTGATGATATGTGTGCAAGGTGGTCCGGGTACAGCTTGGTTTTACACATTTTAGGGAGACCTGAGACATCAATCAATATACCTCGGTTTAGTTGGGAAAGGCGGGACAACTTGAAGCTGGGAGGGGCCTTTCAGGTCATAGGTAAATAAGAGACAAAAGATTGCATTCTTTTGAGTTTCTGATTATCCTTTCCGAAGGAAGTAATCAGATACACATTTATCTCAGTGAGCAGAGGGATGACTTTGAATAGAATGGGAGGCAGGTTTGCCCTAAGCAGTCCCCAGTTTGACTTTTCCCTTTAGCTTAGTGATTTTGGGGTTCCAAGATTTAATTTTCTTTCATACCAGCATCTTCCCTACCCCCTCTTCCCCAGATGAACCAGAAAAACAGGAAAAAAAAAAATCTATCAGGGACACTAGTCCCACTCGTGTTGAGGTGTGAGCACACACTCATGAAGGTGTGTAAGCCAGCCCTTCATGCTTTTATCTCCCCGTTTTAGACAACCAAGGTTTCAGTTGCCCCTTCTGCTTCTCTGTCAAACTGTTAGGCTAAGGAGAATATCTCCCTACCCATTGTTGGACTTTGTGGGCTGTACAGTGTGTTCCTTGGTCTGAAAAAATGATGGCCAGCCATCCAAATCCATACAATATCTTCTATATTTTTTTATGGTACTCTGAGCATTTTCATCTTCCATTAGATAAGCAAAGCCCACTCCAGAGTCAGTGTTTATTCCTATCAGGTCCCATTTTTAGCCTCCTCACAGGGCCACCGGCATTAGTCTCGGTTGCCAGCTATGTTCAGGGCCTTCCCACCAGAGAATCTGCCCCGCAGCCATCAGCAATCTCTGTCTCTTTTGCTGAGAAACAGAACAGTTCTTTCTGGCATTTTGTGCCTGAGAGGGTGCAAAAGGAACATGTCTAGATTCAGCCCATCTCTGTAGTGCTACAATAGCCCCATATCCACTCATTTCATGGGCCCAGGTGGCCACCTCAAGGGAGCACACAGGGATATCTACTTGTCGATTCCAGTCAACTTCTGAACCTGGAAGGGAGTTCTGATGGGCACTGACTTACTCTCCTTTAATGCCCCCTCACGTCTCCACAGGGCCATGCTTCATTTGGGCATTCTTTTAATAGTCCAGGTGTCCATGGCCCTCTTGTCTGAGTGTATGGCTAGGCCATTGGTCACTGCCCATGAGTCAGTAAAAACCCAAACACGGGTTTGCACCATTGTTCAATTCTTTCATCACTGTTAGAAAAACTGCATGTAATTCATCCCACTGAGTGGATCTGTTTTTACCTTCTTTGATCTAAGTAGCAGCCTTCCAAACAGGATGGTGTCCATTCACTTTGGAACTGTCTGGCTTCTTTTAAGGGCACTAACTTCTCCAGGCTTCACTGCCATGATCTAATCACCTCTCAAAGGCCCTACCTTCTAATACCATATTGAAGGTTAGGATTTCAATATTAAGAACTTGGGGTTGGAGGGGGAACCCAAACATTCATAACACTTGGTAAGTAAAATATAAAGTCCAGTTTACACCTCCTTACCTATTTACAAAATTAAGTGCATTGTTTCTTACCAACACTGGGTAATGAACTGCTTTTTACCCCCTCCCCATTTTATCAGTTGATGTCTTCAGATGTCAACCGGAATGTAAACAAGCTCTGCTTGACCAACTGAACTGTAAACAAGTCTACTCAAACCTGAACTTTAAAAAATAAGGGTTCTCCAACTTCTACCTCCTGAATTCTGACTTTTATATACTGCCATATAAGTCCAGGATTCTATAGTAACTGTTGGAGGGTTTTAATTTTTTTCAAAAATGTTTATTGTAAAAGGACAAAACTTTTTTTTCCCCCTAAAGCTTAGATGGTAGTTTCTGATTTTGTATCTAAAGCTTTGTGAAGCATTAGCAATTTTTTTTCTTTTTTTTTTTTGTGAGACAGAGTCTCGCTCTGTTGCCAGGCTGGAGTGCAGTGGCAAGATCATGGCTCACTGTAACCTCCACCTCCCGGGTTCAAGTGATTCTCCTGCCTCAGCCTCCCAAGTAGCTGGGACCACAGGCGCATGCCACCACACCCAGCTAATTTTTGTATTTTTGGTAGAGATGGGATTTCATCGTGTTGGCCAGGATGGTCTTGATCTCTTGACTTCGTGATCCACCCGCCTTGGCCTCCCAAAGTGCTGGGATTACAGGCATGAGCCACCGCGCCCGGCCAGCATTAGCAATTTTTGAATGTGCATATTCTTGGCTGTTCAGGCTCCAGGGTTGTGCTACACAATCAAGTTGTTATTGCTGATGGATTGACCACATTGTTAAAATAGGTTGCTCATCCCCGATTTTGCCACTGGCTCTTAATTTGCTTCATGTTTGACTCAAAGACACTATTTTGACAAAACCACTTCCATCTGATGACTATTAGATGATCCATAGGAAATTAATTGCAGGTTTCTTTCTTGTACAACAGGTGTCCAGGGCTCATTGATTCTCTTTCTGATATGTGGTTAGAAGCAGAGTTTGGGGATTCTTTCTTGAGATAACCAAGAAATCTTTTTAAATGTTTAAAAAAAATTTTTATTTTAGAATCATTTTAAATTTACAGAAAAGTTATAAAGATTGTGTAGTTTCCATATATCCTGCACCCATTTTCCCTATTAACATCTTGCATTAGTAATGTGTAATTTGTCACGATTAATGAATCAACATTGATACATTATTTTAAACTAAAGTTTATACTTTATTTAGATTTTCTCGGTTTTTCTTTAATGTCATTTTCCTGTTCCGGGGTCCGTTCCAAAATGCCACATTACTTTTTTTTTTTTTTTTTGAGATGCAGTCTTGCTATGTCACCCAGGGTGGAGTGCAGTGATGCGATCTCAGCTCACTGCAACCTCTGCCTCTCATGTTCAAGCAATTCTCCTGCCTCAGCCTCCCGAGTAGCTGGGGGTTCCCGCCACCACGCCTGGCTAATTTTTTTGTATTTTTAGTAGAGACGGGGTTTCACCATGTTGGCTAGGCTGGTTTTGAACTCCTGATCTCAAGTGATCCCCCTGCCTCGGCCTCCCAAAGTGCTGGGATTATAAGCTTGAGCCACTGCATCCGACCCCACATTACATTTAGTCATCATGTCTCCTCAGGCTCTTCTTGGCTGTGACAGTTTCTCAGACTTCCCTTCATTTTGGTGATGTTGACAATTTTGAGGGATACTGGTCAGGTATTTTGTAGAATGTCCCTCAATTGAGATTTGTCTGATGTTTTCCTCATGATCAGACTGGTGTTACTGAGTTTTGGAAGATGAGAGATGAAGTGCCATTTCATATATCAAAGGTAAATGTTATCAGCATGACTTACCACTGTTGGTGTTGCCATAACTCAGCTATCTAAAGTAGTGATTGCCAGGTTCCTCCACTGTTAAGTTACTATTTTTCCTCTTTCCATACTGTACTCTATGGAAACAAGTCACTAAGAGTAGCAGAAGAGATTGTTATTTAAGTAGGAGATTCTAAAGAATATCATTTCTTGCTGAGTGAGACCGTCTCCATTGTTTTTCAGTATTTCCTTTTAAGTTTTACTTTATTAGGAGACAGGTGTATGCAGTTGACATGTTTCAAATATTGATTTAAATTGTGAAGGGATTTGACATTAAAATGAATATTTTAGTGAATATTCTGGAGCACTTAGTTGGAACCTAACGTATTTGTGTAAATGCTCCTGTGTCTACCTGTTGCCCACATCTACGCATTCCCACGTCTACTCATCCCCCAGCCTCCAAGCCTTCTCTGTTTGCCTGTAGCTCCTGGAATCTGATTGCCTCAGCTAAAACCTTTATGAAAACATTTGGGTAGAGTAGCCCAGGATTTCTTTGCTTGGTAAGAACTCACTTGCTAAAATGGTTTTTATTAAAATATGTTTGTGCTTCACTACTGTGCTTCTTTTGCCAGAATAGATGCAGCCCTAAAGATTTGCTTGTCTTCCTAATTCCTTTCTTAATACCTCATAGTAGTGACTGAGCTATTGATGTGAAGGGATAATAACAGCCCTACACGTGCTTTTTGCAGGTTCTGATATCTTAAGAACTAACCGAGAGCTTTGAAAAAGAACATTGCCTTACTGACATAAATTCAAGCCCGCTTCAAAACAAATAATATACAGCATGTGTCATAAAGAAGGTTCATTCCTAGAAATCATCAGATTCAAAAGGAGCAAAGGATGAGGAAGAAGGAATCACAGCAAGTGATAGTACTTGCTCAAAGACTGTTAACCAGGGTCAGTGCCATGGGAACATTGTCTCCAGCAGCCCCGTTCATTCTCTACCCACCCCAGTCCTAATTCATATTCCTGGCTGCTGCTGCTTTTTTTTTTTTTTTTTTTTTGACACAGGGTTTTGCTCTGTTGCCCAGGCTGGAGTGCAGTGGCATGATCATAGCTCACTGCAGCCTCGACTTCCCCATTCAAGAGCTCCTCCCACCTCAGCCTCCTGAGTAGCTGGGACTACAGTCACGTGCCACCACGCCTGGCTACATGTCCCTGGCTTCTAACATGCACTTAAAGCACTTCTCAGAAAGACTGTCCCAGTAGAAAAGGTGCACAGAAAGTAAACAATTCATTTCTTTTTCTTTTTTTTTTTTTTTTCTGGGACAGAGTCTTACTCTGTTGCCCAGGCTGGAATGCAGTGGCGCCATCTCGGCTCACTGCAACCTCCTTCTCCCAGGTTCAAGTAATTCTCATGCCTCAGCTTCCTGAGTAGCTGGGATTATAGGCGTGTGCCACCATACCCAGCTAATTTTTGTATTTTGAGTAGAGACAGGGTTTTGCCATGTTTGAACTCCTGGCCTCAAGCTCTCTGCCCGCCTCGGCTTCCCAAAGTGTTGGGATTACAGGTGTGAGCCTCTGCGCTCGGCCCAATTCATTTTTCACTGAGGTTGACCTTTAGTATATTGTTAGTAGTTTTGGATTCTAGTTTGAGTTATCACTAGAAAAAATAGTGAATAATATTTTATTTTTTATTGATACATAATAGATGTACATATTTTGGGATACCTGTATATGCCCCATACCCAGTTTCCCTTATTATTTTGAGACAGGGTCTCACTCTCTCTCAGGCTGGAGTGCAGTGGCCCAATCTCGCTTACTGCTACCTCGGCCTCCCGTTTCAAGTAGTTCTCCCACCTCAGCCTCCCGAGTAGCTGGGACCACAGGCATGCACCACCATGCCCAGCTAATTTTTGTACTTTAGGAGAGACGTGATGTCACCATTTTGCCCAGGCTGGTCTCGAACTCCTGAGCTCAAGCCATCTGCCCACCTCAGCCTCCCAAAGTGCTGGGATTTCAGGCGTGAGCCACCACACCCAGTTCCATTTCCCTTATTATTAACATCTTACATTAGAATGGTACATTTGCCATAATTAATAAGCCAATATTAATATATTATTATTATTGGGAGGCTGACTGGGCCTTGAGGTCAGGAGTTCCAGAACAGCCTGGCTAACATGGTGAAACCCGTCTCTACTAAAATTACAAAAAAATTAGCCGGGTGTGGTGGCACGCTTGTAGTTCTAGCTGGGACTACCCAGGAGGCTGAGACTTGAAAATCGCTGAACCCAAGAGGCCTGGGGTTGCAGTGAGCTGAGATTGCGCCACTGCATTCCAGCCTGGGCAGAGAGAGAGAGAGAGAGAGAGAGAGAGAGAGAGACTCTGTCTCAAGAAAGGAAAAAAAAAAAGTGTGTGTGTGTGTGTGTGTGTGTGTGTGTGTGTATAATTAACTGAAGTTCATACTTTATTCAGATTTCCTTAGTATTTCTCAAATGTCTTTATGCTTTTTCAGGATCCCATCTAGGACACCACATCATATTTAGTCATCATATTTATTTGGACTCTTCTTGGCTGTGACAGTTTCTCAGACTTTGTTTTTGGTGACTGACAGTTTCGAGGAATACTGGTCAGGTGTTTTGTAGAATGTCCTTCAATTGGGATTTGTCTGATGTTTTTCTCATGATTAGATGTGAGTTGTGGATTTTGGGGAGGAAGACCAGGGAGGTGAAGGGCCATTCTCATCATATATCCACGGTACATAGTATCAACGGGCTTATCACTGATGATGTTAACTTGGTCACCTGTCTGAAGTAGTGTTTCTTAGGTTTATACACTGTACAGTTATCTTTTTAAAAATGATTTGTATTGATTTTTCTGTCTCTGATTCTGGAGAGGAGGATGGTTCATTTTATTTATTGATTCAGCAGAATGAAATATACAGTAGATTATTGTTAACTATAGTCACTCTACTGATCTATCCAACACTAGGTCTTATTTATTCTAAGTGTATGTTTGTACCCATTAATCAACCTGTAATCCCAGCACTTTGGGAAGCCGAGGCGGGCGGACAGCTTGAGGCCAGGAGTTCAAACATGGCAAAACCTTGTCTCTACTAAATATTTCCAGCAAAAAAAAGAGATAAATGTTTAAGGTGACCTTTAGTATATTATTAGTAGTTTTGGATTCTAGTTTGACTTATCACTAGAAAAAATACATCTCACTGTGTTTAGATGCATCTACTTTAAAAGCCAAATAGACAAAAATTAGCTGGGTATGGTGGTGCATGCCTATAATAAGGTGATGGATATCCCAATTACTCTGATTTGATCATTACACATGAATGTGTGAAAATATCTCACTGTGTTTAGATGCATCTACTATAAAAGGCAAATAGACAAAAATAAGCTATTCTAGGCCAGGCGCAATGGCTCACACCTGTAATCCCAGCACGTTGGGAGGCTGAGGCAGGTGGATCACTTGAGGTCAGGAGTTCAAGACCAGCCTGGCCAACATGGCAAAACCCTATCTCTACAAAAAATACAAAATTAGCCGGGTGTGGTGGTGTGCACCTGTAATCCCAGCTACTCAGGAGGCTAAGACAGGAGAATCGCTTGAACCCAAAAGGTGGAGGCTGCAGTGACTGAGATCATGCCACTGCACTCCAGCCTGAGTGACAGAGCAAGACTCTGTCTCAAAAAAATAAAAAAAACCTATTCTAAAAGTAGGGATTTTTTGCTGGACAAATTTATTAATCTAAGTTCTGCCTAATGAGGTCTAGGGGAACTCCCTGAATTTGAGCGAAATGCCAAAAAAGTAAGCTAAAGGATATTTAGGTTTACATTATTTTCCTCACTGTCACTTTCCAGTATCTCTTATATCCGTTTACCACGTGGAAGAATCTAGTACTCACTTTTAAAATTTTTTGAGATGGAGTTTTGCCCTTTTTGTCCAGGCTGGAGTACAATGGCATGATCTCGGCTCACTGCAACCTCTGCCTCCTGGGTTCAAGTGATTATCCTGCCTCAGCCTCCTGAGTAGCTGGGATTACAGATGTGTGCCACCACACCTGGCTAATTTTGTATTTTTAGTAGAGACGGGGTTTTGCTATGTTGGCCAGGCTGGTCTCGAACTCCTGACCTCAGGTGATCCACCCACCTCGACCTCCCAAAGTGCTGGGATCACAGGTGTGAGCTACCATGCCCGGCCAGTTTTAGGTAAATTTTAAAGTTTTTTTCCTTAAAGTCCCACTTTTACTAATTAGAGAAATAAAACATATTTAAGCAACAGCTTATACTTTATAGGTAACAAAAAGTTGGTCTAGTTCTAGTTTCTGCTGTGCAATGTTTATTTGTTTAGCTCTTTTAAATATACTGGGATTTTCAACAAAATTTTTTGATTACACATGAATAACATTAAATAATTAAAATCACATTCTTCGATGTCATACCAACTCAATTATTTATAATTTACCAGTTATTAGACTTTCTCACCTCTTCAGTAATTTTAGTTTTTTATTATTTTTATTGATACATAATAGATGTACATATTTTGGGATACCTGTAATATTTTGATACTTTCATAAAATGTGTAATGATCAAATCAGTAATTGGGATGTCCATCACCTTAAACATTTGTCTCTCTTTTTTTTGCTGGAAACATTTGGAATCTTCTTTTCTAGGTATTTTGAAATATACAGTAGATTATTGTTAACTATAGTCACTCTACTGATGTATCAAACACTAGGTCTTATTCTTCTAAGTGTATATTTGTACCCATTAATCAACCTCTCTTCATCCTCCCTTCCCCCAAACTCTTCCTCTGATAACTACCAGTCTACTCTCTATCTTCATGAGATCCATTTTTGTAGCTCTCACGTATGAATTGCGGTATTTGTCTTCTTCGCTTATTTCGTATTCATAAGTAGTGAAAAGTATGTCCTTAAATGAGACCTTTTCTATCTTCCCAGCTTTAATATAAATACAAAAGATTGTGTGATACTAGGGATAAAGCAACCTCCTTATTTTCATTCCTTCAAATGCTAGTCAAGGTAACCGATGAAGATCAGAAAGTACTAGGAAAAGAAGTCACCATCACATCTTGTGTTGAAATTTGTTAGGGAGTTTCAGTATCAAGGAATGAGTATGTCATGTAGCAGATGAGCCTCTAGGATGAATTTGATTAATTCTTCCCAGCAGCAAAATCTCATAATCAAATAATGTTGCTTGAGGCCTTCTTTTGCTTTGGAGTTAGAGAATCTAAATTGTGTAAGCTCTAGTGGATTTCCATTCTGTCGTATCAAGGATCGATGGTTTGTGTGAATGGAAAGAGCACATTTTTTGTTGGGCTATATATATGAGCTCACTGGAAAGAGTTAAGAATTATGAGTAAATATATTTTACTGGATTTAACTTCCTAATGATAGGCATCTCTACCAGATTTGATGATACTGCAAACATGGAAGGAACACAGGCATCTGGGTTTCTTTGCTGGCTCTGCCACTAGTTTGTTGTGCAATTTTTTTTTTTTGTAGTTTGTTATGTAACTTTCTCAATGGTCCTCAGATTTTCGTCTGTACAGTGAGAGTAAAAAGGCCAGAGCATTGCTTAAACCCCTTAAGACCGTCTAAATCTGTGGTTCAGAGTGGGAAATAAGAGTAGCAATATTGACTGTCTTCCCAGTTACCTGTTATGCTCATGATAAGGTGCATTAGATAAAAATGTAAGAGGAATCTGATTTTCCCACAAAACGTTTCATATATAGTTGGGGACATGATCTTAACCTGGTGTCAAATTCTTTTTTCTAGATATGACTACAAATATGAGAATGAATAAATTATATGAAATGTGAACATGAATAGATTTCTAGGTAATACCTATGGGCCATAGAGCTTTTTAAGATATGCATTTTTGGCCAGGCCTGGTGGCTTATGTCTGTAATCCCAGCACTTTGGGAGGCTGAGGCAGGTGGATCACTTGAGGTCAGGAGTTCGAGACCAGCCTGGCCAACATGGTGAAACCCCGTCTCTAGTAAAAAACAAACAACGAAACAAAAAAACCCAAAAATTAGCCAGGCTTGGTGGCACGCTTCTGTAGTCCCAGCTACTCGAGAGGCTGAGGCATGAGAATCGCTTGAGCCTGGGAGGCAGAGGTTGCAGTGAGCCAAGATTGCCCCACTTGCACTCCAGCCTGGGCAACAAACATTCCTAAAAGTAGTTGTGAGTGGAGTAAATGTACAGACACAAGATCTCTGTATACTGGATTCCATATTTCTCTTCTCCTTTCTTTCTGTGTGACAGGCTCTCATTCTCTTTCACTGGTATTTTTGAGTACCTCTTTTGAACTTAGAGGCGTGCCTCATACTCTGTGATGCTGGGGAGACTGTGTGGGCCTGTTGGCTTCTATGTCTACATGGCTTTCCAATGGACAGAGCTGGGGCAGGTCAGCCCTGAATGAGGCTTTGAGTCTCAGCCTGTCTTGAGTTAGAGAGAATTTTGGGAACCTCAGACTGCTAGCTCAGCAGTTCAGCATGTTTGCTAGTATCATTCTGACTTTGTGTGGTCATGTTTTTGTAAGACTACTGTTGTCTGGCTCGTTGTGATTAAGACTAGCCCTTGTATTTCTGGGCCAGAAACTGGTCCTTACTCTCTTTATCCCCTGTGAAGTCCTTTTATGGGTACAATGGTTGGCACCCCAATTCCTCCAAAGGTAGGAACATGTTTTCTTTTAGCTAAGCTTCTGGGAAACTTAAGCTCTGCCTAGACCCATATCTGCGGTTGGGTCTTTGCTGCCCAATCCTGATGTTATTGATGCTCACCCACTAATTGCCTTTTTACGAGATTTCCCTGATGTTGTATTCTGTCTGCTTTTACCTTGCTGAGTATCCTGATGCTCACTGCTCACCTGCCTGGACCTTTGGTTGTTGCTGCACTGTCTTTTCTAGTAATGTGCTCTTGTCACTTGGATTTCCTCCTAGGCCTTCTGGGTCCACCTCCAAGCACCTGACATTCTGTACTTTTTGATCTGCCATGCTGTCTGCCTTCAGTAGCTTAATTATGAAAATCAGTAGTTTTCTTTCTCTGGAACCTTTATTTTAAAAATCTATTACTAGGCCGGGTGTAGTAGCTCGCGCCTGTAATCCCAGCACTTTGGGAGGCCGACACAGGCAGATCACATGAGGTCAGGAATTGGAGACCAGCCTGTCCAACAAGGTGAAATCCCATCTCTACTAAAAATAGGAAAATTAGCCAAGCGTGGTGGTGTGCGCCTGTAATCTCAGAGACTTGAGAGGCTGAGGCATGAGAACTGCTTGAACCTGGGAGGTGGAGGTTGCAGTGTGCTGAGACTACACCACTGCACTCCAGCCTGGGCAACAGAGTGAGACCCTGTCTTAAAAAAAAATTAATTAGGGGCGAGGGAGAACTAGAATCATGAAATCTTCGCATTGAAAAAGACTCTCAGAAGCTTATACTTCAACTTTCCATCAGACGGATAACCTGGTAACTCCCAAGATAACCCATCAATCGCATTTTGCAGTACCTCTCTATTGGTTTCTTGTGCCCAAACCATCAATGCATTCATTTATTTATTCACTCATTCCTTAATGTCTGCACAGTTACTAAACATCTATCTTTAGCTAGGCAATGGGGATGTGTGCATGCATGTGTGTGTGAGAGAGAGAGCATTCCAGTTTCTAGGAAGCTGCTAGTCCAGTTGGGGTAGAGAATAAACAATCATGATGGCTAGCTAGAGATATACATTGGGCAGGAGAATGGGTCATTTTCTCTGCATGACTGAAGGGTGGTTCATGGAGGGCTTTCTGCCATTCCAGTTAACACCAACTTTCTCTTTTTAATTTAACTTTTATTTTAAGTTCGGGGTACATGTGTAGGTTTGTTATATAGTTAAACTTACGGGGGCTTGCTGTACAGATTATTTTGTCACTCAGGTATTAAACTAGTACCCATTAGTTAACACCAACTTTCTAGTCCACCACCAGCTTTTCAGCTAAAATACAGGAAACTCCTCATCTTCCTTCTTTTTTTTTTTTTTTTTTTGGCCAATCTCCGACTTGCTTTTGGAATCATCTTTCTTTATGCAAATCTTGATTTGTTCCTCCCCTGTTCATAGGCTGCCCATTGTTTATCCCACACCCCACAAGGATATCTAACTCCTTGGCATAACTCACGAAGCCTTCGACCTTTCTGATTCATGCCTACCTCTCCAGTTTTATTACATGCTATTTTCCATCAGGTTCTTAGTACCCTAGAACTTCATGAAGTTTCCTGGCTACACTGTGCTTACTTGTACTTCTGTTGCATGTGCTGTTCCCACTGCCTGGAGTGGTTGCCATTTTTGATTTCCTGGTGAACTCTGGGGCACTGAGAACTTGACAGAAAATGGTATATGGGGAAAAATCACAAGTCTGATTTTCCTCTTCTGTTAAGGTGTACTCCAGCCTGTTGGATGCTATTGCACTTTATACATCCCCCACTCCTGCCCACCAGAAGATTGTAAACTACTTCAGTCCAGGTTATCTTTATGTCTTCAGTTTAACACAGAGCCTGGCCCAGAGTGGGCAGTCCATAAATAATTGTTAGAAGAATAGATGAAGGAATGAGTGAGTAAATACAAGTTTCTGTAGTCTGTTTTTCAGTTTAGTTCTTCCTTGGGGCTCTGATGATGGTACTTAAATGGATCCTATCACTGTTTTGTTTCATTTAGAGACGGGGTCTGACACTGTCACCCAGGCTGAAGTACAGTGGCATTTTCATAGCTCACTGAAGCTTTGAACTTTTAGGCTCAGGCGATCCTTCCACCTCAGCCTCCCAAGTAGCTGGAACCACAGGCATGTTCCACCATGCCTGGCTTTTTAAAAAAATTTTTTGTAGAGGTGAGGTCTTGTTTTGTTACCTAGGCTGGTCTCAAACTCCTGGCTTCAAGGAATCCTCCTGCCTCGGCCTCCCAAAGTGTTGGGATTACAGGTGTGAGCCACCACACAAAACCACACTGTTTTGACCATAACTCCTTGCAAAGCCAGAACCATGCACACTGGCTTATCCACTACTGGATAAGCTATCTGCCTGCCAAAACAGAGAGAAAAGCCCTTTAGGCGTTTTAGAAAACTCTTGATCTTCTCCCACCCTGTTGTCTCTGCTGCCAAGATAAGCTTCTACTATGTCTTTTCAGAACTCTGATCAAGAGGTAGAAATTGCATAGAATAAAAATATTTCACCCTTTCTCTTCTAAATCAGAGTGGTTGTGAAGTGAGGAGAATTAGTACTTGAATAAAGTTCCTGTCTCCTTAGGCAGTTCTTTGAATGAGTCATCTACAAACTCAAGCAATTTGTAAGGACAATTATGGCCATTTATTCTGTTGTCAGCCTGTTTTGAATAAATACCAAATGGAGTATTTTGGTTCTTAATTATGCCTTTCTCACCTTCTTACCAGAGCCCCTTTTTACACAATTATATCAATTAACAGTGAAAGACACATACACAACTTTCATGAACTTTATCTGCCCTGCATATCTTCCTGTGCTTTAATCATGATCTTAAATTTATAATCAGAAATCAGCCTTTTCAGTTCAAATTAGTTGTAGATCTCTGCCTAAAATAGTTGGCTCTTTCGAGGTTGTTACTTTTTTAACACAACTTTTTTCTTGAGAATTATTGAGGTATAATTTACATACAGTAAAATTTGCCCTTTTTAGGTATGTAAAAATCGATGAATTTTGACAAAATTACATAAATTGTAATCACCACTGAAATCAAAATAATCGAATTTTCTGTCACCTAAAAAGTTCCCTCATGCTCCTTTGTAGTCAGTCCCCTCCCTAAACTGCCAACCCCTGGCAACCGCTAATCTGATTTCTGTCCCTTACAGTTTTATCATTTCTAGAATTCCATATAAATGGGATCAAAATGTATAACCTTTGAGTCTGGCTTGTTTTACTTGGCATAATGCTTTTGAGAGTCATCTATGTCCTTGCATTTATCCGGTTTGCTGCCTTTCATTGCTGAGTAGAATTCCACTAAAGAGATAACACTATAATTTGTGTATCCATTCACCAGTAGCTGATGGACATTTGGACTGTTTTCACTTTTTGGTGGTTATGAATAAAGGTGCTGTAAATACTTGTGTTCAGGCCGGGCATGGTGGCTCACACCTGTAATCCTAGCACTTTGGGAGGCCAAGGTGAGCGAGTTACTTGAGGTCAGGAATTCGAGACCAGCCTGGCCAAAATGGTGAAACCTCGTCTCTACTAAAAATATAAAAATTAGCTGTGTGTGGCGGTGCGTGCCTGTAGTCCCAGCTACTTGGAGGCGGAGGCATGAGAATCGCTTGAACCCGAGAGGCAGAGGTTGCAGTGTGCTGAGATTGTGCCACTGCACTCCAGCCTGGGCAACAGAGTAAGACCCTGTCTCCAAAAAAAAATTGTGTTCAGGTTTCTGTGTAGACGTATATCCTGTTTTCAGTAAATATATAGAAGTGAGGTGGCTGGGTAGTATGAAAACTATGTATTTAACTTTATATCTTAAGCTGCCCAACTATTTTTCAAAGTGACTATACCATTTTTGTTTCCTAACAGCAACATATAAGGTTGCATTTGCTCCATATCCTCACCAATATTGTTATTGTCTGTCATTTAAAACTTTAGCCATTCTGGTAGGTGAATAGTGATATCTCATTGTAATTTTATTCTGCATTTTTCCTAATGACTAATGATTTTGAACAGGTGTCTTAACATTTTTTTGATTTGGCAGGGTTTTGAAAAATTATACAGTTTTGGGCTGGGCGCAGTGGCTCACGCCTGTAATCTCAGCACTTTGGGAGGCCAAGGTGTGCAGATTACTTGAGGTCAGGAGTTCGAGAGCAGCCTGGCCAACATGGTGAAACCCCGTCTCTACAAAAATACAAAAATTAGCTGGGCGTTGTGGCGGGCGCCTGTAATCCCAGCTACTCGGGAGGCTGAGGCAGGAGAATCACCTGAACCCGGGAGGCAGAGGTTGCAATGAGCTGAGATCGCACTGTTGCACTCCAGCCTGGGCGACAGAGTGAGACTGTATCCAAAAAAAAAAAAAAAAAAAAAAAATTTATACAGCTTTGAGTGTTCTTTATATATTCTGGCTACTGGTCCGTTATCAGATATGTGTTTTGCAAATGTTTTTCCCAGTCTATGGCTTGTGTTTTTACTTTTTAAATAGTGTGTTTCAAAGAGCAGTAGTTTTGTGTTTTTTTTTTTTTTGAGACGGAGTCTTGCTCTATCGCCCAGGCTGGAGTGCAGTGGTGCGATCTCGGCTCACTGCAACCTCCGCCTCCTGGGTTCAAGCAATTCTCCTACCTCAGCCTTCCGAGTAGCTGGGACTACAGGTGCACGCTACCACGCCTGGCTAATTTTTTGTATTTTAGTAGAGATGGGGTTTTACCTTGTTGCCCAGGCTGGTCGCGACCTCCTGAGCTCAGGCAAATCCGCCCACCTTGGCCTCCCAAAGTGCTGGGATTACAGGCGTGAGCCACCACCCCCAGCCCAAGGGCAGTAGTTTTAAGTTTTGATTGAAGTTCCATTTTTCAGTCTTGTCTTTTCTTTTTTTTTCAGACAGGGTCTTGCTCTGTCACCCAGGCTGGAGAGCACTGGTTCAATCATGGCGCACTGCTGGCCTCCTGAACTCAAGCAATCCTCCTACCTCAGTCTCCCGAGTAGCTGGTACTATAGGTGTGCACCACCATGCCCAGCTAATTTTTGTGTTTTTTTTTTTGTAGAAACAGGGTTTTACTATGTTGCCCTGGCTGGTCTCAAACTCCTGAAGAGATCCTCTCACCTTGGCCTCCCAGAGGGCTGAGATTACAAGCGTGAGCCACTGTGCCTGGCCTCAATATTTTCTTTTATGGTTAATGGTTTTTCTGTCCTATCTAAGAAACAGTTGCCCAACTCAGGATCATGAAGATTTGCTTCTATTTTTTCTAGAAGTTTTATAGCTTTAGGGTTTACATTTCAGTCTATGATGCATTTCCAGTTGACTTTTATGTATAGTGCAAGATACAGGTTGAGATTCATTTTTTGAATATAGATATATCTAATTGTTCCAGCATCATTTGTTGATAAGACGAAAAAAACTATACTTTGTCTATTGAATTAGCTTGGCATCCTTGTCAAAAATTAATTGACCATATATGTGTGGATCAGTTTCTGGAATTTTTATTTTGTTTCATTGATCTGTGTTACCCTTTTGCCTATGCTGTCTAGAATATTATAGCTTTATTGTAAGTCTTGAAATCAATTGGTATGAGTACTCCAAGTTTTTTTTTTTACAAAATTGTTTAGGTTATCCTAAATTATGTTTTCCATATAATTTTAGAGTTACCTTATAAATTTTTGAAAAAGAAACTTGGGATTTTATTTGCTGTGAATTAAAATCTATAGATAATTTGGAGGAGAATTGCAATACTGATGATATTGAGTCTTTTGATCATGAACACAGTGTATCTCTGCAAGGAAGTCTTTGATTTCTCTCATCAGTGTTTTTGATACTTTTCAACATACAAATCTTATAATACTTTGTTAGATTGATCCCTCAGTATCACATGTTTCTTGGTGCTGTTGTAACTGGTGCTTTTTTTTTTTGAGATGGAGTCTCGCTCTGTTGCCAGGCTGGAAAATCTCAGCTCACTGCAACCTCCACCTCCCGGGTTCAAGCAATCAAGCAATTCTCCTGCCTCAGCCTCCCGAGTAACTGGGACTACAGGCGTGCTCCACCACTCCCGGCGAATTTTTGTATTTTTAGTACAGACGGGGTTTCACCATGTTGGCAAGGATGGCCTCAATCTCTTGACCTCGTGATCCGCCCACCTTGGCCTCCCAAAGTGCTAGGATTACAGGCATAAGCCACCGTGCCTGGCCACAACTGGTGCTTTTGAAAATTTCATTTTCCTGTTCTTCACTGTTGTGTATAAAAATACAGTTGATTTTTTTTTATAGCAAGGCAAGGAAAAAAAACAATTTTTATATATTGATCTTATATTCTTAAACTTTGCCAGTCACTAATTATATCTAGTAGTTTCTTATAGATTCTTTTATATTTTCTGGATAATTACATTTTCTGTGAATACAGGCAGTATTATTTTTCCTCTCCCATCTATAAGTATCTGTATTTTTTTTCTGTACCTTATTGCATTAGCTAGGAGTTCTATCTAATATGATGTTGAGTAGGAGTGTTAAGAGTGGATTCCTTGCCGTCTTCCTGATCTTTGGGGGAAATCATTTTGTGTTTTATTATTAAGTATGAGTTAGCTGTAAGTTTTTCATAGATGTTCTTTATCTTTTTTTTTTTCTTCATAGATGCTCTTTACCAGGTTGAGGAAGTTTCTTTTGATTTCTAGTTAGCTGAGTTGTTGTTGTTGTTTTTTAAATAATGAAGGGCTGCTGAATGAATGTTGCACTTTTTCTGTACCTATAGAACTAGTCATACAGATTTTTCCTTGTTAGTTAGACTGCTGATACTGTGAATGGCATTGTGTTTGATGTATGAATGCTGAACTATTCTTGCATTACTAGTCTAAATTCCACATGGCAATAATAGATTATTCTCTTGTATTTTATGGATAAAAATCATGGATAAATGACATGAAGTAGGTAGGAATTCCTTAACCATATGTGTGTTTTATAAGTCATAGAAATTTTTCCATCCTAAGGGAAGTGCTAACTCTCTTGCTTAGCATACAATACAGGTAGCATGTTTTTGGTTCCTCTTCGTTTGGTCTTTTAGGCTATCAAAAGTGAGTGAGGGGAAACGTAACAAAAATAGTATGTACTAGGCAGTGTGTATGTTTATCTTATTTAATCTCACTTGATGGAAAGTGAGGTCCATCAAACAATTTGTACCACCAAGTCTTGGAGCTAGTAAATGGCAGGGTCAGAATTTAAATGCAGGTGTTTTGGATAAAACTGTTATTAGCTCACTGTATGGTATCGCCTGTCTTTGGAAGTGAGTGGGTATGTGCGTGCATGTGTTTGTGTTTGTGTGAGAGAGACGGAGGAAGGGAGGGAAGGACAGGAATTGGGAGAGTGAGGTAGAAATTGAGATTTGGAAGGAGAGAAAAGCCCTCCCACCTTTCATTGTCATCTAAAATCTGGGCTTTTAGATATCGTGATTTGTATCTCAGCTTTGCCATTTACTTGATTTGTGGCACATTTGTCTCTCTGAGCCTCATGTTTTAAAAATTTGAAATGTTAGAACATTTACAATTGAGTTACGAGGAATACAGATAATATATGTAAAATGCCTCACATAGAATGTGCTCAATTTAGTGGTGTCCATTACTATCATCATTATTGATTTCCTACCATTAAATGTATTTTGTAAATGAAAATAATCTGGTTTTGGAAGATGGCAAAGGAGACTTAGAATGATTTCTATAGTTGTTTGTTTAGATCTTTTGACAAAATTGCCTGAAGTTCTTTTATAAAAATGGAATTCGTTTTCTCTACTTTTCACTCCTTCTCAAGTCAAAATAACACAAGGTATTTACTAAATCAGTTTGCAAATTTGGAAAATCTTAAAAAGTACTGCTGAGCTGGGTGCAGTGACTCACGCCTGTAATCCCAGCACTTTGAGAGGCCCAGGAGGGAGGATTGCCTGAGGCCAGGAGTTCTAGACCAGCCTGGGCAACATAGCAAGACCTCATCAAAATAAAAAATAAAGTATTCCTGAATGCTCTGGACTTGCCTACTGGTTTGGAAGTGGTTATCTCAGTGTGGAGGATTGGAGATGCCATTTTTATTTTACATGGACAACAAACCATTGCTAGCTAACTTTAGTCCCTTAGCCCATGTAGATCTGACAGTTTATGACGTGAGACTGTCTTCTCTAAGTGACACAAACTATTTCAGGTTGTTTCAGTAAGGTTATTTTGGGTCTTACAAGCAGGGCCCAAGAGCTTCTGTGTGTTTCATTAGTCAAGTCAGGGAGATGAGAATGAGTCTGAGAAAGGGCATCAGACTATCAGTGCCTTGGACCTTGGGAGGGCTGTTAGCTCCAACTCTACCAATCAATAGCCTTCTGGGAATTGGTTCATATGATTATTTGATTTCATAAAAGTACTCTTCCAGCCAAAAGTGCTGCCTGACACATGAAAATTGTATCTTGACAATTTTTGGATAATACCACACCATCCCTTGATATTGTTGAAAATCAGAATTGGTAATCAGTATGCTTTCCTTCTAGCCATGAAGTCTTTAAGTAAATATGTTAAACTTAAGAGTTTTATTGTAGACTTTGTGGTTAATTATGACCTTTCTTAGCAAGCTGATGTCACAATGTAATAAGTAAGTTATGTTTCTCATATTTATTCAGAAGTCCAGGATGTCTTTGTGTTAGGGTGATATTTAGGTTTTGATATCTTCGGTTTGTCTATTTTCCCCAATTGTATATTCAGTTCGTAAAATTTATTTTACTCTTTTCAAATTACAGTGGCCACATCTTCTTATTTAATTTTCACCTTACTTTGTATATCATTTTAGGGTAGGTCTTATTGCCACCTTATGATGAAAAAAATAAGGCTACATTTTCCCAAAGATCATCATTGGACAGTGAGTCCATATTCAGAAGCCAATTCTGATTTTTGTTTATGTTCTTTGGATTAGACCTCTGGGCCTTGAGCTTGATCTGGCTCTCTAAATTTCATTGATTTGGTTAACATTCAAAAACTAAATGTCTAATGACTACCTTTGTCCCACAGTTAGGATCAACAAATGTGATTAGATGCCTGTCTTCAAAGGAGTTCATGAAATAACCAGTCAGCAAGAGGCAAAGTTTGGTAGTAGTTTCTTCTACCCTTCATACACATAACCATCTCTTTCTAGATTGATGGAGAGGGTTCCAGTGTCCAAGCAGGAATGACCAGGCTTCATGAAACTTTTGAGTGGCTTTAACTAAAATGTTGGGCCCTGAGGTGAGGCCCAACCTTGTAGATTTAGTGGGGCCTCTTGAGGAGCTACTTTGTGTTAAACACAATTCTAAGATTAAAGCAAAACAAGCAAAAAATATGATTTCATCCTTCAGGACCTCACAAGCTAGCAGACAAGATGGAAGCATACATAGAGGTGCTTCCAATTTCTGCTTTGCCCTGTCCACCCTTCGTTCTGCTAGCAGAACAGTTTTTTGAAAACATGCCCTTTCCTTGCTTAAAACTTTCTGGTGGCTCCCTGTTTCTCATAGGACCAAGTTGAAGTTTCTTATCAGGACATACAAGGCCTCCACTGATTTGGCCCAGGTTCTTCTACACTTCCACAGCTTGCTCCAGGCACATACCACTCCTTGGGGTGCTTAGAACCCATCATGATTTTTCATACCTCTGGGTATTTATTTATGCTGAGCTCTCTGTATAGAATGCTGTATTAATCTGGGTCCTCTGAAAAACAGACACACAGGATTAAATTGGCAAGGGTTTATTAGGGGAAAATGCATGTGGAACAGACAATGGTGAGGGGGCTGAGAAGGCTGGAAGTGCCATTAGTTCTTCATGCAAGTCTGAGCCCTAGTGAAGGGGATAGGGAGAGCTGGTTAGGCAGAAGGTTTCCAGACGGCTGTGCAGTCTAAAGAAGATTCAGAAAAGCTATTGGGGAGTCCAAAGTCAGCTGTTAATGGAGTCCTGCAACTTCCAGCAACAGTCTGCTTTGGTATCCCTGCTGTACTCAGTGATTGGTTGGGAGCACCGCTTTGGAGGTGTGACTTAGTACAGACACTAGGATGAATTTCTGAGGCAGATGGGGTCCTTAATCAGTTGTGCTCCTTGTAGTTGGAGACCCTTGAGTTGCCTCTTGGCCTCTTCTTGGCTGCCATAAATTCCTTTTCTCTTTCGTTGAATTCCTCCTGCTTGTCCTTAAAGGGCCAGCTGTAAATGTTTTTTCTTCCAAAAAACTTTTCATTGAAGGAAAATCTCAAATGTCCATCATGATCCCACGTCCTGCCATGATCATACCATAATCTTTGCTTGGTAAATTTTTAATACATTTATTTGATTTGTACCCCTACCACCTATTACAGGATCAAAAATCTGTTAGGCACTCAGGAAGTGTTTGTTTGAATGAATGCATTGGTAGGGCTTGGACAGGCAGATCTGGGGAGAAGGTAGTTGAGGCAGAGGGAACTGCTTAAGCAAAGCCATAGAGGGAGAAGAATAAAGGATTTACACTGTAGTTAATAAATGTCTTTTTTCCCCAAATAAGTATATCTTCCCCCAAAGCTGTCATTTTAGAGAAAGCCTATTATGATGCAAAACAGTGGGGGAAAGGAGTGTCTTCCTGGCAGTTGAAAATGATTCATATTTGAGAACTTTGTTGAACAATGTTTTGAGTATTTCCTGAGAGACTTCTTTCTTGAGAGGAAACAGTTGATGGAAATGGAATTTTACTGCTGCCAGGAAAAGTGCGATAAGGATAAAATCTCATGCAACAACTACTACCAGAATAGAAATTTCCATAGAGCAAAGAGATTTCAAAGTCTCAGCTAATGGCTCCTATGTATTTAGTATTCAGTGCAGCTGAACTGTAATTCTGTAATGGAATTTGACCAATTTTGAGAAACCAGTTTGTAATGTATGAATTAGTGGAGACCCATACATCTTGACGTTTGCTGACTCTGCCAGATGTTGGTTATATTTCTGATGGAAAGAAGCAGAGAGCTGGCCGGGATCCCAAATCTTAGAATTGCTACCGGCCGCCTACCACTGCCACATGTTGCAGTGGTAGGAGATAAACATGCTGAGGATAAGACCTGAAAAAAAATCACTCTATATCAGCAACTGGAGATACAGCCGATACTCCTTATGAAATATTCTACTCTGGTGGCCTGGGTTGAACCATGTATGAGGTAGGCACTCCTTTTAGCCCAGGCCCAAGTCTGCTCTATGCAGTCTTGCTCATATCTTGTTTCCCTAGAGTTACCACTTGAAGGCATTCCTTATTTGTAATGTGGTGATGATTAATGGCACCTACCTCATGGGCTTGCTGTGAGGTTTCAATCAGATAATGGATGCTGAAGGCTTAGACTGTGCCTGTCATAGAGTAAGTGCTCAATAAATGGTAGCTAGATTTATTATGCAATAGAAGCAGGACTCTGAGGGTAACATCTTAATATTTCCAGTTGAATGTTATCAAAGTCAGTTGTTCATGCATTTGTTAAATTATGGGCCATAGCAACCCAACTCCACGGACCTGGGCTGCTGTGTCCCAGACTGTAATTAATCTGACACACAGTTGCTTATATCTGTCTTTTCTTCCAAGTGAGGACAGTTTGTTATGACTTGTAGATAAGCAAAATTACTTGCTTCTCCATTGTGTGCTAACCTGGTGTGGAATACCTTTTCTTGTCTGTCTTATTTACCATCTCTCTTACTTTCAAATTTCTATTATAATTCTCCTTTAGATTACATATAGCTAACTTAAGAAAGTCCCAGATGTGAAAATAAGGCGAGTGCATGATGTATCCCCCTTCCCTTGATGTTTACTGGGGACTGTGGGGAATATGACCCAATAGCTCTTCTTCTGTATCCTTTCTTCCCTTTCAGTGGAGTAGTTCACATGGGGTATTATCTCCTTTACTTCTGTCTTTTACTACTAACACATTTCTTTTAACCATCTTCCTCCTTTGTTTTCCAAGTTTTGCCTGATTACATCAAGAACTACCTCCTCCTCCTCCTCCTCCTCCTCCTCCTCCTCATTCTATCCCATTTGAAAGCCAAACACATGAATTGAATCATAAATGGTAGGAAATAGAGTATTACTATTGAGAGATGTGTACCAAGGCAAAGGAAAGCCATACATTAAAATGAGCAAGGGGAAAGTAGTATTTGAATTCCCAAAGACGTCTCATATTCAATATGTCCAAATCTGAAATCACTCTCCATCTTCTTCTTTAAGCCTTCTCCTGCTAAAGTCCTCTGGAAGTTTGTGGCAGCCTACTATCAAGATGTTTCACCAGTGGGTTTATTTCATTCTTCTTACTCCTACTATTCTTGCTCTGGGCCTGGCCCTCATCATCTTTCATCTTGAGGTAATGACTTCTTTCCTCATCTTTTTGTACCCTCTCTGCCCTGGATGGCCTATATAGTGGCAAAAGAAGGTGTTTTTTTTTTTTTCTTTCCTTTTTAGGTTTTTTATTATAAAATGAGACAAGAATTAAAAAAAATCAAACAAATGTGTAGCTTAATACAATATTACAAGGCAAACATACTTGAAATCACCATCCAGATCAAGCAATAGAGCTTTGTCAGCCACCCCAGAAGTCCTTCCAGGTGCCCTCTCCCAGTCAAAAACCTTCTCTCCTTCTGAAATAACCATTATCCTGACTTTTAAAGTAATTATTTCCTTGCATTTCTTTATCTAGACAGTGCTATTTGAAAACACCAGTCTTGCCGCGTCCAGTTGCCTTTATGCCAAAGTCTAGGGGTGCGCAAATTCCCTAATGGGTTTTCTTTTTTGAAAAATTATTTTAAAATATTTAATTGACAAAGATTGTATAAATTCAAAGTGTGCAGTGCGATGATTTGATATACATATATATTGTGTAACGATTATCACAATCAAATTAATTAACTCATCTAATACCACCCATGGTGTACATTAGAGCCCCAGAACTTGTTCATCTTCTATCTGAAAATTTGTGCCATTTGATTATTTTCCTATCTCACCCCCTTATCTCTGGAAACCACTCTTCTCTCTGTTTCTGGGATTCAGCTTTTCTAAGATTCCACATATAAGTGAGACCATATGGTATTTGCCTTTCTGTGTCTGGTTTATTTCACTTAGCATAACTGTCCTCTAGGTTCATTCATTTTGTTACAAATGGCATGATTTTTTTTTGCTTTTTTAATGGTGAATGATATTCCATTGTGTATATATACCACATTTTCTTTATCCATTTATCTGTTGATGGATACTTAGGTTGTGACCATATCTTGGCTATTGTGAATAATCCTACAATGAACATGGGGGTACAGATATCCCTTCAAGATACTGATTTTATTTCCTTTCTCTCTGGCCCTCACAGGTTTTCTCAGGCCTACATTTATAGTCTCCTGTTTTGTTTTGTTTTGTATTTGACATGAGGTCTTGCTCTGTTACCAGGCTGAGGTACAGTGGTACTATCGTGGCTCACTGTAGCCTCAACCTCCCCAGGCTGAGCCTCCTCCCAGCTCAGCCTACCGAGTAGCTGGGACTACAAGTGCACGCTACCATGCCTGGTTACTTTTTGTATTTTTTTGTGGGATAGGGTCTTGATATGTTGCCCAGGCTTAGTCTCCTTTTTATGATTCCCCCTCCCCTCCCCCTAGTCTCTGTCTGTACCATGCTATTTATAGGCTGCTAGATACCTCAGGTACCTCTTGGTGTTTGCCAGATGCCTCTAGGTATTGGCTCCTGTTGTTCCCTCTTTCTGAAGCTGCTGCTCTTCCATTCACTGGTGAAATCCTAGACCCAACTCAAATGCCATTTCTTCTGTGGTATGCTGCCCTGGATCTTCCTTCTCTGACGTACCTGGGGTGAAACAAATTCTTCCCGTCCCTGTGTTCTGTGTCCATTATAGCATTTTACACTTGCTTCTATTGTTAGCATTTTTCAGTCTTTGGTACCTAACAGATTTTTTGTAGGTGCTCAATAAATGTTCTTTGAATGAATGAATCTATGTGATCCATAGTTAAAGGTCTTTCAGGGTGTCAGATTTTCTTCAGAATCAACAAAAATATCTTGTTTTGATTTTCACACAAAGTTAAAAACATATTAATTTTATTTTCTGTCTATATTATTGCCAATATTTGGCTTTACTATCTTTGTATGATAAATATTTGCTATTTTGGCCACATTATTGGTAAAATAGACCTTTGTGGGCTTTTCTGGCTACCTGCACACCATTTTTATTATTTCAAGGATAACAATAATTATTGAGTACAACAATGTGCCAGACATTGTGCTAAGCTTTGTCTGTGCATTATTTGCTGACTCATCACCCTAATCCTTTATTATTTTCATTTTACATGTCAGAAAGTAAAACTTAGAGAAGTTAAATGAGTTAAAGTTATAACGCTAAGAAAGGACAGATTCAGGGTGCAAATCTAGGCAGTCTGACTATAAATGTAAAACCCATTTTTTTTAACCATTATTTTTTTGTTTGTTTTTTCCTCTTTGAGACAGAGTCTCACTTGCTCTTTGCCCAGGCTAGAGTGCAGTGGCATGATCTCGGCTCACTGCAACCTCCCTCTTCCGGTTTCAAGCGATTCTCCTGCCTCAGCCTTCCAAGTAGCTGGGATTACAGGCACGTGCCACCACGCCCACCTAATTTTTGTAGTTTTTGGTAGAGATGGGGTTTCACCACGTTTGCCTGGCTGGTCTCGAACTCCTGGCCCCAAGCGATCCACCCTTCTTGGCCTCCCAAAGTGTTGTGTTTACAGGCATGAGTCACTGGGCTTGGCCGTTTTTTACCAGTCTGTGTTATTTCTTATTAAGAAAGATAATAGTTCTCAGTAGCCAACAGTGGACTTCTGCAAAGCATCTGTG
The DNA here is from genome assembly GCF_028885625.2 of Pongo pygmaeus. NCBI lineage: Eukaryota > Metazoa > Chordata > Mammalia > Primates > Hominidae > Pongo > Pongo pygmaeus. The sequence continues at coordinate 144,505,107 of NC_072396.2, read as the reverse complement.
GAGCACAGCTCATTTGTGGAAGTTTGCTACCCACTGCCGCACTGGGACGCAAGTCAATTCTTTAACATCTTCATTCCCCCTTCCCTAAATTGCTTCTGTGCAAGGGCCTGTCCAGCTCTACTGATACTAGGTGTGTATATCTTGTGGTGAATGGGTGGCAGCTTGGTTAATGACTCTTGGTGAGCCAGAAATAACAAGGTTGCTCTTATATTGACATGCCTCTTCTTAGCCACGTATATTATTTAGCTTACGGCTACTGTCTTAAGGGTTATCATCACTATAAATGATGTGTTTTGTGCCTGACAAGGTCATAAGTTGTGTCTTCTAAAATGATATTGGTCATAAATGTTAATTGCTACTTCTTAACTTCCCTTTGAGGTGTTACAAGGAAATCTATGTATGAACAACTGAGGAAGCAATTAAGCAGAAGAACAGCAGCACGGGAAAATCCAATAGTTGGTACTGCACATAGGCCCCTGGGCTTACAGAAACTCAGACCAGGGGCCCCAGAGGAATTGCCTTTGAAATAGCAGCAGTGGAGGCTCAGCCATTTGGGGAATCATTGATGGTCATTGGTAGATGGCACAGACGAATGAAGTCTAGTCTGACATGAGTGTTTGTCCTGTTTCCCTCATTAACATGTCACTTTTCCAGGTCAGAAATTGTAGTCTTTCTTTGGTTGAGCCCTGTGCCCCTTAATACTGCTCAGTCCTGCATATGGCATAGATATGGCATTGTTCACCTGCAGGCACTTCTTGTCTATTTTAAATAATCCTCTTACTGCATTTTGGTTTTTTAAGTCAGTTTTCCATTTAAGCAAATTGCCAAGAGTTATCTAGAATTTTTGGTTGTGTAAAACTTAGCCACAGCAGCTAACATTTTCTGTTCCTCTAGCAAATGCCAGGTGCTGTTTAAAACACTTTCTACTTAGTTACCTCCTGGAGTCCTCTCAAATCCTTTGAGGTAGGTACTGTTATTCTCCCTGCTTTCTAGCTCAGGATGAAAATTGGCATCACTTGCAGCTTAGAAAATTTCTTGTTATAAATAAAGAAATTTGTTAGGGAGATGTGGTGATGCCCACCTGTGGTCCTAGCTATTTGGGAGGCTGAGGCAGGAGAAAGCCTTAGGCTCAGGCATTCAAAGCTACAGTATGTGATGATCTTGCCTGTGAATAGGCACTGCACTTGTGCCTGGGCAACATAGTTGAGACCGCATCTCAAAAAAAATTGTTGTATTGGGATTTCAGCCGCACTTTCTGCCTAAGGTACTGCCTTGTTTGGAAAGGGTACTTGACAAACATCTGTGTGGCTGGGAAGGTGCCTCTAGAGATAGTGATTTTTCTCTAGGATCAGTTATATAATCATTTTGGGAAAAAAACACACCATTTTTGTTTTGTTCCTGTTAGAGAAGTGGCTGTAGCATTTTCTTTCAATGGACACTTTATCAACAGCTTTTCTAGGAAGTTTTATTTTATTGTTTTTGTGGGGGTGAGCTTCAAGACTATATTTGCCGTTATTTCCCAGACTACCCTACTTCCTATTGTAGTGTAAGTACTGTAGAAGGATTTAGTAACTGAAGGTCAGCAGTTTGGCTCTTTTGTTAATTCCTGATGCTGCAGATGAAGTAATGTGTTTTCTTGTCAGATAAAATGTATAAGGCTGCTACTCAGCTTGACAGGAAGAATGAGCTAGAAGTACTTCTCAAAGAAAAACGTCTCAGAGATAACTTCTGACTTTTCCTTTTTCACTTCCTGACGTTGTTCTCCTGTATCCTGCTCTACTCCTAAGCAGGTATGTGATTTGGGCAATTCATTTAATCTCCCTGTACCTCAGTTCCCTTATTTACAAAACACTGAAAACAAGCAGGTTACTCTAACAATTCTGAGATAATATCTGTATAGTACACATCACAGGGACTGGAATATAAAAAGCACTCAATAAACCTTAGCTATTATTAGCAACCACATGAATATAAAAATGTACACTTCCTCAGGGGCCTGAATGCTCTCCAGGTTCATGCTCCAAGAGTATTGTTTTTTGTTTTGTTTTTTTATGAGACAAGGTTTTACTTTGCTGCCCAGGCTGGAGTGCAGTGGCAGAACACAACTCACTAAAGCCTCAACCTTCTGGGCTCAAGGGATCTTCCCACCTCAGCCTCCGAGTAGCTAAGACTACAGGTGTGCGCTACCTCGCCCAGCTAATTTTTTTTTTTTTTTTTTTTTTTTTTTTTTTTTTTTGTGGAGATGGGGCCCAGGCTGGTCTTGAACTCCTGACTTCAAGTGATCCGCCCACCTTGGCCTCCCAAACTGCTGGGATTACAGGTGTGAGGCACTACGCCTGGCCAAATTGGTGTTATTATTCTCAAAAGGAAACCTAGGTTGATATCCTGCTTACCCTGAGGAAGGTTCTTCAGAGGTGTTTTACTGTTCTTGGCTAAAGAGCATAAGAAGGGCAGTAATTAAAAGAACTTTAGTGGCCAGATGAGAAACCAGGTAGTTACTGGAAATAGATATTATGATATCTAAATTTGTGCAATTTTATTCTGAGAATATGACATTTGGTTTCATCTTCCTACAATGGAAGCAAATGAATGGGTAACTAAAAGTGGTGTGATGGAGAGGATTGAGTCCTAAATTTGTGTAGTATGCTCTTCCATCAATTATTGAGATTGGGGGAGGAGGAGGTAGTAGGAGAGGGAAGAATATTTAAATAAGACGAGACGTTTGGCTGGTCTTGGAAATTGATGTCAAGTTTCTTGCCCCACCTGCTAGTAAAGTTAATCAAAACCAAAGAAATCAGGAAGCCTCACTGTAGAGCAGATTTCATTCATTTTACCTCGCCCTTCCTCTCCTCAAATTCCCCACATTGTGTCTGATTATAGCCAGATATGGCTGGGCGTTCTAAACCTCACCTCCGGAGATTGGTATTCACTAAGTTTGGCCTGACACGCAGAGCTCTCCATTTTGAACAAGTTCCCTGGGGATTCTCCTGCAGACCTTCTCAGAGGCACCTTTTGAGAAAACCTGGATTCAAATTAAGGCTCACATATCGCCATAATTGGTCAGCCTGGAATCAGCATTGAGTTTTGGCATCTAGCCACACACATTCACTTGTCCTCTTGCACTTTTGCCAAAATGGGAACAAATGCATTTCTCTTTAGTTTGGGAAAATCAACTTTTTATATTAATGTGGTTGCTAATAATAGCTAAGGTTTATTGAGTGCTTTTTATATTCCAGTCCCTATGATGTGCACTGTACAGGTATTATCTCATAGAACCGTTAGAAAAACCTGGTTGTGCCAGGCGCGGTGGCTCACGCCTGTAATCCCAGCACTTTGGGAGTCCGAGGTGGGTGGATTACCTGAGGTCAGGAGTTCGAGACCAGTCTGGCCAACATGGTGAAACCCTGTCTCTACTAAAAATACAAAAAAAAAATTAGCCAGGCATGGTGGCACATGTCTGTAATCCCAGGTACTCGGGAGGCTGAGGCAGGAGAATTGCTTGAGCCCGGGAGACGGAGGTTGCAGTGAGCCGAGATCGTGCCATTGCACTCCAGCCTGGGTGACAGAGCGAGACTCTGTTTTAAAAAAAAAAAAAAACAACTTGGTTGTTTTCTATATTCTGTAAATAAGGAAACTGAGGTGCAGGGAGATTAAATGAGTTGCCCAAATTACATAGCTGCTTAGGAGTAGAGCCGGAAGTTTATCCAAACAATCTACTTGAATCTGTACTCGGTTTTTGTTCTTAATTGGTCTCGGGTGCATGGAGTCGTTGGCTGCACTTTAACTGCTACACTGCACTGTCTTTGGAGCCAATCACCTTTTTTTTTTTTAATGTTTCAGAAACAAGCCAATTTACTTAATTTTTTTTTTAAAAATTGTAGTAACATACACGTAACGAAATTTACCATCTTAACCTTTTTTTTTTTTTGAGTTGGAGTCTCGCTCTGTTGCCCAGCCTGGAGTGCAGTGGTGAGATCTTGGCTCGCTGCAGCCTCTGCCTCCCAGGTTCAAGCAATTCTCTGCCTCAGCCTCTTAAGTAGCTGCTATTACAGGCACCCACCACCACTCCTGGCTAATTTTTGTATTTTTAGTAGAGACCGGTTTTTGCCATGTTGGCCAGGCTGGTCTCCAACTCCTGGCCTCAAATGATCCGCCTGCCTCAGCCTCCCAAAGTGCTGGGATTACAGGCATGAACCCCCATGCCTGGCCCATCTTAACCATGTTTAAGTGTACGGTTCTGTAGCATTAACTGCATTCACACTATTGTGCAACCATCACAACTCTCCATCTCTAGAACTCTTGTCATCTTGCAAAACAAATTCTGTATTCATTAAACAATAAACTTCCCGTTTTCTTTTCTCCCCAGCCCCTGGCAACCACTGTTCTACTTTCTGTCTCTATGACAAAGCCAATCAATTTTTGTGTTAAGTGTATACCATTAATCTCTACAGGCAGTAGCTTTCTATTGAATTTTTTAGATAAAAAAATTTACAAGTCAAACCAGGATTTATAAACATATACTCAGTATTGAAACAAGAAGCCATAGACATTTTAAATAGAATTTAGCATGTCTTTAAAAATGTGTAATTGTATCTTTTAAAGGACTTGAAGTCTGCTCCACTGTGTAAAACAACTAGATTAATATTTGATAACTTACACATAAGAAAGCTGCACTGAAAGGAAAAACAAGCCCTATTGCTAGGTGGTTCCTTTATGCTTGAGAAAGCAGTTTCTTTGGAAAATAAATACATTTGTGATCACATGAATTAATGCAAATTGCTGCATCAGGCTAAAAATCCATTATGCTCAGTAACTTTAATGAGATTGTACATTTTGGGATGCTTTGGACAGAGCAAAGCAATACATATTAAAAGTGCTGATTATGAAAGCTGAAGCCCCACTTTTCCTCCTGTCAGTTTTTTTTAAGTTGAATTGCCTACAGGTTACTAATATTTAGAAAGCTGATTAGTGAAGCTGGAAACCATCATTCTGAGCAAACTATCGCAAGGACAAAAAACCAAACACCGCATGTTCTCACTCGTAGGTGGGAATTGAACAATGAGAACACTTGGACACAGGGTGGGGAACATCACACACCGGGGCCTGTCGTGGGGTGGAGGGAGGGAGGAGGGATAGCATTAGGAGATGTACCTAATGTAAATGACGAGTTAAGGGGTGCAGCACACCAACATGGCACATATATACATACGTAACAAACCTGCACATTGTGCACATGTACCCTAGAACTTAAAAGTATCATAATAAAAAGAAAGCTGATTTGTGTGGTTACACAGGTATAGTAGTTTTATTTCAAGCTTTTGAAGATACAGTTCCACCCCTCCCACACACACACATTTTTATTTTATCTTTCTGGGAAAATCCTGAACCTAGAAACTTCTTTTACAAACTTTGTTCTGTGTCAGATAATTAATTTGTAAGCTTGATGTAGACAATTTCAGATGCTGTTATTATTCTGAAATGTACTATGGTTGTTATCAATTTTTAGCTGTTTACACAAAGCATTATGTTTTAATTTTTTAGGCTATCTTAAAATACCTGAATTGTGTCAGCCAAATAGGGACTGAAGGGTGCTTTATAACAACTTAAAACTTAGATCCTTTTTTACCTAGTGATAAAATCAGTAGGAGTGTATTTTTTCATTCAGGGTCATCTCTCTCTTTGATTCTCTTTCATTTACATTGTATGTAATCAGGATATATATGATTTTAAAAATTTGATTAACAATTAGTCATGAGGATTTGTTTTAAAATTAAAAAGTATTATATGTGGTTAAAATTTTTTAAACAGGTAGGGTGAGGTTGCTCACGCCTGTAAATCTCAGCACTTTGGGAGGCCGAGGTGGGCAGATTGCTTGAGTCCTGTAGTTCGAGACCAGCCTGGGAAATGGGAAACATGGTGAAACCCTGTCTCTACAAAAAATACAAAAAAATTAGCCAGGTGTCGTGGCACACACATGTAGTTCCAGCTACTCAGGAGGCTGAGGTGGGAGAATCACCTGAGTCCATGGAGGTTGAGGTTGCAGTGAGCCAAGATCACACCATTGCACTCCAGCCTGGACAACCAGAGTGAGACCCTGTTTAAAAAAAAAAAAAAAAAAAAAAAGGCAGGGGGGCTAGGCACAGTGGCTCATGCCTGTAATCCCAGGACTTTCAGAGGTCAAGGTAGGCCGATCACTTGAGGTGAGGAGTTCGAGACCAGCCTGGCCAACATAGTGAAACCCCATCTCTACCAGAAAATACAAAAATTAGCCAGGCGTGGTGGCACACACCTGTAATCCCAGCTACTCGGGAGCTGAGGCGTGAGAGTCGCTTGAACCTGGGAGGTGGAGGTAGCAGTGAGCTGAGATCACGCCACTGCACTCCAGCCTGGGCAGACAGAGCAAGACTCCATCTCAAAAAAAAAAAAAAATTACAGAAAGTGTAAAAAAGTTTATATCCACACTTCATTCAAAGCCCTGTTCAGTTTCTTCTCTAGACTTTCAGATGGTTTTTATGTCAAAGTACACACACACATATACACAGTGCGTGTATCTTTTTATACACAGAAGAATCATACAGTTCTTAATATTCAATTTAATTTTTAACTTACTATATATTACAAATTATTTCATATGGGTATTTACGTAGCTACTCATAAATATATGTCCCACAGTATTCCAATGTTTGGATATTCCGTAGCTCATTTAAACAGTCTTCTCCTGAGGGACATTTGGATTATTTAATTTGTTTGTTTTACTATTATAAACAGTGCTGTCAACAAACATCCTTCTACATTTTTGTTTACTCATGTTTGAGGAATCACATAAAAACTTTTTTAAAGAAAAATTGGAGTAATGATATTGAAAGTTTATACATTTTGCTGTTTGATAGTTCCTAATTTTAAAAAAGCCAGTGTAAAAATAACATTTGGAACAATAAAAATGAAAACCAGTATCATATACTTGAACATAGATATCTAAACATACGTGTAAATATTATTTTGAATAATTACAGCTATCATTTAATGATCACCAATGTACTGTATTTACTTCTCACAACACTATGGGGTAGCTACTGTTTAAAAAAATTTTTAAAGCAGCTTTATTGAATTATAATTGATAAAACTGCACATATTTAATGCATACAATTTGATGAGTTTGTACATGTGCATACACCCATGAAACCACTACAACTAAAGTAATAAACATATCTATTGCCTCCAAAAGTTTCCTTATGCTCTCTGGTTTGTTGTTGTAAGAACATATGACATGAAGTGGGATCATACAGTTATTTGTTTTTCTGTGACTGGCTTATTTCATTTAGCAAAATGTCCTCCAGGTTCATTCATGTCACAATGGGAGGATTTCCTTTTTTAAGACCAAATAGTATTCCATTGTATGAATATATCACATTTCCTTTTTTTTTTGCCAGTCTAGTTTTACTTATTATCTCTTCATTTCCCACGTTCACCTTCCCAGAACTTATTTTATTTATTATTATTATTATTATTATTATTATTATTATTTTGAGACAGAGTGTTTCTCTGTCGCCCAGGCTAAAGTGCAGTAGCATGATCTCAGCTCACTGAAACCTCCACCTCCCAGGTTCAAGCGATTCTTGTGCCTCAGCCTCCCCAGTAGCTGGGATTACAGGCACATGCCACCATGCCCAGCTAATTTTTTTTTTTTTTTTTAGTAGAGAGGGGGTTTCGCCACATTGGCCAGGCTAGTTTTGAACTGGCCTCAACCGATCCACCCACCTTGGCCTACCAAAGTGCTTGGGATTACAGGCGTGAGCCACCGCGCCTGCCCCCATAACTAATTTTAAACAATTTCTAAACATCATATGATTCTATTCATAAACACTTCAGCTATCATTATTATTTAACATAGGAAATATTAACATATATTATGGGTACAAATGCTATAATATTTAAAGCACCTTTATGTTATGATATTAAATGTAAATATTTGTTTAAATTCCTGGCTTTCCTTGGTTCATCAAATCAGGTAATAAATTAACCAGACAGGTTCCAATTCAATCAGATATGAATATACCACATTTTCTTTATCCATTCATCTGTCAATGGACATTTGGGTTGCTTCCTTATCTTGGCTGTTGTGAATACTGCTTCAATGAATATGGAAGTACAGATATGTCTTCAAGATTCTGATTTTAATTTTGTGGTGATATACCCAGAAGTGGGATTGCTGGATTGTATGGTAATTCTGTGTTTAATTTTTTGGGGAACCACCATACTGGTTTTCATAGCAGCCGCACCATTTTCCATTCCCACCAACAGTGTTACAAGGGTTGCAGTTTTTCCACATCCTCACTGACACATTTTATCTTTTGATTTTTTTGATAATATCCATTCTATCAGGTCTGACGTGATACCTCATTATGGTTTTGATTTGCATTTCCTTGATGATTAGTGATGTTGAGTTCCTTTTCATTTACCTGTTGGCCATTGTATGTCTTTTTTGGAGAAGTGTCTATTCAGTTCCTTTGTCTATTTTTTAACTGGGCTATTTGGTTTTTTGCTATTAAGTTGTAAGAATTTCTGTTTTGTTCTTTTTTTTTTTTTTTGAGACAGAGTCTGGCTCTGTCACCCAGGCTGGAGTGCAGTGGCATGATCTTGGCTCACTGCAACTTCCACCTCCTGGGTTCAAACAATTTTCCTGTCTCAGCCTCCTGAGTAGCTGGGACTACAGGTGCACCGCCACCACGCCTGGCAAATTTTTTTTTTTTTTTTTTTTTAATTTTTAGTAGAGATGGGGTTTCACCATATTGATCAGACTGGTCTTAAACTCCAGACCTCAGGTGATCCACCTGCTTCAGCCTCCCAAAGTGTTGGGATTACAGGCTTAAGCCACTGCGCCTGGCCAGGAATTTCTTATATATTTTAGATATTAGCCCCTTGTCAGATATATGGTTTCCAAATATTTTCTCCCATTCCATAGGTTGCCTATTTGTTCTGTTGATTGTTTTCTTTGCTGTGCAGAAGCTTTTTAGTTTCATGTAGTCCTACTTGTGTATTTTTGCTTTTGTTGCCTGTACTTTTGGGGTCATATGCAAAAAAATCATTGCCAAAACCAGTGATTTATTTTTATGTTTTCTTATAGGAGTTTCAGTTTCAGGTGTTACATTTAAGTCTTTAATCCATTTTGTGTTGATTTTCATGTATGGTGTAAGATAAAGGTCCAGTTTCACTCCTTTGGATGTAGATATGCAGTGTGTCCAAAACAGCTCATTATCATTTCCGCTCATGAATCTGGTTCTTCTGTATTCCCTGTCTAGGCGATAATGTCCCCATTTACTCTGTCATTTAAGCAATACACCTCTAAGTCTTTTCAGTTCTTTTTTATCTCTCTTAACTCCTTCTCCTCTTCCATTCTCATGGCTGCAGCTTTGGTCCAGGCCCTCAACAGTTATCACCTAGGTAAATACAGTCATATGTGCCCCAGTGTAGCTTGTCCAGCCTTGCCTCTTGCTATCTTTTTCCTGATATGTTTTTCTTAAGCAACAGGTGAACTCCTTGTGGGTCACTCAGTCACCCCATGCCATCTCCTGCCCTTGGGCCTTTGCGTATGCTAGCTTCTCTGCTAGATCCTTCCTCTTACTTCTTAGCCTGTTTAACCCCTACTCATCTTTGAAAGGCTTGCTTCAGGCATCACATCTAGGAAGTCTCTGCTGACCCCTGAGTTTGGGCTTAGGCACTCTTTTTCCTCACACTTACCTGTAGCTCCTCTGATGTTATATTCACCACACTGGGTTATAATGATCTATTTGGGTGCCTGTCTTCTCTTCTGGATTGTGAATTCTTGGAGACTGCAGCCATGGGGAAATCTATTGCATTTTTCTGTGTGTGAATGGGAGTGGGGTCTCTCCTTTAGTCATAATGTGTCCTTCTCAGGGAGGCCTTCCTTTGTAACCCTATCTAAAATTGCAGCCTCCCCCAACACTTCCTATCCCCCTTCCTTGATTTATTGTTCTCCTTGGCACTTATTGCTGTCTACCATACTATAGATTTTACTTATCTTGTTTATTGTCTGTCTCCTCTCACTAGAATGTAAGCGCTATGAGGGAAGGGCTTTTTGTCTTTTTTAAACTGTTGTGTTCTCACTGCCTAAATCATACCAGGTATGTAGTAGGTACTTAGTGAATATTTGTTGAACGATTCAAGAAATTCAGCTGCCTCTGATAGTAAGTTTTGTTTTGTTTTGGTTTTGAAGACAGGGTCTTGCTCTGTCGCTTAGTCTGGAGTGCCGTAGTACAAACACAGCTCTCTGCAGCTTCAAACTCCCAGGCTCGAGTGATCCTCCCACCTCAGCCTCTCAAGTAGCTGAGATTACAGGCATGCACTGCCACACCTGGCTAATGTTTTTTGTATTTTTTGTAGAGACAGGGCTTTGCCATGTTGCCCAGGCTGGTCTCGAATTCCTGAGCTCAAGCAATCTGCTTGTCTCGGCCTCCCAAAGTGTTGGATTTATAGGTGTGAGCCACCATGCCTCACCAGTGTATTGTTAAGAGTTTAGTGTTTGGAGCCAGACTGTTAGACTTCAGATTCTTCCGGCATCTTTTTTTTTTTGTTTTTGAAACAGGGTCTTCTTCTGTCACCCATGCTGGAGTGTGGTGGCACAGTCATTGCTCACTGCAGCCTCGACCTCACAGACTTAATGTGATCCTCCCACCTCAGCCTCCCGAGTACCTGGGACTACAGGTGTGTGCCACCATGTCCGGCTACTTTTTTTATTTTTTGTAGAGACAGGGTTTCTCCATGTTGTCTAGGCTGGTCTCAGACTCCTGAACTCAAGTGATCGGCCCACCTTGGCTTCCCAATGTGCTGGGATTATAGGGGTAAGCCACGATGCCTGGCTTCCTGCAGCTTTTTATCTGTGTGATCATGGGCAGGTCACATAATTTCTCTGTGTCTCAGTCTTTTCTGTTTTTTTTTGTTTGTTTGTTTGTTTGTTTTGAGACGGAGTCTTGCTCTGTCACCCAGGCTGGAGTGTAGTGGTGCAATCTTGGCTCACTGTAAACTCTGCTTCCCAGATTCAAGCGATTCTCCTTCCTCAGCCTCCTGAGTAGCTGGGATTACAGGCGTGCATCACCACGCCCAGCTAATTTTTGTATTTTTAGTAGAGGCAGGGTTTCACTATGTTGGTCAGGCTGGTCTCGAACTCCTGACCTCGTGATCCGCCCGCCTTTGCCTGCCAAAGTGCTGCTATTACAGGCATGTGCCACCGCGCTTGGCCCTTTTCTGTTTTAAAATGGGACTCATAGTCATCTTTACTGCACAGAGTGAATAGGTCTGTATAACATATTACAAGATTACCTGGTATGTAGTAAACATTCAAAAAGTATTACTTGTTTTTATTTCTGACTTGGAAAGTTGGCCTTAGAGATGTGTTTATCTTGGCATTTCCAGAGCCTGGCCTGGTAGTGCACACCTGCAAGTACCAAATAATTCTTTGTAAGATAAATGTTTGAATGGAATTTAAGCAGATTTTTCAAAACTATTGTTTTGTCTTATTTATTTATTTATTTATTTATTTTTTGGGACAGAGTCTCGCTCTGTCACCCAGGCTGGAGTGCAGTGGCACGATCTTTGCTCACTGCAACCTCTGCCTCCCGGGTTCAAGCGATTCTACTGCCTTAGTCTCCGAGTAGCTGGGATTACAGGTGCGCGCCACCACGCCCGGCTAATTTTTTTGTATTTTTAGTAGAGATGGGGTTTCACCATGTTGGCCAGGATGATCTCTATCTCTTGACCTCGTGATCCGCCCGCCTCGGCCTCCCAAAGTGCTGGAATTACAGGCATGAGCCACCACGCCTGGCCTGTTTTGTCTTCTTTAAGTTAGTGTTTTGGATTTTTGATAATTAATCATAGCAGTTTGTATTTAAATTAGATATGTGAATACCTAAAGGACAAAATCTTAAAACATCCTGTTTTTCTTTTTTTGAGAATCTCACTCCATTGCCCAGGCTAGAGTGCAGTAATGTGATCATGGCCTCGACCTTCTGAGCTTAAGTGATCCTCCTGCCTGAGCCTCCCAAGTAGCTGGGACCACAGGCATGTGCCACCACGCCAGTTTAATTTTTTTTAATTTTAATTTTTTTAGAGATGAGGTCTCGCCATGTTAGTCTTGGACTCCTGGGCTCAAGCAATCCTGCCTCAGCCTTCCAGAGTGCTGGGATTATAAACATGAGCCACAGTGCCTGGCCTTAAACATTTTAGACAAAAATGGGAACTTTTGAGCTTTGACTTTGATTAGACACAGTAAGCGCACTCATGTTCTAAGGCTAGAAGCTCCTTTAATTTTCTGTGGAATGTGGATACTGTTGTAGAATTCCAGGCTGTGCTTAAGCTAGTGGATCTGTTCCACTTTTTAACTCCTTGCTTCATTTTTACCAGCTTTAGAGCCCTATATCTTTGTAGCCAAGAAAGAAATTAGTCTAGGCCTGTAAAGACTCACATCTAGTTAGGATAGACAAGTCTTCAGTTTTCAGTAATATGTTGCAAAAAAGGCAGAAAACTACTCATCTTGGTTTCTTGGAAAGTGAAACTGTATGTGTGCTAAGCTCCATCTGTCAAAAGTAGTATTTAATACTTTTTCCTTAGCATCTTTTCAGAAAATGGGAGCGTGGGTGATGGTGATGGAAATTAACATTTATGGAGTGCCAACTATGGGCCAGACACTATATGTATGTTATTTTGTTTAAACCTTATAGAAATATAGTATGTCCCAATGTACATATAAGGACACTGAGGCACAGAATAGCTAAGTAACTTGGCAAAGATGACATACCTTGCTAGTAAGTAGCAGAGCCAGTGTTTTGATCTAAAATCTTTTTTACTCTCACTTTCCACATCTGCCACACACTTGAACAAGAAAATGTACAGTTGTCATTCATCTTGAATGTTGATAATTTGTCTTATTGTCAGGTTTTTGCTACTTTCAAAAATTGGCACAAAGGTAAAAGAACCTTGGATTTCTTGAAGTTGAGAGGTTTGTGGTTCCATTTGTAAGAAGTTAAATCCTAAAAATATACTGTAAAGTATACTAAATGAGCAAATTAAACATATTAATAGCTGTAAAACTGTACATTTATAATATACGTACTGATTTATATAATATATAAACTAAAAATTAGAGGTGTGAAGGATCCTTAATATGGTCACATGTTTCAGTTATCCTAAAATACTTTTTTTGCTAATACTCTTTTCGTTTTTCTTCCTTTTTTATTTTTTGAGGCAGGGTCTTGCTCTATCACCCAGACTGGATGGAGTGCAGTGGCTTGATCTCGGCTCACTGCAGCCTCAACCTCCAGGGTGTAAGCGATCCTCCTACCTCTCAGCCTTCCAAGTAGCTGGAACTACAGGCACGCACCACCACGTCCAGCTAATTTTTGTATTTTTTATAGTGACGAGGTTTTGATATGTTGCCCACGCTGGTCTCAAGCTCCCAGGCTCAAGCAATCCACCCACCTCAGCCTCCTACAGTGCTGGGATTATAGGTGTGAGCCACCACACCCAGCCCACTAATACTTAATTCTTAAAAAACATTTTAAGAATGTTTTTTCTTATGGCTTCAACATTCTTTGGAAATGTTGTACTTTCCATCAGTAAAATGTTCCTAGTTTCTACTCTAACTCTGGAGCAGTATTTGTATGTGTCAATTGTTTAAATTTGAATCAAGCATCTTAGTAATGGCGTACCATTTGGGCTGCTTTGTGGCCCTGATGAATGCTATTTTATTTTATTTATTTTTTATTTTATTTTAATTTTGAGGCACAGTCTCTCTCTGTCACCCAGGCTGGAGTGCAGTGGCCCAATCTCGGCTCACTGCAACCTCCTCCCCCTGGGTTCAAGTGATTCTCCTTCCTTAGCCTCCCAAGTAGCTGGGACTACAGGTGCGTGCCACCACACCCAGCTGATTTTTGTATTTTTAGTAGAGATGGGGTTTCGCCATGTTGGCCAGGCTGGTCTCGAACTTCTGACCTCAAGTGATCTGCCCACCTGGGCTTCCCAAAGTTCTGGGATTACAGGTGTGAGCCACCACACCTGGCCTGTGAATGCTATTTTAATATAGTTCTCAGGAATGATTAAAAACAAATGTGTTTTTCAAAGTGGTAGAATTAATAGATAAAATCACTTTGAAATTAAAGTCCTCAGGTAACATAGAATTCTTTTCCCTGAACAAGTCATTATGTAGCACGTGGTATAATTTTGGCAGACCCAACTTTATTACCAACAAAACTGTAAAGCGAGTCCTATGTCCTGTTTGTCTTTTCTTCTAGGGGGTTTCTGTTCTTACTAGAACAAATCAAAGTACAGTGTATGTTGCTGGTCTTCAAGAATTATTAGTTTTTTTTGTAACTGTTTAATGCAGAAACTGTTTAATGTTTTAGAGCAGTTATTCCCCAAGGCACCATGTGCCTAAGGCATTTTTAAAGCACTAGTATGTTTTCAGTGTGATACTGCTACTCTGGAAGAACTGTATACATAGTGTTTCGCTTTTCCAGTGTGGTTAGAACTGACATTTCTAAGATATAAAGAAATTTAAGGCCAATTTAGATTTGTACTCTGGCTCTGCTTCCTGCTTAGGTGGAAGACTTTGAGTGATTTAGTTATCCTCTCTGCCTCTGCCTCTATTTTCTCCTCTTCAAAGTGAGGATGATGAAACCTACTTTATAACTTTGCTGTGAGGATTTGTTTCGGAAAAACTCTCAAATCAGCCCTGCTCTTACACCAACAACACAGCAACGATCAACACAGAAAGCTTCTATGACAAAATGTGGGGATTTTTTTCAATACACTAAGCAGTGAACACCAGCTGTGTCCTCTAATTCAATTTTGACACCATCTTTCTGGAGATAGCATCAGATCCCACAGGTAGAGGGCTCAGTCCCCAAAATTGCCCCCTCTCCCAGACACCAGTTCCAAGTCTGGGCCTCTGCAACTTCTGACCGAGGAGCTTCAAGTTGAGGTTCCCATGAACCTCTCCTTGGGTTTGATTACTTTGCCGGAGAAGCTCACAGAACTCAGGGAAACACATTTACTGGTTTATTACAAAGGATACTGATGAAGAAATGTGTAGGGCGAGGTATGGGGGAAGGAGAGTGGAGTCTCCATGACCTCCCTGGGTGTACCACCCTCTAGGAACCTACATGTGTTCAGCTATCCAGAAGCCCTCTGAACCCTTTCCGTTTGAGTTTTTATGTATTTTATGTAAATACAACCATGTAGAAATGTGATTGGACAAAAAGCTCATGATGTAAACCCAGCAAGGCTTGTCTGTTCAGACTTTTCTTGGCTACTCTGTAGCATTCCTTCCCTTAGGGTATGGGACAGGGTCCTCTTTGGAATGAGGGTCTGTTGATAAGAGTCTTCCCTTGGGCAGGTGAAAGGAAGACAGGAGAGGGTCAGAGAGGTCTGTTTCCTGAGGCCTAAAGTGCCCCAACATTATAACAACAGATTATGACAAGGGTTATGGAAGTTATGAGCCAGGAACTGTGGATGAAAAGGGTGTGTGTGTGTGTGTGTGTGCGTGTGTATAACAGGATTATTATCTAGGACTACATGAATTTGATTTGTGCATTTGCTTAAGACAGTGTAATACTGTGTTAGGTATGCAGGCTTGAGAGTCAGTCCATTGAGATACAAATTTTGGCCTCGCTCCTTTTTAGTCACCTGAGCTAGGATCACCCACATAACCTCTTTGTGCTTCAGTGTCCTCATCTGTAAAATGGGGAAATTAATAACTACCTACATCACAGAGTTGTTACAAGGATTAAATGAGTCAATACATATGAAATGCTTTGAACTCTACCTGGTAAGTCTTCAATAAATGTTAAATATTATTAATTTCTTTAATATTGTTATCTCCACTTGTCAGCATGCTATGTCAACATTCATTCACTATGTTCACTAAACTGAGACTTCCTTGAGAACTTGGCCAAAATCGTCTCCTGAACCTGACATATTTGTACTTAATTTAAAATGTTTATGAAATGAATGAAATAGTGAGGGAATACCTTCATGCTTCTCAGATCTACTCTTTTTCTTCTATTTCCTTTGAAACTAATCTCTTTCTCATGTGACTCATATCATATTTGAAGCTGGACTGTCTATGTTTTCTAGAACAAAAATTTGGGATACTTGGTCTAAAAACAGATTAGTCTTGTTAAGGCTGCTGTACTACTTATCACAGTCCCATATTCTGTGTCTCATTAGATGTATTTCTCCTCTCCTACTTCTTCCTCTCTGGTCCCCAACACACAATATAGAGTTTGGGGCATTGGGGCATAGAAATGCTTGATAAATGATTATTGACTTGAGCAAAGAGTCTACAGGGGTGATTCAGGGCATGAATTAACCTTCCTCATGCTTTGATCTCAGATGGAAATAGAGCTGCTCATTCACACCAGTGATGGTTTCAAGGTTATTAGGAGCTGCGGTATCTGAATCTGGCTTTTTTTTTTTTTTTCTTTTTTCCGAGATGGAGTCTCACTCTGTTGCCCAGGCTGGAGTGCAGTGGTGTGATCTCGGCTCACTGCAACCTCTGCCTCCTGGGTTCAAGCGATTCTTCTGCCTCAGCCTCCTGAATAGCTGGGATTACAGATGTGCATCACTATGCCTGGCTAATTTTTGTAGTTTTAGTAGAGATGGGGTTTCACCATGTTGGCCAGGCTGGTCTCGAACTTCTGACTTCAGGTGATCCACCTCCCTCAGCCTCCCAAAGTGCTGGGATTACAGGTGTGAGCCACTGCACCCAGCCTGAATCTGGATTATTTTGAAGTAACACATTTCGAACCTCAAATGAGGTACAGGATATATGAGACCCAGAAGCAGGCATTTGAAAATATTCTGCTTTGTAAAATTAGCTATCCGTGCTTTTCTTCAAGGGTATTCTTTTCTCCTATCTCTTAAAACCTGTATATCTGTTTTTTTTTAATTTTCTATTCCAAGTCCTCAAATGGTAAATTAGATTGGAAATAATTCATTGGTAAGTTGCAGTCACTATGCAAGGAGAGTTGGCATAAATGGTGCAGTTTTACTCTTGCTGCATCTCTCTACCTATAGCAACATAGAAATATCTTTTCTAATTATAGTCATGAAAAGTCTAATGAACTCTGTTTTAAAAAAGCCTTTTCCATTCTCTTTTGTTAAGCACTTTTTTTCATTTGTGCCATATATATTGTTGAAAATTGCCATTTATATACCCTTCTGGCTTTAAACAATTGGTTCCATTTTCCATGTAACTAGACACAAATGCATTATGCAAAATTGTGTTTGTAAGGAGAGATCGTCCTTCATTCCGTTTCATAGAGGTTTTCTCTTTTTTACTGTTTACGTGAGGGTTGAATATGTCTGCCTTCTGGTAACACATTAAGGCTGCAATATTTGTCTAGTTGTAGGAATACTTAACTCTTTTTTGTTTGAGTTTGACATAACATATGGGTAAATCTAATCCTGATGGAAAGTTCCATTTAATTTTTTTATAACAACTTTTAATTGACACATAATGTATTTATGGGGTATAGAGTGATATTTCAATACATGTATACAATGTGTAAGGATCAAATCAGGGTGATTAGCATATACATCACCTTAAACATTTATCATTTCTTTGTGTTGAGAATATTCAACATTTTCTCTTGGCTATTTGAAAATAAGGAATAAATTATTAATTGTAGTCACCCTACAGTGCTATAGAACACTGTAACTTATTCCTCCTGTCTAGCAGTAATTTTGAATCCAAGAGCCATCCCTCCTGCCTATCCTTCCCAGCCTGTAGTTGCCGCTATTCTGCTCTCTACTTCTATGAGATCAGCTTATTTAGAAAGCTCCCTTTTTAAACACATGAAAATATTTTTGTAGTGTAAAACCAATATATGTACACTGTAAAAAAAGTTTGTCTTAATCAGCTTAACATATGTTTGAATTTAAAAAATGTAATTATCTTAAAGTTTTAATTTCTAAAATCAAAGTAAAGTACTAATACCAGTGCTTCCTCATGTATACTCGGTTGAGTTTCTTTTGGGGGTGATGAAAGTGTTTTAGAGTTAGATTGTGGTGATGGTTGCACAATGCTGTGAATATGTTAAAAACCATGGTATTATTAAATGGGTGAATTTTCATTTAGTATGTGATTTATTAATAAAGCTGTTTTATGAAAAGGGTACTCATATCACTATGAATCAGCTCTACCACTTAGTAGCTTGCTGTGTAATAACCTTGGATTAAGTTGCTTTCTTTTTTTGTGCCTTGGCTTCCTCATC
This sequence comes from Pongo pygmaeus, assembly GCF_028885625.2. Taxonomy (NCBI): domain Eukaryota; kingdom Metazoa; phylum Chordata; class Mammalia; order Primates; family Hominidae; genus Pongo; species Pongo pygmaeus. The sequence goes on along the minus strand of NC_072396.2, from coordinate 144,486,820 downwards.
TGTACAATGGGGATAATAATATCTTTTTTGTGGGTTGGTTGTGAGGACTAAATGAATAAATACATGCAAAGAGTTTAGAATTGTTTTTTGAAACATAAACCCTCAAACGTCAGTGGTTGTTATTATTCTTATATTGCATGTATAGTTCAGAAGAGAAGTCTGGGGCTGTAGATACCCCTTTTTGGTGTGATCAACATAAAGATGGTAATTAAAGCCACACATGTGGATTAGGAAACCCAGGGAGAACACGTAGAATGATGAAGGACAGAGAGCTGAGAGCCAAATCTAGAGAAATAGCATCATTTAGTATGGGAGCAGGACAAGCATATCTGGCAAAGGAAACTGAGAAGTCATGTCCATAGAGGTGAGAGAGGTATAGTGTTAGGGAAGGAAAGGAAAAAATTGTCTTCCAAGAAGGAGAATATGGCTAATAGTGTCTTGCTAAAGAGAGTTTACCTTAGTCTGTGTTGCTGTAACAGACTGGGTAGTTCATAATGAAAACAAATTTATTTCTTACCGTTCTCAAAGGCTGGGAAGCCCAAGGTTGAAGGGCCTGCATCTGCCGAGGTCCTTCTTGCTGAGTTGCCCCATGGCAGAAGGTGGAAGGGCAAGAAAGTTTGAGAGAGCAAGAGGGCAAGAGCAGGAGGGAGCCAAATTCATTTTTATAACAACCCACTCTAACAGTAATCTATTCATGAGGGCGGAGCCCTTATGGCCTAATCACCTCTTACCATCCTGGTCCCACCTCTTAATACCATCATAGTGGCAATCACATTTCAGCATGAGTTTTGGAGGGGACATCCAAACCATAACTTTCTGTTCCTGACGCCCTGAAACCCATGTCCTTCTCACATATGAAGCATATTAATTCTACCTTAATGGCTCCAAAAGTTTTTTTTTTTAATTTAAAAATTTTCTTTTTAATTCTCAGCAAGGCAAGGTACTTCTATATAGAAGGGTGCGCCCTTACAGATGGAACGATGGTGAGCGCACACTTGGACAAGGGAGGGGAAGGGGTTCTTATCCCTGACGCACGTGGCCCCTGCTGCTGCGTTGTTCCCCTATTGGGTAGGGTTAGACCACACAGGCTAAACTAATTCCGATTGGCTAATTTAAAGAGAATGACAGGATGAGTGCTTTGGCAGGAATCAGGGCAGAGCAGGTAGCAGGTAATCGGAATGAGTTAGAGTGGAGCAGGTGATCAGAATGAGTTAGGGTGGAGCAGGTGATCGGAATGAGTCAGGATGGAGCAGGTAATCGAAAAAGATTCTTTACGAGGAAGTTAAGTTTAAAAGTTAGAAGGAAAAGAATTGAACACACTGACATTAATTCTTTGAAAAGAATTTAGAACTCATATCTAACAGCCTCTCCCCTTGTATTTCCTTACAGCTTTCTTTTCAAACTTTAACATGTCTTAGCTTAGTTGTTTTGCTTGATTTTCTAAAAGAAGCAGCTTCTCTGGATAAGGTGGAGGATAGTTACAGGAGGTTTTAGTAAGTGCCGTTTTTATGAGCCTCTGCATCAACTTATGGATGCATGGTATGACACAGCACCCGACAAGAGTAAGTACACTCATTATGGCTGTGAGAGAAATAAGAGTTGAGGCTATTATTTCTTTCCGTTTACCGAACTACTTTTCTTGCCATCCTGTAAAGGGGTCATTTACCCCTGAGTTGCTGGCTGACTCATTGGATAGAGCAGTCAGACCTTGCAATGCCTTTGTTATACTTCCATTAGGGGTGGTGGTGTTTGGGATGAAGCGCAACATTGAGTTTTAATCATGATGCAAACTCCTCCTCTTTCTGGTAATATCATGTCTAAGGCTATCCTATTTTCCCAAGCCATCTGGCTAGTAGCCCCTAATTGTTCAGCTATTCCTTTAACAGCATCTCTAGTGTAGTTAATAAATCACTGTTGGTTGTAATAGATGTAGTTTATCCAATCTACATTTTTATTAACTGTCACCCACCAAAATATTGACAAATCCTGCAGCTATTTGATTTCGGGCTTTAAATTGATATGGTATTCCCCGTGGGACTCCAATTGCATCTAAATAGATGTGAGAGTCAAAAGACCCATAAGGTGCTTCTCTCGCTTTACAATGTCTTATTTTTCCTCCTTCTGGTTGATGAAATGCCAGGGTGAAAGGGATAGCCAATTGGACTAAAGCATAAGTGCCACTTCAGTTACTTGGCAGATTGTCCAGTAAAGGTCCACCATAATACCACTACACATCTGCTCAGGGATGAATAAGGGCTCACTGATGGTAAGCTTTTGAGAATTCTTAAGCTCATCTACATCCCTTCAGGTCTCCAAGGAATGTTAAGTTTCCTCCCTGTCAAGGGAGACATGAAGTGAACCTAGTGTTGGGAGATGGCCCTCGGGGGCTGACCCGCAGGGTGCCGAACTTCAGGATATAGCAGAGAGAGCTAGGCACGACTTATTACTCTAGGCTGTAGAATCCTGGAAAAGAGCTACCATGCAGTCCACGCCTGGTCGACTGGAGGACCACCCTAGTGGAAAGGGGACAATCTGGGCCTCTGGCCAGCCATGCGCACAAGCATAACAATTGCTTTGTTAAACGTGCGGACGAAATATTTGATGCATTCCAACCAGGCATTTGCATCTTGGTATCCTGTCTTAATTGCCAAAGTTTATTTTAAGTCTTTAACTTCTATGATCCTCTAGTAAAATGAATGTATGGTTTTAGGAAATTACAAAAACCAATTGGGGCAGTCCACCCTTGCTCTTTAGTGGTCCACAGAACACTGGACCAACTACGATATAAAGGTCTACATCGGGGGGCAAGCCTCCTGGTTGACACTGGGGTCTTTATCGAAATCTCCCCAGATTAAATGGTCCCAGTTTACTAATGTCCAGTCTGAGGAGAGTCAGGAGGGACAGAGGTACTTTTCTGAAGTAGAGAGCTGTGACTCGGCAAGTCCCCACAGGGTTTAACAAGGCAAGCATTAAATGCAATAGTTTGAGGCAAAATTGACTTGGTTATGTTAATAACTAAATGGTCAGCAATAGAGCGAGGAAAGAAGAAAGAGTAATAGATAGATGAAAGAGTTAAATTTTTCTTAGCTTTAGTTTGGTAGGGTTTTCCCCTGGGACTAGGGCCTACAATTCTGGAGGGGGTGGCGCTTTCTTGACTCGGGTGTGATGAGTCCATCCCTTTTTCGCTGTATGAACAGCGGTGGTTAGCAGCACAAGGTAGGGTCCTTCCCAGGTTGGCTCGAGTTTTCCTTCTTTTCACCCTTTGATGAGAACGTGATCCTCAGGCTGGTGCTGGTTTACCGGAAATTCTAGGTGTGGTACATGTGCTAAAAGCTTTTAGTTTTGAGGGAAAGGAAAGTGGAAGATAAACCAAGTATATAATTTCTAAGAAATTGACCTTTTGTTTTAAATGTGGGGACATCAGCAGTGGACTTTATAGTCCTTGGTGCCTTCTTACTGAGAAATTTCCTTTAGCACCTATTTTTATTAGTTTTTAGACCAAAGAAAGCCAAACACCATTTTATATTTGACAATGCTTCCTGTATTACTTTTATACTAGATAAGCTAAATTTCACCTTTATATTAGTGTGTTATTAATTTTAAACTTAGTTTTAATAAAACTTTTAGACATATTTATTCAATTTTTAATATCCGACCATAAGGTAAGATTTTTATAGACTCTTTTTAACCTTTTATAATTTTTGTTAAAGAGCAGGTTAGTAGTGCTTTAAGAAAAACCCTTTGTGTTTTTATTTTAATGTCCAGTTCACAGAAAAATTGGATAATACCCTTTCAACCTTAGCCGATATGTTTACATACAGTTTCCTTTACAATTAACGTTTTAAAACTTGCTTAAACCTTCAAAACAAGTTTTTTTTAACCTTTTAATATAGGTAAAAATCCACATTCTTATGCCTCCTTATAATCCTTTACTGAAAGTATATTTTACTTTGCTTATATACCTTGCAAATAAACTGTTTCTGCAATAGTTTTACATTCAGGAGGTCTAATTACTTTTAAATTATACAACATTTCTTGCATAAATTCCTCTTTATAAGACACTTTTTTTTTTCTTTCACAGCTTTCACAGACAATTCTTCGACATGCCTCAACTTTCTGACTTATTGCAAACATCCCTTTCTTTAAGCAACCAGTTATTTCAGGACAAGAATTTACCATATAACATTCTCTTTACATAAATTCTCCTCCCCGCTCTTTTTTCCTAAAGATGATAACCATTCTTTCCAAAACGAACTTCCTTCCTATCTGTGGACTAGACTGCCTAAGGCCATAAGATTAGAAGTTAAGATAATACATGTTACACTGTTAACTTTTAGCAAACTTTACTTTTGTTGAAAACTTTGTAAGTTTGGGATTTCAATTATCCTTTGCTGTTAATAAGACCTTGTTTAGTCCAAATTAACTTAGAATTGATATAGATGGTTCCTTCCTGGTTCTGTAAGTACTTTAAGGCTTAGCTGAGTGGAAACAGCTTGTCCACGTTTGAGCAGACCAATTATTAGGCCATTTTCCTAACTCAGCTTTTACAAGAGTTTCCCTATCAATTACTTAATACCTATTGTGTCTTTTTCGCTCAATCACCTGGGAGGAACCATCTATTGTCCTGTCCTGAAGGGAGTTCCTCCTAGGTCTGGTCAGACCTTTGTATGGTAATTAATTAAGATTTAGATACCCTGTTAGGAAACCTGCTGGGTTAAGGGAATTATCAGTCGTTAATGTTAAATCATCTTTTTCTAACAGAATAGCCCCATACTTTAAGATTTTTGAGTTAGTAAGCTACTTTTTTTTTTTTTTTTTTTTTTGACTTAGGATAGTTCTGAACTGGTGAGGTGTGCTCACAATGAGATTTCCTCTAAAAGTTATTTTTTTACTTTCTTCTGTTGGCAAAGCCGTTGCTGCTACAGATAGAATGTATTTAGGCCATCTGCGGGTTACTGGGTTAAGGATTTTTGATAGGAAGGCTACGGGGTTGTCAGTGGCCTCAGTGCTTTCGGGCTACGCCCTTGTTTACACTGACAACAAAGTGGTATTCGAGTGTTATAGGGTCACGGAGAAGACCTTTAATTATCAAGTATAGGTTCCAAATTTACCTTGGCTTTTAAAGGAATACGGTACCCTGTTTTTTTCTTAACTACTTGTATATCTCTCTCTCTTTCTTTCTCTTTGACTTTGTCTCTCTCAATCTTTGACTCCCTCTTTGTCTCTCTGTCTCTTCCTCTCTGTCTCTTCCTCTCTCTCTTTGCCTCTTCTCTCTCTTTCTCCCCTCTCTCTCTTCCCCCCTCTCTGTTTCCCCTCTCTCTTTCCCCTCCCTCTTTTTCTCTCCTCTCCTGTCTCTCTCTCTCTGTCTCTGTCTGTCTCTGTCTCTCTCTGCTGGTCTTTCCTTGCCTCTGCCAGCCGCTTATGCTGCTGTTCTCCCCTCTCCTTCCTCTTCCCCTAGGGGAGGGACTGGCGGGAGTGGAGCTACTCTTTCTTCCCCTAAGAAGAAAGGGGGGGTTTGTGTGAGGTTCAAGCCTTGAAATTAGAAGAAGGCCCAACCCCTGAAACCAGGGATGTCTCGCCTTGCCTGTCCCAGGAGGCTCAACCCCTCAACACCAGGGAAGTCTCGCTTTGCCTGTCTCAGAAGGCTCAACCCCTCACACCAGGGATGTCTTGCCTTGCCTGTTCCACAAGGCTCAACCCCTCAAACCAGGGGGTGTCTTGTCTGTCCTAGAAGGCTCAGCCCCTCAAACCAGGGAGTATCTTGCCTTGCTTGTCCTGGGAGGTTGACCTGTTTCCCCCCTTTCCCCCTCTGAAGGTCCTTTGCACACTTCCCACTCGTGCTGTCCTCTCTGGCTGCTCCCCTAAGGGAGAATTAGGCCCCTGTTAGTGTTGGTGTGCTGGTATAAATCCCATGGCAGGATCTGCCCTAAGCCATATGAGGTAGCTATGGAACCACGGAGAGGACCCACTCACTCCATCCTGCAGTAGGACTTGTCACCATCCACACAACACCACAAGCAGGGTTGTTGGTGATCATTCACACATACACATATTTAGCCTTCCAGAATTTGACCACCAAGGATGTACTTTACGGCTCCTGTGGCTTCTCCTTCCTTGGTCTGTGCACAGTCATTGCCACAGTATGTGAGGATCCTTTAAGCTAGGTTGCTGGCCAGTTCCCCCCCCTCCCCGCATTGCTGAGAGCTTGGGTTATTCCTCGCACTGGGTGGGTCTTGATTTCTCACCCCTGAGGCCACCACAATAGGGCAGGGTGCACTGGAGAACCAGAGACCGCCCCAGGAGGGGAATGTAATCCTGGACGAGCCCCCAAATTGTCACATATAAAGTTTCAGTGCCGCTAAAGGAATAGCATTCGAATATAAAATTTTCTTTTTAATTCTCAGCGGGGCAAGGTACTTCTATATAGAAGGGTGTACCCTTACAGATGGAACAATGGTGAGTGCACCCAAAAGTTGTTGGGTTTTTTTTTTTCTTTTCTTTTCTTTTTTTTGCATGATCACATCTCACTGCAGTGTCAACGTCCTGGGCGCAAGTGATTCTCCCACCTCAGTCTCCCACATAGCTGGGACTATAGGCACATGACACCGCAGGAGTCTTAACTCATTCCAGAATCAACTCCAAATCCCAGAGTCTCATCTAAATCAGATATAGATGAGAGACTCAAGGCACGATTCATCCTAATGTGAATTTCTCTCCAGCTGTGAGCCTGTGAAATTAACAAGTTATGTGCTATCAAAATAGCATAGGTTAGACATTCCCATTCCAAAAGAGAAGAATAACCAAGAAGGAAGGGATAACTCATCTCCAGTAAGTCCAAAACCCTTCAGGGAAAACAACATTAAGTTTTAAAGTTAAATAATAATCTCCTCTGACTACATATCCTGCATCCTGGGTACACTGGGATGGAGATTTGGCCCCCAAGGCCTCAGACAGCCTTGCTCCTATGGCTTTGTTGGGTTCAGTGCACTCAATAACTCACAGGTTGGAGTCTCCTACTTGCAGCTCTCCCAGGCTGATGCTGTTAGCTGGGAGCTCTACAGTTCTGGAGTCGTGGTAATGGTCCCAGTCCCATATTTCCACTGTGCATTTCCCTATTGAGGACTCTCTGTGCTGGTTTCAACCTCACATTTCTACTTGGCATTTCCCTGGTAGGAGCTTTCTGTGGTGGCTCCACCCCTCTGACAAGTCTCTGCCTGGGCACCCAGGCTGTCTGTGACATCCTTTGAAATCTAGATAGAGTTAGCTATGGCCCCACAACTCTCATATTCTCCACACCTGCAGAATTGGCACCATGTAGACACCTGGGACCAAGGTTTACGGCATGGACTTTGTGGAGCAGCAGCTCGATCCTCACCTGGGCTCCCTTGAGCCATGGCTGGGGTGGCCATGGAGCGCTGGGCTGGAATGCAGGGAGAAGAGACTCTGGGCAGATAGCCTGTGGTGTATGCCCCAGGTCTGTCCTCCAGAACCATTCTTCCCTCCTGTAGCTCTGGGCCTGTAATGGGAGGGCAGCCTCAAAGATCTCTGAAATGCCTTTGGGGTCTTCCTCCATTGTCTTGGTGATTCCTTTTGTTAGTATGAATCTCTGTAGCAAAGTGTTGCTTGGCCACACCGTTGGTTTGCTCCCCAGGAATGCTTTTTCATTCTGTACGTGGCCAAGCTGAAAAATTAAAAAATCTTTCTGTTGTGCTTCTTTTTATTTTATTTCTTTATCTATTTTTTTGAGACAGAGTCTCGCTCTGTCACCCAGTCTGGAGTGCAGTGATGCAATCTTGGCTCACGGCAACCTCCGCCTCCCGGATTCAAGCAATTCTCTGCCTCAGCCTCCCGAGTAGCTGGGATTACAGGTGCCCGCCACTACGCCTGGCTAATTTTTTGTATTTTTAGTAGAGAGGGGGTTTCACCATCTTGGCCAGGCTAGTCTTGAACTCCTGACCTTGTGATCCACGCGCCTCGGCCTCCCAAAGTGCTGGGATTACAGGTGTGAGCCACTGCCCCCAGCCCCTGTTGTACCTCTTTTTAAATTGTGAATTTCGTCTTTAACTCATTTCTTTCTTCTCAAATCCTACTGTATATAGTTAAAAATAGCCACACAACTCCCTTGATATTTTGCTTAGAAATTTCTTCTACCAAATATCCTAGTTCATTAGTTCATTGCTCTTAAATCCTGCCCTAGGTCGTGCACACAATTCAGCCACATTATTTGCCACTTCGTAACAAGGATGGCGTTTACTCCAGTTTACAATAAGATATTTATCTTTTTTGTCTGAGACCTCATCAGAATGGCTTTTATTTCCATGTTTATACCAACATTCTGATCATGACCCCTTAAGTAATCCCTAAGAGGCCTCAGACTTTCCCCATAGCACGTCTCTTCTTCCAAGCCCTCATCAGAATCATCCTTAATACTCCATTTATGGCAATCTGGGCTTTTTCTAATCTGCTCTTCCAGGTTCTTCCAGCCCCTACCCATTACCCAGTTCCACATTTTCAGTTATTTTTTATAGTAACAATCCTACTCTGCGTACCACTTTTCTGTCTTTCTTCATTTTGTGTTGCTATAATAGAATACCACACACGGAGTAATTTATAAATAAAAGAAATTCATTTCTAACAATTCTGAAGGGTAGGAAGTCAAAGGTTGAGGGCTCGGCTTCTGTTGAGAATCTTCTTGCTGCATCATCCCATGGTGGAAGGCAGAAGGGCAAGAGAGGGCAAGAGAGGGCAAGAGCAAGTGAGCAAGAGAGGGCCGAACTTGCTTTCATAACAGTCCACTCTCATGATAACCAACCCACTTCTGCAATTATGACATTAATCCATTAATGGGGGCAGAGCCCTCATGGCCTAATTATCTCTTAAGGGTTCCGGTCCTATCTCTTAATACCATCACAGTGGCATTTAAATTTTAACATGAGTTTTGGAGGGGACATTCAAACCATAGCAGAGGTTTAAGTAAGATAAAGACTGAGAACTATTAATTGGATTTGGCAAGTTAGAGTTATGGAGTGTGGGTCTATGGACCAGCCTACAGACAGAGGGCTGAAAGAGTGAAGAGGAGGTGAGGAAGTAGAGATGGTATATTCTTTTGAGGAGAATGGTCATTTATTCAATGGTTATTTATTGAGCTCCTACCACGTGTCAGGCCTTGTTCTAGATGTTAATGGCATGTCAGTGAACAAAACAAACACATTTCTGCCCTGAAGAATACCACTTTACATTGGGCCTATAGAGGGAAGGGGAGAAGAGGCTAGAAATAGGGTACATAGTCAAGGAAATCATGGAGTTTTTTTAAAGGAAAATAAGTATTTAAATATATTTAAGTTAAGGAAACATGGGTAGATAGAAAGTAGAGATGAAGTGGTTGACAGTATAGGAAAGACAGGATAATTATTGGTCGAAAAATATGGGGAGATAGAAATCAAAACATAGGTAGAGGCTCTTTGTGAGTCTTGAATGGGAGAAGAGATACTTTATTCTTTCTCAAACTGAAAGGAAAGAGCTGTTGTGCACACAGTGTGAGGGAATGCTTCCTAGATGACCCTGATTTTCTAAGGGATGTAGGAGCAAGGTCACCCATATAGAGAGGATTGTGATAGGGGACTTGAGAGTCATGAAGCTTTGAAATGAGCATTTAGGGTAAGTGGAGAGTCAGATGAAGGAAGACACGTGGAGGTTTATGGAGTAGCACTGAAGAATTTGTAATGACATTAATTTTTTATCAGTGTGGTTTTACCAAAACTATTCTCAGCCTCCTACATGCAGGAATGAAGAAAGCAGTTTGCAAGATTGGTCCTGGATTTAGAGCTTTGTAGGTAAGTCATTTATGGCAAAAAGCCAGGTTGGGAAGGAATTGAGAGGGCTGGTGAGAGAATAGGTTCCATGAGTCAATATGGTGTTCAGAGATCAGAGGGAAAGTGCAGGTAAGGACTGGTAAGGGCTTTGAGAAACTGAGGGTAGGGTCAAAAGAGTAGTGGTCTTTAGCTGAGTACAGTGCTGCATGCCTGTAGGCCCAGCTACTCAGGAGGCTGAAATGGGAAGATCACTTGAGCCCAGGTGTTCAAGGCTGCAGTGCACATGATTATGCCTGTGAATAGCCACTGCACTCCAACCTGGGCAACACAGTGAGACCCCCGTCTCTTAAAAAAAAAAAAAAAACAAAAAAGAGAGTAGAGGTCTTAAAGAGCAATGTAGTAGAAGTTATGGAGCTGAAAAATGAGAGAGGGCTATTATGTGTCAGGGATGAAGCAGTATGTGATAACAGATCCTACTCTCTCACTATAGAAGAAGTAGGTAAAAAAGAGTGGAGGTGAAGATCCTTAAAGCAAAGGAGTTTTGGGACTCAGCAATCTAGGTTTCTGGATTGGGGTGGGTGTTGCATGTGGATGATAGAATTTTCAAGTACCATGGCAAGTGTTGGCATAGAGAACAAGTTTGAAAGCCAAATTTCAAACTCTGCAGCCAGTGGTCAATAAGTGACCAGAGACTGGTGTTTGAGAGTGATGACAACAGATGGTAAAGGTCACTACAGATAAGAAGTCTGAGAACTATAAGATGGTGTGTTCAGATTTCATCAGATGATGGCAGGAGATGAAATGGAGAGGCCACCAGTGACCCAAATAAATGAAGGCAAATGTCCAAGGAGATGGATAGATGACCATGATGAAGATGGGTAAAAGCTGGTATCTCCAGATGATATCAAACTAAAGGAATGATGCCATGAGTATGGAGTAATAGACTCTATAAGCAAGGGGGAGGCAAGAGGAAGCTTGCTTATTGCCCTCTGAGTTATACATAGTTAAGAGGTTCACAGGGGGAAGAATTTTAAGAAGACAGCCAAGTTTCAAGGAATGTGGGTGGTTGTAAGGTAGGGTTTCTGATGTTGATATATAGAGAGTTTGATTAACAAGGATGGCAGGTTCTATAGGACGAAGTTTTTTTTTGTTTTTTTTTTTTTTTTTTTTTTTTTTTGAGACAGGTTCTTGCTCTGATTTCCAATCTAGAGTGCAGTGGCACAATCATAGCTCACTGCAACCTCAACCTCCTAGGATCAGATGATCATCCTGCCTTAGCCTCTGGAATAACTGGGATTACAGACATGAGCCACCACATCCAGCTAATTTTTTGATTTTTTTTGTAGAGATGAGGTCTCACTATGTTGCCCAGGCTGGTCTCGAACTCCTGGGCTCAAGCAGAGTCCTCCCACCTCAGCCTCCCAAAGTGCTGGGATTACAGGTGTAAGCCACTGCACCCAGCCATATAGGACATAGCTAGTTTGTTTATTGATGAGACAGGGTCTCACTCTGTTGCCCAAGCTGGAGTGCAGTGGCGCAGTCTTGACTCACTGCAATCTCTGCCTCCCAGGGTCAACTTATCCTCCTGCCTCAATATCCCGAGTAGCTTGGACTACAGGCGTGCACGCCACCATGCCCGGGTAATTGTTTTGTATTTGTAGAGAAGAAGTTTTACTATGTTGCCCAGGCTTGTCTCGAACTCCTGAGCTCAAGCAATCTGCTTGTCTGGGCCTCCCAAAGTGTTGGGATTACAGGTGTGAGCCACTGCGCCTGGCTCAGGACTTAGTTTAATGAATGGGAGAGAGAGAGGGAAGGGGAACAATTAGGTCATGTATGTGGGGTGGAAGAAGGAAGCCCAGAGCAGTAAGTAGATGAGGATGGGCAATTGGATGAGAGTCATGGGTAGATGTAATTGGCCTTTGAGTCCCACATTTTTTTTTTTGTACAGGCATTTTCAGTAAATGCCATGTAAGCAGTGCAGAGTGCCACAGGAGTCACCGGTCAGTCGCTTCCACCAACCGTTTCCTTTTGCAGATACTGCCTGGGTCTGAACCCGATTAGAGTTCTACATTATAGGCTTCCTACTCCAAATCCTAATGTTTATTCTAACTAATATTAATCTGTTTCAGTCAAAATACAAACTATAACAATGAACACGCTATTTTAGAAATGTAGCCAAAATCCTTACTTATGATCTATGTTTATGTTTCTTTTAAATTTTAAATGTATTCCTAGGAGTGAACGAAAGCGTTTCTTCATAGTGTTTTATGGTCACCATTAGAGCCCAAATCCTGCTTTCCCTATAGCAACTGGGTGGTTGTGTTTTTATTAATCTATTAATTTATTTTAAAAAAGAAAAAAGAACAGCAGCAAAAGTAAAGTAAACCTTAGGAGTTACACAGCGGATTGCATACTTATGCTATGGACAATTGCTAACCCAACCTTACTTTAACATTTACAAAGCCAGTTTTGATTAGCTCTTTATTCCTAGTTATCAGATATACACCAGTTCTCTAAACTAAGTCCAGAGGTGGTCCTTACTGAGATTTATAGCCACTGATACCACAAAGTCTTATAATTTAGCTGTTTAAGAATTATTTTGGGTGAAAATTATTTAGGAAGGAAATCTAGTGTTCACCAGGTTGGAAACAACTGGACATTAGTAAAATTGAAGCTCCTTAGCAAAGCTTATTCCGGTTTGTTATATAACATACTGGTTAATAGCCAGAGGTTACCTGGATTCATACAAGAGGCACTATTTCTCAAGGTCAAGCATTGCATGGCCCTTTATTGCAAACTTTTCTTTTAAATATGAATGTATAAGTCAGACTTATTTTTGGATGATCATAGTGAAACCTGAAGATCCATAATGAAGTTTATGTGACAGAGATCCCCACACAACAATCTGAGCGATCTCTATAGTGGTGTACAACTTCCCTCTTGCTTTGGCAGTTTCTTAAATGTAATTATTCCCAAAGCAAATCTATTCAAGCATATTTAAAAAGAATGGGACAGTATTTGGCAAGCATAAGCATGTTTTAAAAGTGATTCCAAAGATTTCTTTTAAAGGTTTTAGTTGTAAGAATGATGGATAATGAGAATTGCAGAAAATTAGCGAGAGTTCTTTTGCCAAGAACAGTTGTTTGGGAAAGCTTTGGGCTTTAAATAGAGGGAATTATGAATAAAGACAGTAGTTGATAAAGATGAATACAGTAAAAATTAAAGTGTTGTTGCCTTTAAGAGTATTTTATGTATAAACTTGATTGATGTAAACTTAATTGTTCAATGTTTAAAAGCTCTAATTAATGTAGTTTATTCTTAGTGTGAAGCACATCAAGGTCTCCATTTTCTCTACTCACTGGAATAATTGAACTATATATTCAGACTTCTCTCACTGCTTCACTACCTACATATATTCCCCTTTACTTTTCTCTCAAAAATCCCTGACTTCTCCTGATAAAAATAAATTGCTTTAAACATTTATTGTTAATAAATGCATCAGTGAAAAAGCAGAAACATTTGTGGTGGTTTCTCTAGTTTTTTAAAGCAAATCTCTGTAGGGGTTCCTAATTCAGTTCTGTTCCACGTTGCCCTCTGGTCACTAAATCAAACACAGAGCCACTGCTGCTTAGGGAGCTGGCGTTCTAGCCAGGCAAGCTAGTGCTAGGGCACTAGCTGGAAGCCTGTTTTGAGCTGACTGGAGGCTATGAACCCCCTAAAGAAAGAGACAGGGTCCCTTGGGCCTGAGGCTTATCAGTGATGGGAGGAAATGTTGGGTCCAGCCCCTGGGGAGGTGAGGTGCACTAGAGAAACTGAGAGGCAAACAAGTGTGTCCACCAGGACCTAATGTTGCTCACAACCCCTTAACCACTTAATCATCTGTCATTCTTTTAAGTGAATACCTGCTTATGCTCATTTTATCGTTTTGAACATTCCTTCAGGGTGCTAATTTGACAAATTTTTGGTAAATCTGTACAATATTAGACAACCAAAGGAACCTTTTTATTCAACTCCTACATTTTATGAATGGGAAAACAGAGGGGGAACTGAGATACAGAGTTGGCTTTCTGGTAAGATAAGCTTCCTAATTTAGCATGGGAATTATGCTTATCACTGTGTCTAGCTCATTCCATGTTCTTTAAATATTTGTTTCAGTAAAATGGGATAGGCCTTTGGATTAGGGGATCTCACAAATACACAGGCCCCTACACACACACACAGATTATTGATTTGATTTGGAAAGAATGATAGGAGAAGGTGAATGTCTGAGGCCAACCATTTGCAATTCTAAATCTGTGGCCCCCTTCTTGTTCAGAGCTGTTAGGTGCTCTGACCATCTTCTTCTCTTTAGTTAGGGTGCTACCAGGGCAGTATGGAAGGTTTCTTCCCACTACTTGCCCTGCATACGTGCTTTCTTCTTACTCGGCACCAGGCCTTTCCTGCATTGCAGGTATTGCAGGGCCACGTGGTGTGACACAGTTGGGTGAATTTGATTACACATGCTGTTTATTTTTGCTTCCAGTTTAGTGCTTACCCAGAGCCCTCCACTCTCTGCTACTCCTTGCATTCAACCCTAAACTGAGTCATTTATCATAACCTTTGCTGAACCTTTTGAAGATGATTTTTCTTTCCTTTTTGCAAGCATTTTGTTTTATTGAAGTCTTGAATGAAGTCACAATGTACTATTCTGTCTTTTGTTATCTGGTTGGAAGTGTTATCTGGTTAGCGTGGCATAGTTCATTTACAAAACTATTCATGGTCATTTTGATTTTATAAGGTTTCTCTCTGTTTCTGTTTCGCAAAGACTGTATATATGTTTTTTAGTTAAAAAAAGTTAATGTTAATTTCTTTCATTTGTGCTCCCTGAGTTTCAAGTGTAATAACCCTGCAGATATATTTCACCTATTTGTATTAGAATTATATTTTTTTCCATGGACATCAGTTTTTTTTTTTTTTCTGTGTCAGAAGCAACTAGTTATTGGCAGCAAAGAAATTTATTATTCCATTGTGCTATATAACACAACTAACTTTTTTTTTCAGTGTTTACAATATGAAGTCACTGTTTCATAATTGCTTTATAAGTTGTCATCAACATAATCACCCCCTTTGAGACTGGTGGGAAAACTGAGACATCACATGGTTAAGGAGCTTGCTCCAGGTTACGTAACTAATAAGTGGCAGAACCAATATTTGAACCCAGATATCTGGCTCTAGAACTGATACACATAGCCAGTATGCTTCTGTTCTTCATCATCCCTTGTACAGCCTCTTTGAAACAACCTGGTAATTGCCATGCTCTGTGAAAAAAGGCAATTAAAATTGCAAATATTGGAGTACCTCTGATTTTTGAGCATCAAAAATATACCCATTAGAAGATATTCATGAGACAGTTAAACATTGAGGCTCCAGCCTTGTTTATACTATATTTTCATCTCTGGTCATACATAGCTTGATGACCCTTGGTGATCTCAAATGACTCTAAATGATACTCTGATTTTGGGGCTAGGCCTGTTTAATCAAATGAGTGAGCCATATCTGTTTGTAATTCTTCCATCCATCCATCTTTCCATCTGTCCATCTATAGAATTTTTCATCTGCACGTAACAGACATTTAGGTGTTACTTATCCTTACTGCAGAAGAAGCCCTGTTGTATCCTAAGAGAATAAGACACAGCTTCAAGAATCACTGGCTGATCACCTTGAGGGGAAGCCAGTTTGTAAGGGTTTGCCAATTTTATGTATCTGCAGCCTTCCATATGTTACAGGGACTCTTAATTAAGCTGCTGAATTTGGCATTAGTTGAACTTTCAGTTTACTTTCAAGGAGAGTCATGCAGACAATTCCAGTCCAAGAGAACAGCAGTTGGGAATAAACTGAGATACTTGGTGAGAAAATGAGGTGGTAGATGAATTTGGTGACAGCAGAGCATTCTTGCTGGAGACTACTAGTGGAAAATGAAGTTAGAATGGCAAGGGAAAGTAAGGTTTGTTAGAGTAGCTCTGAAACCAAGCACAGTATACAACTGAAAATAAAATTCTCTTGTCATTGTATGCAGACTCTAGCTTTGGAGCCTGGCACGTATGAATTATACAAAGATTTTCAAACTAATTTGATCGCATTCTAGATCACAGGAGGCCAAAATTACCCAACGCTCAGACACATTAATCTCTTAGAAATTTAAGACAAACTCTACGCAGCCCCAGTCAGCCTCTACATTTCAGCAACTCTTATTCCTTTCTTCTTATTTACTTAGCAGTGCGCTGCAAATATACTTGTATACTTCCTTCACTTATGTCCTACTTGTGTTTCCTGTCAACTCTATGAGATTGTAAACTTGCCTGTTGCAGGAACTGATACAGCCCTAGCTCATAGGTCAGTGAGAGGTAGAATGCAAGCAAAAGGAGAGAAGTGATTGGGCTTCGCCTCAGCCTGCACCTACTACCCAGCTGATACTTTTCACAACGGCAAAAGGTGAAAGAGTGGAAGAAAAGGGGGAGAGTTACTCTATGGCACATGGCAGGAGGAAGATTGGTACCCTTGGAGGGCATGTATGGAATTTAAAACCTGCTCACTTTGGGAGGCCGAGGTGGGCGGATCATGAGGTCAGGAGATCGAGACCATCCTGGCTAACACGGTGAAACCCTGCCTCTACTAAAAATACAAACAAATTAGGTGGGTGTGGTGGCGGGTGCCTGTAGTCCCAGCTACTTGGGAGGCTGAGGCAGGAGAATGGCATGAGCCTGGAAGGCGGAGCTTGCAGTGAGCCGAGATTGCACCACTGCACTCCAGCCTGCGTGGCAGAATGAGACTGTCTCAAAAAAGCAAAACAAAACAAAACAAAAAAACCTGCTCATGCATTCTGGGCAGGGCAAGGCAAGGCAAGATAAGTGGAGCCTTAGATAGCAATGGGCCTGTCTTTGAGTTAATAACCTGATAAGGTCCTAGTCCCAGGAACATAGCTAGGGGAATGAGGAAGAAATAACTTTCCTTAGGGAAATCACTTAAAAAAATCACCTTACTAGGTTCCATTGTTTCTGAGCTCCAGAGCAAGATGGAGTGTGTATATATGTGTATGTATGTATAATGTTTTAAAAACTTTATTGCCTTTTCCGTCACAAGGTACCAGAAAATTTCATAAGTGGCAATTTTTGTGATTGAAATATACCACTTAGGTGTTCCAGTTGTTTTTCTACACAAGATTCACTGTAGTCTCAGCATGGGGATGGCAAAAGCTGATAGGAGAAAATTCTTTCTCTTGTCTTTTGAACATCAATGAAAGGAGAGTTTTCCTTACCTCTCTGCAGCTCTTGAATGTTGAATTTTAATATTCTCATTTGGAGTTTCATTTGAACAAATAGCTTTCTTCTCCAACCCATTGTACCACCAATCATTTCAACCTGCAGTTCTCCTTCTCTACTCCACCTCACCCTTTGTAGAAACAATTCTTTGGTCTTAGTAAGGTTTAGAAACAGTTCATTAACTAATATTTTGTATTTATAAAAATTCAAGTGTGTGGATGAAAACTACTGAAACAAGTCTTGTTGTCTAATTGTAGTAGAGTATCTAGGTTTAGAGTTGATTGCCCAGTAGTGTTGTAGAGACTATGACCCAACAAATAGTGCCGTTGATTACATGCTGTTGTTTACCCATTTATTAGTAAACACTTTGTGTGGGCTTCATTACTAATTGTTATGTCAAATATCTGTATAAATAAATAATATCTGTTAATCATTGAGATGTTATTCTTTAAAATGTAATTTTCAGGTTCTAAAAAGTGCAAAGATAATGTTATATCGCATCAGTGTCCTTTGACGGCTTTGGCAGAGTCTTTAAAAAAAATTTTTTTTATTTCCATAGATTTTTGGGGAACAAGTGGCATTTGATTACATGAGTAAGTTCTTTAGTGGTGATTTGTGAGATTTTGGTGCACCCATCACCCGAGCAGTATACACTGAATCCAATTTGTAGTCTTTTATCCCTCACCCCCCTCCCACCCTTCAGTCTTTTTTTTTTCGTATGAGACTTTATATAGGTTAGTGATATTTCTCCCTGCTCTGCTTGCAGAGAAATCAATGCTGTGAAACACACCCTGCCCCAGTTTATGATTATTAAGTGAGATAAACTTAAAAAGAGAACAGCTAATGACTGGCTGATTTGAATGTTTGCCTTGTGCCCAGCCTCTGTTCCATGGTACACACTAGTGCCGGGTAATAGACCCTTCTGAAAACCTTTTACAATTGTCCTTGTATTTTGTGGCAGGTTATGTTCACAGAAAATTTTCTGTAAGTCAAAATAATGTAAATTGAATCTGATTTTCTTCACAGAAACAATATTACATTGGGGATTATATCTCTGGCCTAAAGCCTGACTTTTTATAAAAATAGAAATAGCTGTAACCATCATTTTAATCAACTGTTTAATCAGCTGGAAATGATGAATCTGAATACTGTTCAGGAGAAAATTGTCTGAAGTATGTTTAAAATCAGTTAACAAGGCATCACAACAACCAGTCACATTAAATTATGTTTAATGAACTAAAGTGTCGTAGTAGACTATACAAAGTTTTTGTCATAATCACTGCCTTGTTTTTACTGAAACTAATTAGAAGGTGGTTTTTCTTAAAGCAGTTTCTGCAAAGTCAAGGACTTCTCACAGGATTTCTTTTAGTAAATTTTGATAGGTATGCTTGAGGAGACTTTTGGGGGAGACTTTGAAGAGACTTGGTGTTTCGGCTTTTTGAGAAACTGAATTGAGATTTTCTTCATGCTTTGCTTTGCTCATTGTAAATTCCCTGTAGGAGACATAGATTTTGGAGAACAAATTGTTGGTCTGTCTTCATTTTGATTGTCACCAGAGAAGGGTTAATGATAAAATTAATGGTTGTTGAGATCTGAAGGATTATTATCAGTAGGTAAAGAGGGAAGAGTATTCTATGCCGAGGGAAACAGTGGAATAATCAGGGACAAGAAGGGTCCTCCGGCTTACGTGGAATGGAAAAAAGGCCAATGGGTTATAATAGAGAAAGAGAAGAGGAGGGCAAATGAAGTTGGGGAAATAGGAGGAAGAGACCAGACTGTGTATAAAACTTTGCAGGTCAGAATAAGGATTTTAATTTTCAGTTCTAAGATCAATGAGAAACCATTCAAGTGGGGCCTGGAGGAGCAATATGATTAGGTTTGTGTTGCACGTGGTTGTTGTGTGGTCCTAGCTAGGTTAGCCCTCAGGGTACTCTGCAGCCATCATTCTTGGCACTTAGCTGAATTGTATGAGCATTTGATGAATGCCTGGTCTCCTCTCTCCCTATACTCTAAGCTCCTTGAAGGCAGGGACTGTGTCTTTTTTACTCATCACCCTGTCTCTAGTGCTGTACCCATAGTAGGAGCTCAATAAATATTGGTTGAATGGATGCATCAACTGTGTTAACAGATTTACCTTGTGACCCGCTATTAGGCAAGGGAGTTACTTTTTTATTGAGGTGAAATTCACATAACATAAAACTAACCATTGTAAAGTGAACAATTTATTGGAATTTAGTACATTTATATTTTTTATAACCACAAACTCGTACCTAGTTCCAGAACATTTTTATCTCCTTAAAAGGAAACTCCATACTTATTAAACAGTTACTCTGCATTCTCCCCTCCCCCTAGCACCTGGTAACTACCAATCTGCTTTCTGTTTTTATGGATTAACCTATTCTGCATATTTCATATGATGGAATTATGCATTATGTGACCTTTTGTGTCTGGCTTCTTTCACTTGGCGTAATGTTTTTGAGATTCATTCACATTGTGGAACATATCAATGCTTCATTCATTTTTATGGCTGAATAATATTTCATTGTATGGATATACCACATTTTGTTTATCCATTCATCAGTTATGGACATTTGGGTTGTTTCCACCTTTTTTTTTTTTTTGAGACAGAATCTTGCTCTGTTGCCCTGGCTGGAGTGCAGCGGTGTGATCTCAGCTCAATGTAATCTGTGCCTCCTGGGTTCAAGTGATTTTCCTGCCTCAGCCTCCCAAGTAGCTGGGATTACAGGCATCTGCCACCACGCCTGGATAATTTTTGTATTTTTAATAGAGACAGGGTTTCACCATGTTGGCCACGCTGGCTCGAACTCCTCACCTCAGGTGATCCGCCCACCTTGGCCTCCCAAAGTACTGTGATTACAGGCATGAGCCACTGCGCCTGACTGTTTTCACCTTTTGAATAGTTCTGCTATGAACATGCACGCACAAGTTTTTGTTCTGATGCCTGTTTTCAATTCTTTTGGGCCTATGCTTAGGAGTGGAATTGTGGGGTCATATGGTAATTCTATGTTTAACTTTTTAATGAACTGCCAAACTGTTTCTCATAGGAGCTGAATCATTTTACAGTCCCACCAGCTGTGTATGAGGGTTCCAGTTTCTCCACATCCTTGCCAACACTTGTTATTTTCTTTTTTTTTTTTCTTACAGGCTGTTCATTCACGCCATCTGGAATGCATGAATGAACTTCCCCTTATTTGCAGTGAATATTTCATTCCTTGGTACTTTATTACGTGGTTATTTCACAGTATGAAAATAGAAGTGAAACTCAAAGGTATATTGGACGGAATTGGATTCTAAATTCATAAAATTTGAGTCCAACACCATTCTGGTACATTGCTTTCTGAGATAGACCTGCAACTATTAGGAGAACCCCAGTTTTTCTCTTATATACTATTTTTAGGATTGAAGAAGCAGTCTAAAGGACTAATCTCACATCCAAAGAAGTTTCTTCCTTCTGAACATATGTATTGGTTAAAGCATTTAACAACTCTTCTATTGGAGGTGTCTTTTGAGAGCTGCGTTGAGAATTATGAGGAAGCCCCATGTAGTCTTATAGCTGAACGTTCTTATCATAGGCAATTTTCTATTGGTTTGACACATTTGTATTTCTACCCTTCTCCTTTTTGTTTTTGTTTCGTTTTAGTTTAGCTGTGCTCAGCATGCAGGGAATAGTTGTATTTGCATATAGTAAATGACTGGGAACCAAGCTGAGATGTCAGCAGAACATCGTAGAATACTCAAGTACACTGACTATATAAAGATCATTCAGATTCCTGTCCATCTGAAGTAATCAGACTATCAGTCCACCATTAATTTGAGGTCTATCAGTCCTCATTAATAATGCTACCAATGCAAATGCACTTTAATTCCATTCTTTGAGGACTGCCTATATTTCATTGGGTTCTGCCATTTTTCTTCCCTTAAGTAATGCCATAACTATTTTCTATTTGACAGCATGTAGAACATTTTACATCATATCCGAGTTTACAAAGTAGAGTAAGAATAGACTTAGAATTGTATTAACACGTTGCATACACATGTGCTTTTTATAATAATGCAAAGTGGAGTGAAATGCATTGCAATCAGGAGAATTGAGTCTTTATGAACTTTTAATTTTTGAGTACTAGTCATAACTAAGCTGCTTGCATTCCACTGAGCAAAGGTTTCCTAATGAAGAAACCTACAACTACTGTGTTGTTTCATGATTTAGCTGAAAGCATTATTTTCTGTTTAAAGCTTCCTAGGCATTTTTTAATGTTGGCTGTAAATTCTTATAATGGTTCTAGATACCCCCTATGTGTGCTTTAGAAATACCCCATTGCTATTTTCAATCATACACTTGAATAGAACTTCTAACTACTGTTTGTCTTATTTGGTAAAAAACATTTGTTTTGTGGAAAATTGTTTGGTTTGAGGGTGGTTTGGCCTTTAGTGTGAGTGGTGTTTGTTTTTGTGAAGTCATGCATTTTGAATGTATCCACTCTAATAAAAATTATTTCAAATGGCTTTATCTCTCCCCCCTGTCCCCGTGTGTGTGTGTGTGTGTGTGTGTGTGTGTGTGTGTGTGTGTTTTCATTTTACAGCAGAAATCCTGTGTACAGGTAAGATTTGTATTCTAAGAGGTTTATTAATTTTAAAAATTGCCCTCATGGTAGTTCATTCTAACCTGATTTACTTGCAATTGTTTGTACCTTGGTTGCTGGGAAATGGATTTCACTCTGTTTTATCAGAGGAGTAAACGGTTTCCCTAGGGTAATAGGCACATTTGAGAAGTCATTCATTTTTTCACATTTAAAGATTACCATTAAGTAAATTGCTACTGTGGTGCTTTAAGTGGGCATCTTAAAAGCCTGAAAGAACCAGCGTACCCTCTAGTGTACCAAAATTAGCACCTTGAAGGAGTTTTATCTAGTCAGTTTGTACTTAAACATTTTTTTAAAGGCATTAGCACATGAACCTTTCCCTGGTCTTTGTGACTTTTCATGATGTTTTATTTATTTTTCCCTCCTTTTCTGCTTTGAAGCCTGAAATTGTTTTTGTTTTGGAGAGAGTCTCGTTCTGTCACCCAGGCTGGAGTGCAATGGTGCGATCTCGGCTCACTGCAACCTCCGGCCCCCAGGTTCAAGCGATTCTCCTGCCTCATCCTCCTGAGTAGCTGGGATTACAGGCACCTGTGACCACTCCCGGCTAATTTTTGTATTTTTAGTAGAGGCGGGTTTTGCCATGTTGGCCAATCTGGTCTCGAACTCCTGACCTCAGGTGATCTGCCCACCTCGGCCTCCCAAAGTGCTGAGATTACAGGCATGAGCCACCGTGCCCGGCCCAAACCTGCAATTTTTTATTCCACATATATTGTCTTCTCGTGTGTATTAGTTTGTAAGTTACTCTTTATCCTGAAACAGGGAGTAATTTCTTCCTCACCCTTGAATGCTTTTTTTTTGTTTTAGGGGACTAGGCTGAAACAGGTGGCAAATGATGCAACATCCAAAGCCACATTTCAAGCTTTTTTTTTTTTTTTTTTTTTGAGATGGAGTCTCACTCTGTCACCAGGCTGGAATGCAGTGGTGCGATCTCAGCTCACTGCAACCTCCGCCTCCCAGGTTCAAGTGATTCTCCTGCCTCAGCCTCCTGAGTAGTTGGAATTACAGGTGTGTACCACCACGTCTGGCTAATTTTTGTCTTTTTAGTAGAGACGGAGTTTTGCCATGTTGGCCAGGCTAGTCTCAAACTCCTGACCAAGTGATCCACCCACCTCGGCTTCCCAAAGTGCTAGGATTATAGGCGTGAGCCACCGCACTCGGCCGGCCACATTTCAAGTTTTATTGCTAGAAAATCCATCCGCAGTAACTGGGTGTGTTGGCTCACGGCTGTAATTCCAGCACTTTGAGAGGCCGAGGCGGGTGGATCACCTGAGGTCAGGAGTTCGAGACCAGCCTGGCCAACATGGCAAAAACCCGTCTCTACTAAAAATACAAAAATTAGCTGGGTGTGGTGGCGGGCGCCTGTAATCCTAGCTATTCAGGAGGCTGAGGCAGGAGAATTGCTTGAACCCGGGAGGCAGAGGTTGCAGTGAGCCGAGATCGCACCATTGCACTCCAGCCTGGGTGACAAGAGCGAAACTCCGTCTCAAAGAAAATCTGGCCCCACTTTCCCCTGCTTCGTTTTAGATCAGATTATTTAGTCAAGTCCTCTCCAAGTTACATATGAAGAAACCAATGCCAGGACTTCCCCAAGACACATACAGACCGATTGATGATAGAAGGCTATTAGGACCTTGATCTCCTGGTTTCTTGCCTCTCTTTATTAAGCTTTAGAAGCAAAAACACCCACCTGGGATCATAGCCAAATACTTAATTTTATCCGTTTTTGGCATACATGGATAGAAACTGTCACAAATACAACAGTGATCTCACCTCATAACCTTGAGTGCTTTGCCAGTATAGCTGATTGTGAATACCATGTGTTTTTTCTACCAGTAGACTCTAGCATAGATGTAGTCCAGATATGTAGACATGTTTGCTGAGATAAGAGGTATATTACAGTAGCACTGCCTAAAACATGTTGTACAGAATGTGATGTCACTGGATTTTCCTTGTAGGAAGAAAAGAGTTCTGTGGTCAAAAAATTTTGGGAAATGCTGACTTACACAAAGTTAAAAGAGGTTTCTTCAAGACTTTATGGAGCTTTTACTACATGGGTATGCATTGTGAATAACCAGGAGGAGGGGTGGGCTTCCCCTTTCTCTAAGGAACCTCATTATTAACTTGTTCCATGTAATTCAGTCTGGGGAACATTGAGTGTGGTATCCTGATATTCTTGCCATTTTTCTTACTGTGGCATTCCTAGTTGGCAGTACTCAAAGGCACATTAAAATTTAACAATCTAAACAATTTTTATTTATATGTAAGGCATTACTGAATATTTGTCGTGCTCTTCTTTTTATGTTTCAATATCCAAGTTATACATTACATTTCAAACGTCTTGCTAATTTATATAGTCTCTTTTAAGCATGTTTTAGGAATAATTACAATCAGATCATCTGTTATATTTATAGCAGCATCCAGTCTTTATAGTGCACAGAAGCTTCAAATTCAGAGCTTTGGGGAGAGGGAAGAGATGATGGAGAGACAGTGTCAATAATTCCAGTGCAGTTCCCAAGTGCCTGTGTGCTCTGCCACAAAGGGAGAAATGAATTCCTATTTTTACTGTCAGGGTGTCAGATCAACAGTTCCAAAATACTAACGGTATATGTTCTGGACAGCAGCCTCCATAAGCTGCTCGAGTGGCCCTCAGTTGTCATCAAACATGGCACTTGTCAGCCTCCCTGGCTAACTCTAGTCCTCTTCATGAACACTGAAGAACAGTGTTTTCAAAACCAAGCACTCTCTGCTAGTGGACCATAATTCATCCTGCCCCTTTAGGCAGGGGTAGCACCAAAATTTCCCGTGCCTCTTCTGTAGAGCCAGAAACTTTCTTGCTTTAAATAAAACATTTACATGTGGGTTATGTTGAGGACATTGCCTAGTTCCATGCTGGCCCAGTTGCTAGAATTTTAATATTCCTGTAGTTAACATCTGCAAACCTCATCCTTTGTTTCTGCGAATAGTTTACAGTCATTTAAAGTGATTTCTGGGTGTTTCTGTTAATCTGCTGTAAGCAGTCTGTTACGTTATGTGACCTTATTTTATAGATAAGGAAATGAGGCTCAACTAAGCCATTTTCTCCAGGTCTCATTTTGAAGAAAAAAAAAAGGTGTAAATAATATTTCTCAGAGTCATAACTGTCTTGCTTCCCCTGTCCCCTCCAGATTTTGCCCTGAAGGCCTTCCCTATAGGAAGAATGTTTGTTTTTTTTAAAGAGATGGGGTCTTTACTCTGTTGCCCAGGCTGGAGTGCAGTGGTGATCATAGTTCACTGTAACCTTAAACTTCTGGGCTTAAGTGGTCCTCCTGCCTCAGGTTCCCTAGTAGGTAGGACTACAGGTGTGTGCCAGCATGCCCTGCTAATTAAATTTTTTTTTTTTTTTTTTTTTGTAGAGACAGGGGTCTCACTGTGTTTGACCAGGCTGGTCTGGAACTCTGGGCCTCAAGCAAAGCATTGGGATTACAGGTCCAAGCTACTGTGCCAGGTCCAGGAAGAATGCACCCCCCGCCCCGAAACCCCTTACTTTCTTCATTTATTCAACTAAGCCATGCTCCACAATGGAAACTTGCTTTTTATCTACCTCCTTTGTTGGGGATGTTAAGAAAAGTTATAGCCTGGACGTGCTCTTTAAATTAATTACATTTACAGCTCGGGCAGTTTTTAAGCCAGTTTGCTTTTTTGTGTGGTATTTAACAGTTTACTTGGAAAAATGCATTCATTGGTTTTGCTGGACACACTCCAACTTGTATTTGAACTGGCAGACCTTTCCAGGAAACATCACTTTTGTAGTAATAACACTATCACTGAAAAAAGAAATAAAATCCTGTTCAGGTCGTCAGACACCAGTTTTACAATATTTTTTCTTTTGCTCCAGCTAGAGTTTCTTATCTCTTCTTACACTGTAATAAAAATTCTTCTCTGGTGATCTAGAAAGTAATTTTTGGATGAGAATTTATCTCTTCTAGGTAATGATACTGGTCAAGGCATTTTTCTCCCTAATATCCAGTGGCTTTTTTCCTTGCGTTTGCTAGATATTACTGTTGGCTGCTGAGATATAACTTTCTTACCTCTGAGATATCTAAATAGTGAGAAAAATCTTCCATCCCTAAGGGACCTTTCCACATAAACCATCTACTTAGGCCTTTGTTGCATATATTTTTGAAGCTTGAATTTACAGTATTACAGTGACTCTTAGGGTGGGGAAACTCTGTATCATAGTGAATACTTAGATTATGTCTCTTCCTCTTAAACTACAACTAAAAGTTCAATTCAACTTTCCTCAGAAGCTTATTGTTTAGCCCCACTTTTTATTGTGGTCCATTTATTGTAGGCAGGGATTAGAAAAGAACTTCCCAAGATGAGGAAAAATTACTGTGTGGTGTAAGATACTGATATTTAAAATAATAACACCTTAAAATACAGAAGTTACAAAGGCAAATCAGGTCTTTGGAGAAGAATAACAGAAAGATATGAAATGGTGCAATAATGGGGCTAAGGCCGCCAGAGTACTGCTTTGAGCTCTTAAGGAATAGACTGTCGTCTGATGCTTCCTTTGCTGCCTCCCATGGAAGTACAGGAACTAGGCAAGCCATAATTGGCTCACTTCCCAAGTTCTGGGAAACTTTACAAGGATCAC
Organism: Pongo pygmaeus; assembly: GCF_028885625.2. NCBI lineage: Eukaryota > Metazoa > Chordata > Mammalia > Primates > Hominidae > Pongo > Pongo pygmaeus. The sequence continues at coordinate 144,460,413 of NC_072396.2, read as the reverse complement.
AGGGGTTTTACAAGTTGCTTGATAATCTGCAGCATTCTCTCTGAGATTTAGCTGCCATTGTGTTGCCAAATTTCTGCATGTCAGTATGCAGATGGTCCCATCTCTCCCTCCAGCCTCTGAGGTTTGTAATCTGTATTTATTTCTCCTCTTTTCAGCCAGGTTGGGTTTTGAGGTCTTGGGGCCTGCTTTATTCCTGCTTTTTATTTGCATGTATATTTTTATCCATTTCCTGAGGGTAATCGTAAATGGTTAGCTGGATTGTCAGCCTCACTGCTCCTATCTTTAAGAGTTAAGAATCTCCTTAGTTAGAGTTTTAAATTTTGTTAAGTGTTTGGAATGAAAGGCTGTGTGTAGAGATGGGTAGGGTGAAAGTGAAAGGGAACTTCTGAGGCTTTGTATACTTGCTGGTTAAGTTTTTGTGCATATTGTCAGGCTTTGGGTTAGGAAAGATTCTGTTAATAAGGAAAGTTGAGTTGCTGAGACCCCAGAGGAACACTGAGAGTCGCAGGTTACTTCCTATAAATGGAAGAACCTGAATCATTAAAAGATAAAATTCCTGTTAGAATCTTGAATCACAGAATGTTTACAGTATTTTTGATCCATCAACTTTCTATTAGCAATCCTTTAATGAAGCTGCATTTCAGTCTTTAGAGCCACAATTTCTGTAGCCCTGGAGTTCTTGGAGTAAGGGCATGGTGGGGGAAGGGGGATCAGATTGGGAATACTTAGAATTGATTGTCCCTGGTGAAATTAAACTGCTCAGTGGATCACTTTGAAATAATGAAAGGTCCACTCTGAGCTTCCAAACAAAGCATTGTTCTTATCCAAATCCTCATGGTCAGTCTTTTTCTTAAGTGTTGTGCTTGCTGATTTAGGTGTTTGTGTGAGGCTTAATATTCATTTCCTGTAGTAGTTTTTTTCAATTAAAATGTGAAGCCATTGGGTAATGCCTAATTAGAGAAATCTTTGTGTTTAGGGATAAACTTTGTGTATTCATTTGTCCTTTGGTCAGATGTTTGAGAATTTCAGTTAATATGACTGTAATTAAGCTTTAAAGGCAGAACAACACAAAATGCCCCATCAGTCTTGCTTCACTTCCTTTGGCAAAAGGAGAGACAGCTTAATCACTTAAGAAGTTGCAGTAAAAGCAAAATCTGAAAAGTGCAATTTTAAGGATCATTTTAGAGTTGTGATTGTAAATTACACATTAAGTTTATTCATCTTTGCTTGTTATAATGGAGTGGGCTTGGAAACCTCAGCAATTTGACCACCGAATACATTGTAGTTATTTTAACCAAGAAGCTTAATACACTGGAAATGTTTCCTGGCACTGTAGTGATCTCCTCCCCATACCCCCATCCCTTCAGCCCTAGTATGGAAATGCTGACTTCTGGGAGCATTTTAGTAGACATCTGAAATTTTGATGAAATGCTCTGTCTTTCAATTTTGAATTTGGCCTTTTTAAGACACTATGCTGTTCAAAAATATTCCTGCTTCAGAGAAGAAAATAGCTTTGGGCTGGAGTGTGGAGAACCATTTTAAATCATTGCCAAGTCTTCAGATTTTAATAAGAAAATTTTTTGTTCATTTTTGAGCAAATACTTTTATTTGCTGTGGTAGCTTACAGAAAGCAGTTCGATGACCAATAAAAGTAATGCTGTAACTGCCAGGGATTACATCGGTTTTAAGATTATTTGCTGATAATCCCAGTAGCTTTGCATTATATCAGGGCCTGTAATTCTCATTATCAGTGATCTGAATAATTGATGGGAGATAACCACATGCAAAATAAATTGTCGAAGGGGAATCTTACTTTGCGAGCAGCTTAAAATGGTTGGACGGAACACTGTTTGAGGGTTATTTGTATTTTTAACCTTTGGAAAGCAAATTGTTTAAATTATTTAAAGAAATAGTGCAAGATTATGGCTGGCATACTAAAAACTTGCAGAATGTTATTTAAGGACGATCACTGTTTGAGAGTCTGTGGCAGTAATTCTTAGCTGTGCCTGCAAATTAGAATTGTCACCTGGGGAGCTTCCAGAAAAATTAAATATTAAATGAAAGAACCAGGCATCAGTATTGTGTTTAAATCCACTGTGTGACCAGGATTAAGAGTCAAAGATCTATGGCTAACTCATAAATATAAGTTTGCCAGCACCTGGAAAGGATATAGAGGTAGGGTTTATTTTCAGATCCTGTGCCAGCTTTTATAGTAACAGTCTTGTATTGAGGTCTCTGTTTTTCTTCAGTTCTTATCTAGTCAGGTCTGGAGGTAACCAAGGAACAAATTTTGTTTCCAATGGCTTTTCATTTTTTTATGACTAGCAAAGACATAGGATTTTAAGATGGTGCCAGTTAAATAATTACTGTGTTAGGTCTTTTATAGAGAGGCCATTTTGGGGTATAAATTACTTGCTTTATTTTTTTTTACAGTATTCAGTTTATACTATGGAGGTACAAATTAGGAGTACAAAAGGTTGATTTTTATCTTGAGAAAGAAATTTACATTGCTTTCTCTGTTAATTCATATATTGTAAACATATTTTTTAATATTTGCCATACTTTATTATATAGTGTGATGTGTCATTAAAATAGAGTCAGTACCAGCATATTTCAAGTTTTAAGAAATGCTGTTCTTAAGGACAATTGAATGGGAAGCAGTTCAGCACAGGATGGGCTCCTAATGAATTACAATTCATTACGAGGTGCCAGGAATCACACACTCCCACTCCAGACTACACTGTGTGCCATCCAAATGGGAATTTTAAAAATGATTTCTACTTAGCGTTTCTCTGCTTTGGCAAAGACACCTACATTATTCAAAATCACAGGAACTAACACCACTGTTTTAACACTCTATATTGGCAGCAGGTGGGCAATTACGTTGAATTTACTTGAGTTCAGCATTGTTATTTTTTATGTGAACCAAATATTATACAGTTGCAGGAAATTCCACCAGACATTGCAGTTTCATCAGCTTTTAGGGTGAGACAGGCACGGAAAAGTCACCTACTTCATACTACCCCACCCCCCAGTCTTAGGCACTTCTCAACCCAAACCTGTTGAGGGTAAAGAGACTGTAAAATGCTATTTTGGAAAATGCTCAAAAGTGGACATTCTGCTGCTTCTTTCAGGCTTCTGTTTCATCATCTAACAGCAATCACTGCCGGGATCTGCACACACAAAACCCCAAACCTGCATAGTAATTTCAATCCATTTTCTCCAATTTAATGGAGATAGAGGCCACTTAGGCCTTATTCAAAAAAGATCAGAGAGAGAACATATGAGGAAAGCTCTTAGTAAAACTGGAAATGTCATTCAAATGTAGGGAATTAATAAAAATATCAGTGTGCCTAAAAAAATTGTATTGTGCTTTTTCCTTTTGTTCTTTGGCATGGAATGTAGAAGACAATTCAGAATTGGGAAAGCACTAGTCCATTTTTGTTTTAAGTTAATCAGTGGTTGCTGTAATTGAGGGGAAAAATCTATATTGACAGCACACGACATATCCTACTTCACTGATTCTCTACCTCCTTTGCGTCTTCCCCCTTTCCACTTGTAGAATTAACTAAGAACTTGTATAAAAGGTAACCCTGCCTCATTTACTCTGCAGCCACTTCTTCCTTGTGTGAAAAACTAAACAGCCATATGAATATTAAATTAAAGGTTGCAAATTGCAATGTATACGTGGACTTGGCATTTTCTATAATTCAAATTGGTACATTATAAGAGTCAGGTCTGTTGTGGAGACCACAGAGAGGCCTTAACCTGCAACAGAAGGTGGGAGCTGGGGTGAAGCCAGATAAACTATACATCTGGCAGGTGCACACACTTTCACTTTTAAGTTTTACAAAATGGATATTATGGAAAATTTGGTGCTCTTATCAGTAAGCTGTGTCAGAACCTGTGTATTACAGTTGCAAACAGAGAAGTAAGCCCCTAAATCAAAGCTACCACTTGGTAAAGATACTGTTTACTGGTTTCCAGTAACTGTGTGAAAATTTACCTATGAATCATTTACTCTTAGCATGTGAAGGACCTTGGACAATCAGTTGTTCTAATGCCTTGTCTTTGGGCAGGCAGATAAATAACTAAGCTATCCATCATAGATACTTAACTGACTTTTTCCAGGTCTTCAGGGATCCCACAAATTCCCTTAGCACATGCCAGAGTAGCTTTCCAGAGTTATATACAGCCTGAATCTCTTCTACTTCAGTTTGTCCCACTTACTTTTTGCATGATTCCCTACAAATTTTGAAGGCAATATCATAAGCTTAAATGAAAACGCAAGGCAAAGAGGTTTTATCTATACTTTGGGGGTGATTTTTAGTTTTTAAACGAAGAAATAATTTTCCACATACCATCTACATAAGATGCACAAATTCAGACTGGAGTACTTTCAGACATTGTAGATAATTGGAAGACTGCAAGTTCTAAGTAGTCTTGCTTAAAATGATTACTTTGAGGGTGGGATTTATACCTTTGACCTTTAAATAAATCATTGAAAGGAAGGAAAATCTTTGTGACTACATATATTAAAACATTTTAGGTTGGGGAATTATATTTCTAAAAAATAATGGGAATATATAAATGGGTATTTGTTTCTATCATACATCCTTTGACTTAAATATGTGGTAGTCTCAGATATGGTAATATAGTACCATACAAGGAGACTCTCCCAAATTTATTTAAGAAAAGGGTATTATCCTGATTTAAGTGAAGAGAGTGAGGCCTTAGCAAAATTAAAGGGTGGGATAAAATAGAGCCCAATCTTGAAACTTTTAGATTCGGTGAGTCTACTTATTAAAAACGTAAAAGGGGCATGAGAAATATATTGTGTGAAATGGAACTTTACAACAATAAGGCTCTGAGAGATTGCAAAATAAACTATCCTGTAAAGCCAAATAATTATAGTTTCTTTTTAGAAAAAGTCGATCATTTCTTCAATAGAGGCAGCCATTCTATTTCTGACCTTTACACTTATACACAATTATTTTGTGTTTAGAAGTAATCTGCATTATGCTTTCTGTTCTCTAGTAAGGTAGTTGAAAGGTTGTCCTCAGTAGTTGCATAATAAATGAAATATTCCCAGTCCATTCTTTCGTGAGTTAGTGTGTTGCTAGTGAAGGTTATGGTTAAGATTCATTTGGGCTGTGGATGAAAGAAAAATGATTGGCAGTAAAAATATTGTTTCTCTAGGGTACTTTCTTTAATCATTTTAGAATTGCACTGTTGACCTCAGAACAGTTGGTTCAAAAAGCACTTTTACTAATCTTTACTATGTCAGCAAGTAAGAGCTTAATGGATTTTGAATTCCCTAACAAGGTTTTCTCCTCTCCCTACTACTTTCTCCCCAGATTATAGCCCAGCATGCTTAGACAAGAATTATGGGCTTGGTAGAAGTGTGGACAAATGTGATCCACTGAATTTTTTCCCTTTTCTCTTGGTCAGTGTGCTGGAGAAGAGAAACGAGTTGGCACACGCACAGTGTTTGTTGGCAGTCATCCAGTTTCGGAAACAGAAGCTTACATTGCACAAAGATTTTGTGATAATAGAATAGTCTCATCTAAGGTAAGTTTTTGTTTTAACTCAATAGATGTTCATATAGTGAATCAGATAATGCATTTATTCTAATTTGTGCTTCTGAGGAAACTGATGCATTTATGTATGTGTACATGTATTTGCATGTATACGGATCATATACCAGCTATAGTAAGTATTCCTCTGAAAGACAGTTTATTTAAAAAATCACTTTGTCTTGTTATAGGTGAAAGATCATTCACTTGCCTTCCATTATGATTCACAGTGCTTGATGATTATGCATATTACTTTAAACCGTAAAGTTTGCTAAAAATACGAATTACTTACTTGTGCAAAGCTTCCTGAATTACCCTTGAATGGATGAACTAGGATATAAAAGAATGCAAATTCTTTTACAAAAGATTTGCATTCTTTTGGAGAGAGCTGTCCTGGAATGACTTTATTTGCATTTCTTTCTAGTTCCCCTGCCAACCCCTCCACCTCCCATCCCACTTCTCAAGTATTAATACACTCCTACGTCCCAAAGGGTGCATGCTGCTCAGTACACTGCTTCAGCTGTGATCTGTTAAGAGTTAAGTCACTGCAGCTGTGTCACCGTTTGAATGCCTCTTTCTTCAGCATAGTGTAGGACTAAGAGCATTGGCCTGGAAGTTTGAACACCTGTATTTTTTTTTTTAGCTGTGCAATATTTTAAATAATAATGCTTTAATAATGTTTTAGTCAAAATGAAAATATCTTTTTTTTTAAAATTATTATTATTATACTTTAGGTTTTATGGTACATGTACGCAATGTGCAGGTAAGTTACATATGTATACATGTGCCATGCTGGTGCGCTGCACCCACTAACTCGTCATCTAGCATTAGGTATATCTCCCAATGCTATCCCTCCCCCCTCCCCCCACCCCACAACAGTCCCCGAAGTGTGATGTTCCCCTTCCTGTGTCCATGTGTTCTCATTGAACACCTGTATTTAAATCCTGGCCCAACCACTTACTAGTTGTGTCACCTTGGCCAAATTAATCGCCCTGATTCTGAATGTCCTCGTTGGTGAAATGGGGCTAATACTCTGTGAAACCACTTCTTATAGCTCCTAGTACCCAGTAGTCATCATTCTGCAAATGTTATTTAGCTAGTCTTTACCTCTGGCTGACCGGGTTAGGTGCTAGGTTGGCCTACTGCCATCTCTTGTAGAATGGAATAGATCTTGAAGATTTTCCTCACTTCCTCATGTGCCCTGGCAAGGCAGAGATAAAAGTTGGTGACATTTGGTTCACTGTACACTTGTAATCACTTAAAAGCTGAAACACAAAATTATGGCCTTCCTTAAAAATATATGACATTTTGGTTTTCAAATATGCATTTAATTTCTCGTTTGGGCGGTGATAAAGTAGTGATCATGTTTTGCTGGGAGATTAACATGTAAAATATGGTCAGGACAGGTGAAAATTTTGTTGCCTAATGAGCAGATATGTAGGCCTATAGAACATTTTATTTTGGATAAAAATATCTATTTCCTCTTAATCTTACACACTAGTGGCAGAAATTTTATTCTCAGCCAGAGGTTGACATACTTGTGCCTAAAATAGTGAATAGTTCTTTTACTGGAAATTTTGACTCACCTTGTGGTATCCAATTAAATGGTCTATAGTAGTCCTTTGATTCAGAATTGTGGACTTGTAGAGTTAAATGGTCTTAAGAGGTTATCTTGTTCAGCTCACTGACTTTACAGATGGAGAAACCAAGGCCAGAGAAATTTAGGCACATGGTCACCAAGCAGAGTTAGTAATAAAACCAGGAGTGGAACTACTTTATAAGGTCTAGTTGCTCTGAATAAAGAGGTCTTTTTACATCATTGTGCTGTTTGGGTTCCTTCCTCATTTTTTTTCTCTCCTCTTGCATTGTGCTTGGCATGGGGCGACAACTCAAACGGTAGCTGCTATTGTTATTTGTGTTTCTGTGATTATTATTACAATACTGAGTAGTACTATTGATTTCCTCAGGTTCATGTATTTTGAATGTGTGGGATACTGTCTCCTAAATGGAGGCCTTCAGGTCTACTCCGAAAAGACCAACAATTTCATAATTTGACTTTTTCTTCCTCACATTGTCTTGACTGTTTGTATTTATACCAGAATTTTTTAAAAGATTATTTTTTCAAAGTATACTATTTATAGAATATGTTAGCTGCCTTCCAACTTTGTAGCAAGTGTTGATTTTCTTTCTCCACCCTTCAGTCATAAAAATAACTATCTTAATTGGATGCTGCTTTTGTTTACAAATACAACCAGTAATGTGACATTATAAATGTTAAGGCAGGGAACACTGAAGACAAACATTTTGACCTACTTTAAATTTTATTTGCTTATAAAAGTAATGCTTTTTTTTTTTTGGGAGACAGAGTCTCCCTCTGTCGCCCAGGCTGGAGTTCAGTGGCGCAATCTTGGCTCACTGCAAGCCCCGCCTCCTGGGTTCACACCATTCTCCTGCCTCAGCCTCCCAAGTAGCTGGGACTACAGGCGCCCACCACCACGCCCGGCTAGTTTTTTGTATTTTCAGTAGAGATGGGGTTTCACCGGGTTAGCCAGGATGGTCTCGTGATCCGCCTGCCTTGGCCTCCCAAAGTGCTGGGATTACAGGCGTGAGCCACTGCGCCTGGCCTAATGCTTTTTGTTTTTTTAATCTCCTGGGAACACAAATACTTTCCTTAGAAAAATTTGGCCTCTACAGCCTCACAAACTTTAATGTACTCTGCAGGGATTTTGGAAATCACCAGAATTTTGTAGCTGGTGCAAAACTTGGAAATTCCCTTCTTTAGCAAAAGGAGCATTGATTGTACTCTGCTATGAATTTTAGGATCTTTAGTTTCCATCATGTTTATCTGTTGTGTGTGTTTTTTTCCTTTAAAAATTTTAAAGATATTTTTAAAAAATTAATTAATTTTTTTTTAATTTTATTTTTAGTAGAGACGGGGTTTCACCATATTGGCCGGGCTGGTCATAAACTCCTGGCCTCAAGTAGTCCCCCTGCCTCAGCCTCCGAAAGTGCTGGGATTACAGAAGTGAGTCACTGCAGCCGGCCCTTTGCCCAGCTTTTAATGGAGTTGATTTTTTTTTTCTTACTGTTTGAGTTCCTTACAGATTCTGGGTATTAGTCCTTTGCCAGAATCATAATTTGCAAATATTTTCTCCCATTCTATAGATTGTCTGTTTACTCTGTTGATTATTTCTTTCACTGTGCAGCTTTTTAAGTCCCATTTGTTTATTTTTGGTTTTTGGGCATTTGCTTTTTTGTCTTCGTCATCAGTTATTTGCCTAGGCTAATGTCCAGAAGAGTTTTTCCTAAGTTTTCTTTGAGCAGTTGACTGCTAACTTTATTATTACTTTAAATATCTACTACTTTATTTTTACCTTTTTCTCTTTCTTTTTTGCTGCTATTCAGACACATTAAAAGTTATTCAGACACATTAAAAGTTATTTGGAGTCTTAAGTTCCTCATCTGCATTTTTAATGCTAAACCATCAGCATTTTTAATGATAAATTGGAAATCTTGGGTAAAACAACTGGTAAAAACAAGTAAAGTTCTAAAGCCTCCTTTTGCTTAAATGAAATAATTGACTCTCAAAGCTGAGATTCTCTTCAACTTTCCTCCTTTGGGAAATTTGCTTAGTAAGTTTATAAAGTTTTGGTTTCAAATTAAATTAGGTGATACATATTTGAGGCAGTGACCCATAACTTTTTCACATAATTTCACCTTTAGTGGCCACACTTGTGTACAGATTATTTAATCCACTACAAAGCATATATAAAATGCGTTGTATGTACCGGGAAGGCTGACGTTTTTTGTTTGTTTGTTTTTGAGACAAGAGTCTCTGTCGACCAGGCTGGAATGCAGTGGCGCGCGATTTCAGCTCAATGCAACCTCTGCCTCATGGGTTCAAGCGATTCTCCTGCCTCAGCCTCCCAAGTAGCTGGGATTACAGGCACCCGCCTGGCTAATTTTTTGTGTTTTTAATAGAGACAGGGTTTCGCCATGTTGGCCAGGCTGGTCTCGAACTCCTGACCGCAGGTGATCCACCCACCTCAGCCTCCCAAAGTGCTGGGATTACAGTTGTGAGCCGTCATGCCCAGCCCAAAGCTGACGTTTTCTGTATAAATAGTTTTAAACATGTTCTAAATGTCTGGGCTGCTTTTTAAGTTTATGGTTGCACTTAAAGATAGTATAAAATAGGCCCGGTGCAGTGGCTCACACCTGTAATGCCAGCACTTCGGGAGGCTGAGGTGGGTGAAGTTCGAGACCAGCCTTGGAGATGGTTCAAAGGGAGACCCCGTATCTACAAAAAATACAAAAATTGGCCGGGTGTGGTGGCTCACGCCTGTAGTCCCAGCACTTTGGGAGGCCGAGGCGGGGCAGATTGCCTTAGCTTAGGAGTTTAAGACCAGCCTGACCAACATGGTGAAACCCCGTCTCTACTAAAAATATAAAAATTAGCCAGGTGTGTTGGCGAGTGCCTGTAATTCCAGCTACTCAGGAGGCTGAGGCAGGAGAATCGCTTGAACCTGGGAGGCGGGGGTTGCAGTGAGCTGAGATCACACCACTGCACTCTAGCTGGGGTGACAGAGTGAGACTCTCTCTCCAAAAAAAAAAAAAAAACACACACACACACAACAAAAATTAGCCAGGCATGGTGGTGTGTGCCTGTAGTCCCAGCTACTCAGGAGGCCTCATGAGGCGGGAGGATTGCTTGAGCCTGGGAGGCAGAGGGTGCAGTGAGCTGGGAACGTGCTACTGCACTCCAGCCTGGGTGACAGTGTGAGACTCTGTTTCAGTAAATAAATAAATAGTATTTACTGACCTCTCCAAGCAAGAACTAACTTGTAACAAAAACTGAATTCTCATCATTGTGTCTAAAAAACTGCTATACACATTTTCTTCTTGTGATTAACTTTTTTTTTTTTGCCATGGAGGTCATGCTTGAGATAACATTGTTTTTGGTTTGTAGCAACTGACCAAGCTGGAGAGTCTACTTTTTAGATAAACAAATTAATTTGAATAACTTGATGTATATGGCTATAACTCAATTTCACTTGTAGTTAAAAAACTCTAAAAAGTAGACTTTTCTTGGTCTGCATTAAAATCTTACATTTGTATTATACTAAAAAAGATGTGCTAGAAACTAAGTTTACCTTTTAGTTAAACCAGTAGAGTAAATGGCTAGGACACAAGTTTTAATAAAGATTTCTTGTATACCTTCTGTGTGCTAAACTATTGTTCTAGGCACCTGTGATAAGGGGACTTAGGACATGCTCCCTGATCTCTTAATAGCTCATGACTTGATGAAGGAGAGAAAAGGGCAGTCATTTCCTATGAAGGGAATAATCAGAATTCCTCAAGGAAGCAGTTCATTTAATAAAACAGTGGTCAACTAACAGTTGGGACTTAAAAACGACAACAACAAAAGTATTATTCCCTTTTGATGTGTTTATATCACCTTTCACAGATGACTCTGTAATGCTTATTTGATTAATTAAAAACTCTTTAATTTGGGAACAGAAGGGTAACGTACCAGAAGCTCAGCCATTAGCCTGTTGTTGGAGTTTAGCTTATTGTTTTAGAAAGTTGATTTTAAATAATTGGGACAGTTAAAAATGCTAGTCTGACCTATGTCAGCTTCAAAGTGACTGAATCAGTGGTTTTGAGTGGCTTCTATTTTTGGTCACAAGCTACCTTGGGAATCTCACAAAAAGTGTGGACCTTCTTCTCCCAAGTGATGCACATCCATGCACAATTCTGCATTTATTTTAAAATTATCTTCCCTAAGGCACTTCTTGGATTCCAGGGTAGAACCTTTTCTAAGTTGGTTATTGGTTGTAATGCAGCTGTTTTACTGAATGTACTTGCCTCCTGTTGTGTTTTTTCCCTGAGGATTCCCTAAATTTTGAGCCCATAAGCCTTTTTAAACTGAAAGGTTAGTAAATTCCCATATATTATGTCATGGTCTACAACTTGGCTTTTCAGTCACCTCTTATTAAAGGATATGTTCTCACATATTATACAGATAATTGGGATGGGCTTTGGTAATTGGTAATTGGTAAAAGTTTCATGCTAAATCGCACATGGTCAGAAGACGAGAACTCTTAGGCCAACTGTCAGCTGCAGAACTCTAAAATGTAAATTTAGCTTTTTAGGTTAAGAAACACTTCCTTCTTTCTAGTTTCTGGTCTTACTAGGTTATCTGAAAAATTCAACGTTTTTTGGTCACTTTTAAATGATTCAGTCCTTGAGCTTAAGGTATCAGGGACAAAGTACGATTGACAGTTGGCCTAAGAGTTCTGGTCTTCTGACCATGTGCAATTTAGCATGAAACTTTTACCTATTACCAATTACCAAAGCGCAGCCCAGAGTGGTATGTTATTGATTAAAATGAAAGCCTTCCATGGCCCAGGGTTGTGTATACACCTTCCCAGCTGTCATGGAAATTGGAGGTACTCATAGGGACAGAGTGACTCATAGGGGTATCTGTTATGATCATCAAGACTCCAGAGGTTAGCTGAGCCAGAAATTAATGTGTTCATTCATTCCTCCAAATTATTTATTTATTTATTTTATTATTTATTTATTTTTGAGGCAGGGTCTCACTTTTTCGCCCAGGCTGGAGTGCAGTGGCACCATATCAGCTCACTGCAGCCTCCGCCTCCTGGGTTCAAGCGATTCTCGTGTCTCAGCCTCTGAAGTAGCTGAGACTACAGGCGTGCACCACCATGTCCAGCTAAGTTTTGTATTTTTAGTAGAGATGGGGTTTCACCATGTTGCCCAGGCTTTTTTTTTTTTTTTGGCGACGGAGTCTCATTCTCACTCTGTTGCCTAGGCTGGAGTGCAGTAGTGAGATCTTGGCTGACTGCAACCACTGCCTCCCAGGTTTAAGCGATTCTCCTGTCTCAGCCGCCCGAGTAGCTGGGATTACAGCGTGCGCCACCACACCCGGCTAATTTTTGTATTTTTAGTAGAGACAGGGTTTCGCCATGATGGCCAGGCTGGTCTCGAACTCATGACTTCAGGTGATCTGCCTGCCTTGGCCTCCCAAAGTGCTGGGATTACAGGTGTGAACCATTGTGCCTGGCCATCCAAATAATTTATTGTCTGCCTTGTACCAGGCACTGTGTTGAATGTTGGGAAAATTGTAAACAATACAGGTGAACAACCTGCTCCTATAGAACTCTTTGCTTATCGAGGGAGGAACTTTAATTTAAAATGTACACATATATAACTCACTATAATGAGTGTTATCAAGTAAGTATATATAGGATGACATGAGAACACATAACAAGGAACCTAATTTAGATTGGGTCAGAGAAAGCAAAGGTATGAGACTAGATGGTTATTGTAATGCGTAGAATGAAAGCTTCATTTCTGAAAAAGGGTTTCATATACTGTGCCTCTAAATATATGCTTATGTATATGTGTGAGATTTCGGTTTCAAAGTGTTGGACATACTAAATATCACTTTATATGATAATGTGGACCCATAATCAGTCATTACTATTAAGATTTTTCAAGTTTTCTTCATAACAGTGTTCTTTTTTCTTCCTCCCTTATAGTATACGCTTTGGAATTTTCTCCCAAAGAATCTGTTTGAACAGTTTAGAAGAATTGCAAATTTTTATTTTCTCATAATTTTCCTTGTACAGGTAAGAGCTCCTTAAACAGCCACTTAACTTTTAGAAACTTGATTGCTTTAAACGAATTTTCAATCTATTTCTAACCTTAAAATGCCATGTAATTAAAAAAAGACATTCCAGAGCTTATTATAATGACTTCTTAAAGTAGAAACATAACATTTAAAGATTATCATTTTATAAATTTCTAAAGTTGTGTTTTTACTAGAAAACCTGTTGAGATTTTGTTTCATTGTTACTTTATTTGAAATTTTTATGGATATCATATCTTTGCTTATCCTAGGATGACGTGTATTGTGTACCATTAAATGAAATGGAATATATCAAAACTGAAAATAGTTCAAACTAATAGTTTTATTTTGTTACATACCAGTTTCAGCCTGATTGGAAACTTCTCACTCATCTTCCTGATTACCATTTTTGCCCTCTCTCATTCATTTACTCACTTTAAGGGTGAGAACCTAGTTAGATCAATCTGCTTCTCTGTATTCTTTCTACTGTTTTGTGTTTTAAATTTTAGACAGTTTAAATTGTATCTTCCATCTTTAAATCTGTAAGCTATTAAAATATTTTCATCGCCATAATTACCCCTGAAAATTTTACTACATTAAAGGTACTTTTTTTCTCATTTCATTTTTTAAATGAAGCAGAAAAATCCCATTGAAATTGCTCAAATGCCCTGTTGATGTTAAGTGCTTCTGTTTACTCACTTTGAGGCTTTGAGTAAATGGTACTGTAATTGAATTTAGCCTTGCTACTTAAAATCAATCTGGGATATAATATGGGCAAGAGCCTATTTTAATCCTGAATGATGGAAGATTTGAAAAGGAGCTCCTCTGGATCCATGGTCAGATGTCTTACAGATATAGAATAAACTACCTAGAGGATTCTGCTTGAAAGAATCATTCTAGTTGGTGGGCAGCACATTTCATTTCAGTTCAGCAAATGTATACCACTCATCCACCTACTATGTGCTGTGCAGTAGGACAGACAACAAAAATGGTAGCAGGTACAATTGAAGATCAAGATATGGCTTTTCTACTCTTAAGGAATTTATGCTATAGCTGAGAAGACCAGTCACATAACAGTCATGTATTCACTTAATGTAGTAAAGCCATTCAAGAAGCATTAACAGAATGCTTTGGGTATACAGTGTAAGTTATCATTTTTTTCTACCCAAGAGGAATTTGAGAAGGCTTCAGAGAATAGATGCTATCTGAACAGAGCCTTTAAGGATTAGAAGGATTTACTTGGTGGAGAATGCTGAACTGGTATTTCAGGGATAGGGAAGAGATTGCCTAAAGTCACAGAGCCATGCAGAAGCCTTGTGTACATGGAAGTATATATTGTATCTACAACACAGGGTGTATGGCAGAGGCAGGCCTTGTTGAGGGTTGGAGATGAGAGTCAATGAGTTAGGAGGGCAGATTGAACTCAAAATCATCCTCCCTTAAATGTAGTTCTTTTTCAGTATTTCCTGTCTCAGTGAATGATGACAACATTCACCTAGACATGCTAACCCAATACTTGGAAGACATCTTTAATAAGCACTTACATCTAACTCTTGGCATTTTTGCCTCCTAAATATTTATAGAACTTCTTTCCATGCCTGCTGCTGACAATCTAGTCCACGCCATCATCTTTCATCTAGATTACAGCAATAGCCTCCTAAATAGACTCCCTGCCTTCACTCTTGTTCCCTTCTAATTCATCTTCCACAGAGCAGTGAGAATGATCTTTTCAAAATGCAGTTCTGTTCATGTGACCTTTCCTTGCTTAAAACTTTCAAGGATTTCCTGCTATTTGTGGGATAAAGAATGAACAGCTTACTTTGGCCTAGAGGGCTCTGCACAGTCTGGCTCCTGCCTCCGTCTCCAGCCCCATCTCACACCACACTCCCTCTTGCCACTGGCTTCCTTTATTTCCTAGAGACCTGCATATACTGTTCACTGTGCCTAGAAAACTACCTTTCGTCTAGTTAACTCCTATTTACCCTTCAGACCTCAGCATCTACACACTTGTTTTACTGTCTGATTTTTCCTGTAAGCTGCCAGCTACATGAAGGCAGGGACTTGTCTCCATCTTGTTTAAAGTAGTATCTCTAGAGCTTGGCTGATAACAGCACAAGCGCTGACAGAATGGTGCTCAGCAAATAGGTGGTAAGTGAATGGGTATATTTCAATAAAGGGGTTAATCCAAGCTGGGATAAAAACTATGCCTGAATTTAGGACTATTTCTTAAACTAACTGCCATGTAGTTTGGTTTTGTTTTAATGAAAATTAATATTTACCCTACTACTGGAATGTGTTTTGTCTATGTTTCTGTTTGAAATGTTTGCAGCATGTAAGTGCTGCATATGAGTTAATGACAAATTTTCATTTTATTTTCAATTTAATTGTATTTACCTAGGTCACAGTAGACACACCAACTAGCCCAGTTACCAGTGGACTTCCACTTTTCTTTGTTATAACTGTTACAGCCATCAAGCAGGTAAATTTCTTATTTACACTTGCACCTGCATTTCAGTCCAGGCTTGTTGGAATTTCATTGTCAAAGGCTCTTTTTCATATTTATATACAGTGGGTAGTATCCTTTATGGATTTATTTTATATTTGGTTCCTCTTGAAAACCTATTAAAATGATAGGCACACATCCTTAATGTATTTCCTTGTTTCCTCTTCATTATCTGTGTATGTGGGTGTAAATGTAAAAGAAAGAGCAGGTAAAAGGTACAGCCCAGTCAGGAAATAGGAGGTAGATTTTTTAATGCATATTAATTGTTTCAGTGTGGTATGTCTGTGTGAAAAACTCCCATTTTTGTGGATTTTTAAAAATTGTTTATGCCTGTAGCGAGAACTCAAGGGAAGAATACTTTAATTTTCTTGTTTTTTCCTTCTACTGCTTCAGGGGGTAGTAGGTAGAGGGGACATTTCCTGTTTTTTGTCAGAGCTGATAGACTGCCACAGATTGTGATATGGATGTCTTTGAAGTATTTTGAACATTTTGTATGCTAGTATGTTTGAAAAATTCCAGATGAAAATGGAAACAGGAAATTGGAGGTGAAAGCGTAGGTTAACAGTGTTAATCATGTTTTGTGTCAGTCCACAGCATCTGACTATTTACAAACATATTTTTAGATGATACTTAACAAAGCGCTTTTAAAAAGGATACCAAAGAAGCTTGCAAAACAAAGGCCTTCTAAGCATTATTGGGAACAAGATTACCTTTCCTCTTTGGGTTATCTGGTCTTATATCTTGCTTACCAGGAACTATAAGCATATTTTATCAAGTGTTCAGTTGCAAAATAAAGACTTTTGGAATGTTCTTTTCCTTAGACTGATAGGATTATTTTCTTTAACATCATAAAATTGCTGGTTCCAAGAATAGCATGTGTGGTTTTCAAAGGCTTTTTTACTGATTCATTCTACTCCCAATACTGGTTCATGTTAGGACCTTTATTTTTTCACCAGCATCACAAAATGTACTCTATAAAGTGATAGCTTAGCATTATCATAAAGAGGACAGAAGAAGAATGGATATAGTACCTGAGGGGAAAAAGTCGGGGGAGGCGATGAAGAGACTTTTCAAGCAGTTGTATTTGAAAAGGTACAGACATTATTACAACGAAAAAAAGACAAAGGTATATAAAAAAGGAGAGGAGGTCATGCTCAAACATTCATGAACATCCTTTAGATCTTTTGGCTTAAATCTACTTTAGATGAAAAGTCCAAAGTAAAATGAGCCATTAGATCTTTCTCTGACTACTTTTAACTGGAAACGATGAATATCAATTTATATTTTCTTTTGTCACCAAGTCAGTTGAAAAGTTTAGCTGTTGATCTCTACAACTTATCATAACTTCTCTGCCAAAACAATCCTAGCTTGCCTTTTCTATTCTCTGTGGGTGAGAAATAATTAAAATACTCCCTTGGAGATGATTACTCGAACAGTCTACTACAGCATATACAAAAGATTATATGTAAGTGATTATGGCTATAAGAAAATACAAACCCAGGACAATCTTTTTTCAAAGTAAAAAGTAGAGAGAATTAACTAACTCAAATAAGAGTACAGTTAATCATAGCCTTTCACACATGAAAATATTAAGTCTCCAGTGCTTGTGTTTTCATTAATGTTTAAAGAGTGGAGAAAACTTTTAACACAATAAAGCTATTTATCTAAGGAGTATTTTGAAAGTGTGTCTCAGATTTGCTATTAAAATGTGTAGCATTGTCTCTTTAGCATTCTGAGTTTAAATTAATGCTGGAATTATAAATATTTGGTGTTGACTCATGGGAGGATATAGAAATTTATTAACAGCTTTATTTCATTATCTGAACTCAATTATATAGTTATTTTTATCTTTCAGGGATATGAGGATTGGCTGAGACACAGAGCTGACAATGAAGTCAACAAAAGCACTGTTTACATTATTGAAAATGCAAAGCGAGTGAGAAAAGAAAGTGAAAAAATCAAGGTATTTTTTCTTAGTCCACTCCTTTTTTAATGGCAAAAATACACCATTTTAAAGTGTATAATTTAGTGTCATTGAGTACTTCATAATGTTGTGCAACCGTTAACTCTATCTAGTTCCAGAACATTTTCATCACCCAAAAAGGAAACCCTATACCTATAAGCAGTCACTCCACATTTCTCCCT
The DNA here is from genome assembly GCF_028885625.2 of Pongo pygmaeus. Classification (NCBI taxonomy): domain Eukaryota; kingdom Metazoa; phylum Chordata; class Mammalia; order Primates; family Hominidae; genus Pongo; species Pongo pygmaeus. The sequence continues at coordinate 144,442,538 of NC_072396.2, read as the reverse complement.
CCTCCCAGGCCCTGGCAATACTAACCTTCTTTCTGTCCCTATGGATGTATGTATTCTGAATGTTTCATATTTCTTATGTGTCCTTTTTGTCTAGCTTCTTTCACTCAGAATGTTTTTGAGGTTCATCTGCATTATAGTATATAGCAGCATTTCATTCCTTTTGATGGCTGAATAACATTTCATTTTATTTATTCATCAGCTGATGGACATTTGGGTTGTTTCTACCTTTTGGGTATTATGAAGTGCTATGAACATTGAATTACAGTTTTTGTTTGAACATGTGTTTTTAATTCTTTGAGGTATATACCTAGGAGGAAAATTGCTGGGTCATACTGTAATTACATGTTTAACTTTTTAATGAACCACTAAACTATTTTCCATAGTGCCTGTACCATTTTACATTCCCATCAGCAACATAAGAGACTTCCAAGGTAGTAGTATTTTTTTTGACAATCTCAGGCGATTGTTTATTCCAGTTAATCATTGTTTATTATTTACCCAGTAAGACCCTGTCAAATAACATTTTTGACTTGTCCATATCAAACACTAATTTTTTGGTTCTCATTAGATTTTTTAAATTAAAAAATTATATTTTTAGAGCAGTTTTAGGTTCACAGGAAAATTGAGTAGAAAATATAGAGAGTACCCATAAACCCACTGTCCCCAAACACATTTTCTCTGGCTGTCAACATCCCACACCAGAATGGTACATTTGTTACAATCAGTGAACCTATTTTGGCACACTATCACCCAAAGTCCATAGATTATACTAGGGATCACTCTTGGTGTTGTACATTCTGTGGGTTTTGTTAAATATAGGATACATATCCACATAGCCTACATTTGTATATGTGTACATATGTATCCATAGTAGTATCATACCAGGATAGTTTCACTGCCCTAAAAATCTTCTGTTCTCTTCCTGTTCATTCCTTATTCCCCCCAACCCATGGTAACCAGCGATCTTTTTGCTGTCTCTATAGTTTTGCCTTTCCTAGGATGTTACATATTTAGAATCATACAGCCTTTTCAGATTGGCTTCTTTCACTTAGTAATATGCTTTCAAGTTTCTTCCATGTCTTTCCATGGCTTGATAGCTCATTTGTTTCTAGTGATGAATAATATTTCGTTTTCTGGATATACCATAGTTTATCCATTCACCTACTGAAGGGCATTTTAGTTGCCTCTGAGTTTTGGCAATTATGAGTAAAACTGCTATAAACATTTGTGTGCAGGTTTTTATATGGACATACATTTTCAATTCATTTGAATAAATACAAAGAAGTGCTGAATTGTATGGTAAGAGTATGTTTCGTTTTGTAAGAAACTGCCAAACTATCTTCCAAAGTAGCTGTATCATTTTGCATTCTCACCAACAATGAATGGGAGTTCTTGTTGTTCCACATCCTCACTGGGTTTTGATGTTCTCACTGGGTTTTGATGTTGTATGTTGGCCATTTTAACAGGTGTGTAGTACTATCTCACTTTTGTCTTAATTAGCATTTCACTGATAACATATGATATGGACTTTCTTTTCATATGGTTCTTTGTCATCTGTATATCTTCATTGGTGAGATGCTGCTTAGTTTTTGCCCATTTTTAAAGCAGGTTGTTTTCTTATTGAATTTTAAGAATTCTCCATATGCCCAATAATAGTTAAATTTCCTTGCATCTTCTTATAGTAATGATGGGAGGAAGACTACAGAGTGGGAGGGTCACCAGTGTTTGACATAGAATGTCTTCCTTTTTCTACTTTTTCTTTTCTCTATTCTCTACATTCTGGTCAAGGGGGAACTTGTGCCGAACTAGGTTAGGTTAAGATCTGAAGTTTTCGAAACAGTTGTAGAAACTCAGCATTGTTGATCAGCGTAAGAACCAAAGGCAGACTGAGTACAGTGGCTTACGCCTGTAATCCCAGCACTCTGGGAGGCCAAGTTGGGTGGATTGCTTGAGTCCAGGAGTTGGAATCCATCCTGGGCAACATGGCAAAACCCTGTATCTCCAAAAAAATTAGCCAAGCAGTCCCAGCTACTTGGGAGGCGGAGGTGGGAGGATCACCTAAGCCCAAAAAGTTGAGGCTGCGGTGATCTGAGATCGAGCCACTGCACTCCAGCCTGGGTGACAGAGTGAGACCCTGTCTCAAAAAAAAAAAAAAAAAAAAAAAAAAACCCGACAACAACAACAACAAACAAAGGCTGCCTGAATGATTCATAGCATCCAATCTGTTGTTCCCAGTACACTACGTAAAATTGCAAAGCAGGCAAAGGCCTCCTACATCTCTCCCTTTCTTTCATTTCCTCTTTCTGATTTTGTTGACACTCCACCCCACCCCCCTTTACAAAGGCCCCCATTTTTCACTTTCCCTCCACCAAGCTTCTTTTCCTTGAGGCTGAACTCAACCAGGTATAATCTTGATTAAATAAATGTGAAGCTATTGTGATTAAATTATTGTGTGAGATGCTATTTGATGTAGCTGTTTCTGGAGTGTAAGTGTGTGGGAAGAGATGCTTATTAGCCAGCAGTCTCTAAATAGCAGATTGCTTGGCTGGGGAGTAGGGGGAAAGAGTTTGTTGAGACTCCTTTTGAGCAAGAGAGAGACTTGGTCTGCATCCTTAGTGTGGTGGGGAGTCTTTGAAGTGTTAAAGCCGGAGAGTGACTTGATGATTTTTAAAAATAAAACTGGAGTGAGGCAAAATGAAAGCATGAATGTGCAATCAGAGAGATATAGCTTAGGCAAAAAATGGTAAGGGCTTATATTAGGATGATAGTAGTATTGATAACAATAATAAAAATAGTAGTCACCATTTATATAGTATGTAATATATGCCAGGCAGTCTTTTTTTACATTCTATTAACTCATTTAACCCTCAACAACAGCCATATGAAGTAGGTATTTTTATTATCCTCTCTTTACAAATGATGAAACCGAGGCATAAGGAGGTTAAGGAACTTGCCCACTACTAGTAAGTTGGAAAGCTGGGATTTGAATTAAAGCAAGCCTAGGTGTAGAGTCCATGCTCTTAACCACAACTCTCTACTACCTGTTTAGATTTTAAGGGAAATGGATATATTCAGGATATTTTTTGGAGGTAGAATAATCAGAATTTAGTGATTTGTTGGATATAGTGGGTGAGAGAAACAGAAAAAAAAAAAAAAAAGAATAATTAAGATAGCCTTCCTGGTTTTGGCCTGAGCAACTGAGGGAATTACATAGTGCTATTAAAGAAAATGCTAGTGCTTTTAAATAAGATGGGGAAGCCTAGGAGAAAAACAGATTTAGGGACAGAGGTGGGAGTGAAGAGAAATCAGGAATTCACTTTTGGCTATGTTAAGTTTGAGAAACCTATTAGACATACAGTTGGAGTTGTCAATCCTGGAGCTCAGAGGAGGTGTTTTAAATAGAAGTTGAAATTTGGTTGTCATCAGTCTGTACATACCGTATGATGCCATGAGACTGGATGGAATTTCATACAGCATAGAGAATGGGACTTATAACAGGACTTGAGGAATTCCAATGTGAAGACACTATTATTTTTAATGGAAGGAGTATTTTTTGGTGTCAGAAATATCAGAAACTAGATATAGTAAGACACCTCTCAATCATATGTCATGCTTTAGTGCCAAATAGAAATAAAAGTTATACTCTAGTACTTCAACCAATGAATCAACCAAAATGTATTGAAATATTGTGCTGAGTTACAGAAGGGTTACAAAGAATGAAAGAGATGGTTTATGCTCTCAAGAAGTTTTATAGTTTAGCTTAGTAGTCATGCCACATAATGCTAAAAGAATAAAAATACAAGACCATAACTGGTCAGAACCCAGTGAGTGCTTCTGGAAAAAAAAAATACTCTGAATTTAGAGAACGGGAATGAAAACAGTTTTCTCACATGAGATGGGCATGAAATAGATTGTAAAATTCAGAGAGGCAGAGTGTGAAAACATATGGATTGGGGCAGAGAATGAGGAACAATGCTAAGAGGTAAAGAAGAAGCTCCTTGGGTAAAAATGAGGTCTTAGGTTAGATTTAGTAAAAGGAGTTGATTTGAACATCTTTTCTAATATAAATGTTTAATGCTATAAATTTTCCTCCAAGTGTTGCTTTAGCAACAGCCTACAAATTTGGATATATTATGTTTACATTTTCATTTAGTTTAATATTTTCTGATTTCTCTTTAATTCTTCCTCAATTCATGGGTTATTTAGAAGTTTGTTATGTAATTTCTAAATATTTGGGAATTTTCTGGTTATTATTATTTTTTTTGAGATGGAGTTTCGCTCTTGTCACCCAGGCTGGAGTGCAATGCCGCAATCTTGGCTCACTGCAACGTCCACCTCCCGGGTTCAAGCAATTCTTCTGCCTCAGCCTCCCAAGTAGCTGGGATTACAGGCATGCGCCACCATGCCTGACTAATTTTGTATTTTTAGTAGAGATGAGGTTTTACCATGTTGGTCAGGCTGGTGTCGAACTCCGCAGGTGATCCATCCACCCTGGCCTCCCAAAGTGCTGGGATTACAGGTGTGAGCCACCGTGCCCAGCCTAGATACCTTTTTGTTATTGGTTTCTAATTTAATTCCATTGTGTTCAGAGAGCATATTTTCATTTTCTCATTCACACCCTTTGTGTTATTGTTGTCATACATTTTACTTTTACATTTTATAAAGCCCACAATATGTTACTATTTTTGCCTGTGAGTTGTCTTTTTTGGTAATAAAATATATAAAATAAACTTTTTACCATTTAACTTTTTTTTTTTTGAGACGGAGTTCGCTCTTGTTGCCCGGGCTGGAGTACAATGGCGCGATCTTGGCTCACCGCAACGTCTGTCTACTGGGTTCAAGCGATTCTCCTGCCTCAGCCTCCCAAGTAGCTGGGATTACAGGCATGCGCCACCATGCCCGGCTAATTTTTTTGTATTTTTAGTAGAGACGGGGTTTCTCCATGTTGGTCAGGCTGGTCTCGAACACCTGACTTCAGGTGATCTGTTCGCCTCAGCCTCCTAAAGTGCTGGGATTACAGGCGTGAGCTATCATGCCAGGCCCCATTTAACCATTTTTAAGTAACCATTTTTAAGTGTACAATTTATTTATAGTAAGTACATTCACAGTGTTGTACAACCATCACCACTATCCATTTCCAGAACTTTTCCATTATCCCAAAGCTCTATTCATTAAACGGTAACTTCCCATTTCCCCCTTCCTCAGCCCCTTGTGGCCTCTATTCTATTAATACTTTTTGTCTCTATGAATTTCCCTATCCTCAATACTTTATGTAAGTGGAGTTATACAATACTTGTCCATTTATGTCTGGCTTCTTTCACTTAGCATAATGTTTTCAAGGTTGATCCATGTTATAGCATGTATCAGAAATTCCTTCCTTTTTAAAGGTGGATAATATTCCATTTTATGTATATAACAGTTTGTTGATCCATTTGTATGTTGATGGACATTTATTTCTAACTTTTGACTATTTTGATTAATGCTCCTGTGAACATTGGTATATAAGTATCTGTTTGAGTTTTTGCCTTTGATTGAGTATATAACTTAGAGCAGAATTACTAGGTTGTAATTATCTTTTTAACACTTTTTTTTTTTTTTTTTTTTTAAGACAGAGTCTCACTCTGTCACCCAGGCTGGAGTACAGTGGCACGATCTCGGCTCACTGCAGCTTCTGCCTCCTGAGTTCAAGTGATTCTTCTGCCTCAGCCTCCTGTGTAGCTGGGATTACAGGCATGCGGCACTGCACCTGGCTCATTTTTGTAGTTTTAGTAGAGACGGGGTTTTGCCATGTTGGCCAGGCTGGTCTCGAACCCCTGACCTCAGGTGATCTGCCTGCCTCAGCCTCCCAAAGTGCTAGGAGTACGGGTGGGAGCCACCGTGCCCAGCCTGAAACTGTTTTTAAAAGATTAACAATAAGAACTATATTTTATATTTACCCATGTTTTTATCATTTCCCTATGTAGATTTAAATTTTCATATAGTATCTTATTTTTTATCCATGAAGGACTTTCTGTAGTATTTTATAGTGTAAATCTGCTGGAAGTGAATGTTCCTATGGAAAAGTTTTTATCTCACCTTCAATTACCAAAATTATTTTTCTGGCTATATAGAATTATGGGTTGGAGGGTTTTTTTTCTTTCAGTACTTTAAAGATATTACTCCATTGTCTTCTGATATGCATAGTTTCTAATGAGTCTGTTTCATTTCTATTCTCGTTCTTGTGTATATAATATTTCTTTGATGCCTTCACATTTTTCTATTTTCAGTTTTCAGCAGTTTGACTATGATATACCTACATTTTTTTCGTCGTAGTTATCCTTCTCGAAGTTCTCTTGGATCTATTGTTTGTTGGCTTTGATTAACTTTGGATAATTCTTGGTCATTATCTTTTTGAAATGTTTTTTCAGCCTCATTCTCTCTATTCTTCTGGTACTCCAATTACATGACTATTATACTGTTTGATATTTTCTCCCTTGAGTAATTTGTTGTTTTTTAAATACACTCCTTTTTCTCCTGTTTATATATCACTTTGGATAATTTTAGTTGCTCTGTCTTCAGAATTAGTGATTATTTCCTTTGTTGTACCCAGTCCACTAGTTGAAGGAAATCTTCATCTCTGATAACATGTTTTTCATTTCTAACTTTACGTTTTCATTTTTTTTATAGTATCCCTCTGCCAGCATTCTTCATCCACTGTTACATGTTGTCTACCTTTTCCACTAAATACCGTGCCATTTAATATCTTTTTTTTTTTTTTTTTTTTTTTAAGAGACAGGGTCTTACTCTGTTGCCCAGGCTGGAGTACAGTGGCGCAGCCATAGCTTACTGCAGCCTTGAACTCCTGGGCTCAGGCAGTCCTCCCACCTCCATCTCCAGAGTAGCTGGGTCTATAGGTGTGCAACTACACTTGGCTAACTGTTACTATCATTTTTTGTAGAGATGGGGTTCTGTTAAGTTGCCGAGGCTGGTCTCAAACTCCTGGCCTTATGTGATCCTCCCACCTTGGCCTCCCAGAGTGCTGGTAATATAGATGTGAGCCACCACACCCCACCCATGTAACATCTTAATCATAGCTATTTTTAAGTCCCTGTTTCATAATTACAAAATCTGGACATTTTGGGTCTGGTTTCATGGACTGCTTTATCTTTCAATGATGGCTCATTTTTGGCTTGTGTTTTTGTGCATCTCATTTTTTAATTGAATTTTGGGCATTGTTTGTAAAAGAATGATATTAACTGAGGGCAGTGGTATATGTGTTCTGAAATGGGCCTGGCTTCTTCTGTCAGGCCACTAGTGTTGGGGGTTGAGTCAATCTAGTCAACAGTTGGGCTGGCTTTGGTTTTTGATGTTTTTAATGTGTCACTTAACTTCAAATTCCTTAAGTGGTAGAATGCCATTACCTTGAGCTTTGTGTGGGGCCTGGTGTGCCGGAGAGTTTTTTATGGTGTTCCTGTTCTACTATCTGCTTTCAGCACATCCTGTACTCCTGAGTCCCAGAGGTTGCCCCTCCCCGCCCCGCGTTCCCTTGCCTTTTCTCCACTGGTAGACTACTATTTCTTGTTTGTTACTCAGTGTAAGGCTCTTGGCGGGAACAGAATGATTTCTTGGTTTTCTCGTTCCAATCACAATATTAAGCAGGCCATGTGCACCAAAGCCTCAGGGTAAGACTTTCTCAATATTCCCGCTCCCCACCCCCCCCCATAGTAACTGAACTTCTACCTTGTATCAGCACCAGGTTATTGGTATGAATAGGTTTCCTGTCCCATTCCCTGTAGCAGGTCCCATCCCCTGTAGCAGGTCACTTTTGTTTCTACCTCTCCTCTAACAGTAGTGATGTTTCCCTGAGACTATGCCAGGGAAGGTTTCCTGCCTTTCTCCTAGATGCAGATGACGTTTGCTTAATATGAGAAAGGGGTCCATGATTCTGGCATGTTTTTTTGTGCCTGTCTCTTCACAGCAGTCACCACATGTGTGCCCATGCCAGTGAGAAAGGTTCTTTTAGGTCTCCTGCCTGTATGCTTTCTCATGAACACTCAGAAGCCTCTAGAGAAGAGCTGGTGAATGGTTGTGGTCTCTTCTTGTCTCTCAGGCTTGTAGACATTCTGAACTGTCATGCTAGCTCACACCCAGTCTTTAAAAATTGCTTAAAAATCTAGTTGTTTTCTTCTTACCCACTTTCATGGTAGCCATCTCTTCCTTCTATGCTTGGTCAGTTATGAAACAGTTCATCTGTCCTGTCTCTCCTCAGAAACACTTGTTACCCTTTGAAATTCAGTTCACTTGGTTGCTTTGCAACCTCAGCTCTCTGATGGACTAAAAAATACGTATTTGTTTTTAGATTATCCATTTTTTTCCTAATGTTTGTAATGGGAGGTGGTGATGTTCTCTTGTGGCTTTTAAAATGGTAAATAGACCTCTAGAGTTCATTGTCTAACTAGATCATGTTATTCCCTGTCTTTAAAAGTCCTGTACCTATCCTTTTACCTTTAGAGTGAGGCCTAAATCCCTTAGGCTGGCCTGCCAAGCCCTTTGTGATCTGACTCATACACATCTTGTCAGTCTGAGCTTGCACTGCAGATGTAGGGGCCTTTATATTTCATATCTGACTACATCCTAACTGTTGAAAAAAATGCTCTCTTTGTGTGTTTTATTTATCAATGCCTGAGAGTCATCTTCCAACCTCTAATGGGTATCTCCTTCTTGTAAGATGTGTTAGGATTCTGTTTGTTATCTCTCTTCTGCATATTTAAGCATAAATTGTGGTTTTATGTAAGCAACATAAGTGTTTATGTAAGTGAGGAAGGAACAGTCCAACAAAATAAAATATTATTTACAAGTTAGTCAATTATTGATGCTGTTGATCTTGCCTAGTGATTAAGATTGGCAAAGAAAATAAAATTGTTCCTGAATAGGTCTTGAAATCCTCATCTTTATCTGCCGAATCATATTGCAAATAGAAGTCAGGTGTTGCATGTATTACCTAGCATTTCACAGTCAGTGTGTCTAGGTCAGTGTGCCAAATATTGACTCCCTTCTAAAGTGGGTTATCTTCTGCATCCAGCAGCCTCTTCCCTTTACCTGAAGGTGCTGTACAAAAGTATTATTTATAATTTTCAATATGTACCATGGTGTGAAAATCTTGGGAAGCACCAGACTGGAGGATTTCTTATATCTTTCCAAAAAAATGTTATGACTCTTCATAAGTTGGGAGTAAAGTAGTTGCAGGATGTTAGTAATAATTATAATTAACACCTTTGAAGTGGTTAATATGTGCCAGGCACTTTGCTCAGTACTTTTCTTGTATCATCATTTCATGCTCACATTAATTCTCTGAGGTAGTTGCAATCGTCTAAGACACTTATTTAAGGTCATATATTTAAGTGGCAGAGCTGGGACAAGAAGTCAGGTTAAAGAGTCCAAACTTTTAATGGTTATGATTTACTTAACCCTACATTATTAAATTATTCATGATTTCTTCTCTCAGGTTTTTCCTCTCCTTGAGCTTTGGGTACTTGCTGATAAGAAATTGTTTCTCATTTCTATATTAAGTGATTCTCCTGACAGCAGATGAATTCATAGAAAGTGACCTATAGAAAAAAAAATTCAAATATTTTGGGAAAAATCAATGCCTCTCTAATTAACTGGGATTTTCTGAGCACTGAAGAAGGACCTGGCACCCAAGAACACAGTTGTTATCACATGGCAGGCAAAGTAGGTTGAAGTATGCGTGGTACAGAGTGGGAGTGTGGCTGTTCAGTGTTCATGAAGTGCCCAATTTGTGACATGTAGATTTTCTTGATTCATTCATGAAGTGATAATGTCATTGTCATATCAAACATTTGTGCAAGAAATATCAAGAGAGCAAATGGGTATCAGAATCATTTATTAAAGGTAAAGGTCAGTGCTAAGGTAATCTGAAAGCATCCTAAGTCCTTCTGACCTTAAAGAGGATTCTGAATATTGAGTAATATTCTTTCATCACCTTTCACATGATGTAGGATGCTGAGATACTCTCAAAGCCCCAGAGCTAATCTCTTGCTAATGTTTTGACTTTTGTATGAGTGTAATGAATGCTTTGTTTGGAATTTAAAATATTTATATTTTTTTCTCAATTCTAGGTTGGTGATGTAGTAGAAGTACAGGCAGATGAAACCTTTCCCTGTGATCTTATTCTTCTATCATCTTGCACCACTGATGGAACCTGTTATGTCACTACAGCCAGTCTTGATGGGGAATCCAATTGCAAGGTAACAGACTAAACCTTGCCTAAACATTTTGATCTCAGGATAGTTAATCATACAATACTGCCTCCCACCACCCTCTAATCTTTTATTTTTTCTTATTTTTATTTTTTCTTAGGTTTTATATTTGAAAACAGCTGTTATGTAATTGTTTTTTAACTTCTAAGCAAACACTCATCTTTGGGTAAAAGGGTGGTAATTCCATGTGGAAAAACTGAGCCCCAAGTAAAAGCTACCACAATTTTTATAGCACTGCTTGAATTTAATATTGACACAGCCGATTTAATATTTAGACTCTTTAAAATGGGGGTAATCATAGGCTTAAACTGTGTAACTATACAAATAACTTCATGTATGCTAACCTTACAATTTGATCTATTTTTTTCTAAAATGTATATTTTCATTAAAAATGTATATTCTTGGGATGTAAGAAACCCAACCTGGAGTAATTTGATTGCTATTTAAAAATAATACTTAGGGCTGGGTGCAGTGGCTTACGCCTGTAATCCTAGCACTTTGGGAGGCTGAGGCAGACGGATCATTTTGAGTTCAGCAGTTCGGAACCAGCCTGGCCAACATGGTGAAACCCTGTCTCTACTAAAAATACAAAAAAATTAGCCGGGCGTGGTGGTGGGCGCCTGTAATTCCAGCTACTCGGGAGGCTGAGGCAATAGAATTGCTTGAGCCCGGGAGGTGGAGGTTGCAGTGAGCCAAGATCACGCCACTGCACTCCAGCCTAGGTGACAGGGTGAGACTCCATCTCAAAAAAAAAAAAAAAAAAAAAAAAAAAAGATAGGGTGTAGTTTGGAAAATGTTTGCTTTATAAGTAAGTTATAAAGCAACATTTTATATACATATAACAAATTATAACTCATTTATAATTACAAGTGACTTAAAGTAAATTTGGTCAAATGGGGGTAACTTATTTCCCTCATACACTTTCTGGCACAGTCGGTTTTCTTGGCCATGGTCCAGAGCTCCACAGGGCATGAAGATGTATCCTCTCTATGCTGCCTTTAAGGAGGGGTACTCATGTGGCTCACCTCTGGGTATGTCCTTGGAGGGCTCCTCTGTTTGTTTATTCCATCTGGAGTTGAGGACTAGGACTCAGTATGTAAAAAAGAACCTTTACCTGTTGGATGACTAATTCTGTATTTAAAAAGCATGGTAATGACCTGCTTTTAACCTGTTCAAAAACAAAGTTATAATTTAGGGAATGTCAAGATATAAATCAAGAAATCTACATAAAGATTTCCTGATAGTGAAAAAGTTGTTTGGAGTAAGAAAACTTTCAGATAGTTCTTTTTTCAGTTAAGTTGTTTTAAATATAGTTCAGACATTGCCGTAATATTTCCCCCAAGATGACGACAACAGCTTTCCCTTCTGCCTAAGTGGTGCGCTCTTTGAGTCTGCTTTAGCCCTTGTTTGATGATTTATAAATGGGTTCATTGGCGCCTGCCTTGAGTTCTGGATGAATCAAGTGCATAATATACACTAGTAGAATATTCTAATTATCTGACTAATGCAAGACACGTCATCTCCCTGCCCCTTGTACAAAATGTATCCATATTGAACATTTTCAAGATCATTAATTAAGCTATTTGTGTAATGGAACTATTAATGATTTTTTTCTTGCTGTTGGCAAAATTTTAGCATTTTTATGACCAAAAAGGTTATGTTCAATTCATATGTGTATATCTCCATTGCCATACACTATAGTGAGCAAAATAATAAGTCTCAGTTCTGTAAATAGGAAAAAAAATAAATGTATTAACTTTTTCACGTGGTTTTAGTTAATTATATGCATGTTGTGAATGAATTCTCTCAGCTGTCCATGTCAAGAAGAGCTTTTAGGTTTTTAATTGTCTTTGAAACCCTCCTTGCAGCAGGTTATCTTTCTAATTATTTGTAATATATTTTCATAATAATACCATAAAACTTATTAGTGGGAAATGTTAATATTTGTTTATTCTGCCAAAGCCTCTTACTAAAACATACTAAATTTGTTCCTGAAATCAGTTGGGTGTATGATTATGAAAAGAAACAGTTTTTTTGGTTTTCACTTTTTCTTCTGCTTTCGACTAGACACATTATGCAGTACGTGATACCATTGCACTGTGTACAGCAGAATCCATCGATACCCTCCGAGCAGCAATTGAATGTGAACAGCCTCAACCTGACCTCTACAAGTAAGAATCACCTGCTTTCATTTTATTTCTGTTTGTTGGCTCTGCTTCTCTTTGCTAATAGTATTGCAAAAGAAACACCCACCACTTACCAGCCTACTCTCATTTGTGTTTTTATGGGCGATTCCTTCCTTCTGGCAGAAAAATGAATCAAATCAGCCTTGTTCACTATCAGCCCAGAATAAATCATTGTGGGCCCAGGTATCTTATGATTTTTCTTTTATTTTTATTACTTGTAAATGTGGCCATATATCAAAATTTTAGATAATGTTACCCTATAAGGCTGATCTATCAGGCTGATGCAGTAACCAGTTAATTAAGTAAAAAACAAATCCTTTTACATGCCATCTGACATTAAAGAGAGAAGGGGGATATCCTCTTCATGCAATTAGTAGGTTCTGTCCTTTCTTAGAATGATCATGATGCACTAAGGATTGCAAATAGGCTATTTCTTGTCCACAGTAAACAGTTGAGGGATGAGTACAATGGTGTAATTTCCTCTATTTTACTATACTTAGGCTCTCTGGAGTAGGTTTGCTGATTATTAGTCATTGTGGGTTGTCAAAAATTTGGCGTTTGATTTCAAGACTGGTTAGTTTGGTTGATTAGAGCATAGTACTAATGAGGGTAGCGTAACAGGTTTTATCCCCATGTGGGCTAATTAATTTTATCCTATTCTACCGTTGCAGATGGCATCCATTACCCATCTTGTTAATGCACGCTGTTAGTCATAATGAGTGACCAAGTGGTTGGATGTGGTTTACACTAACACCTAGTAGTGGAAAAACAAAGTATTCATTCTACTTCAAGAACAATGACCTCCCTCCTTCTCATCGTTTTTTCTTTCCTCTTTCCTCTCCTCTTCGTATCCACCTTGATGATAGGAACTAGGGCCAAAAAGTGTAACAGTTTTTCTCTACCTTCAAGGGACTCACTGTGAGCAAAAGAGATGAAGTAATAAAGCTAAGCTTATACAAGGTGATAATAGAGGTGAGTGTAAGGTCTATGGAATCACAGAAAAGAGAGTAACTTATTCTGCCTGAGCTAGAGAACAATATCTATACCCTTGCATATTTACAGGGAAATCCCCACATTTTTCAGTTGCTTTAAGTATGAAGGAGAATGATAGGACAGGGAAGGTTATTCCTTATTTCCTTAGACGATTGAATTCCTTGCTCTGTGACTTTGGAATACCTTGTACTTCTATCACACTAGTGGTAAGCACTAGCATCGTAATTGCCTATTTACTTTTAGAGGGCAAGGAGCATTTCTTTTTTGCTTATTAGTACATCTTCAGCACTTAGTATAGCACTGGCACAATTAATATATGATGAATGAATGAGCAAACCTTCATATTTTGTGTATATGAGTAATATATTTCTATTTTCTGGGGAAAATGCTGTTTACAATGCAGATTATAAAACACTCATGTTAACGAGGGATTAGGTATTTTTACCTTATTTTGCAGAAATACAGGTTACCATACACCTATTATATTAAGTGATTGGGTCAAGCTCAGTATTGAGATCAACTACAAGTCACAGGCTGGACATTTCCAAGATGGCATTCAAGTGTTCACTGTCTAAGACTAGTACTATGGTTTAAAGAGTGGTTTCAGGACCAGCAGCAGCAGCATTACTGGGGAACCTGAATCAGAAGCTCAGGGATTGGACCTAGAAATCTGTGGTTTAATAAGCGCTCCAGTGATTCTGATGCACACTCAAGTGTAAAAGCTACTGAACTAGTGGTTTTGAAAATTGTATTTTAGCACCAGAAACCTTTCTTCACACGATCCAAGATAGAAGTTACATTATTTATATAACCTTATAAAAGAGAGAGGTGTTGTGTGCATGCATGATGTTAAACAGAACTTGAAAATCAATTGAGAACCTTTGTTTCTGCTCCTATAATCCCATCATGTTATTTAAAAGGTATATGAAAATGTTATATACCTTATCAATTCAACATAACTTTTTTTCCCCAGAAATATAATAGGCTTTTGTAGTTCATTCACAGTTTTGTCTGTCTCTGTTTTATTGTTTGTATTTTCATTCATTCTCATATTTCTGGTACATGGATTTCACCTGGATGTAGAAAACACCTTTGCAGTTTTGTTCTTTTTACAGATTTGTTGGGCGAATCAATATCTACAGTAACAGTCTTGAGGCTGTTGCCAGGTAAGTTTGCTGTTTCTTTAATTTGTCCTTTGGTGGGGGGCGGGGGGGGGTCTATTTTTCTGTTAAATCAACTAAAATAGCCAAATACCTTTCTATTATAGAGAGGAATATAGGCCGGGTGCGGTAGCTCACGCCTGTAATCCCAGCACTTTGGGAGGCTGAGGTGGGTGGATCACCTGAGGTCAGGAGTTTGAGGCCAGCCTGGCCAACGGGGTGAAACCCAATCTCTATTAAAAATACAAAATTTAGCTGGGTGTGGTGGCACACACCTGTAATCCCAGCTACTCAGGAGGCTGAGGCAGGAGACTCTCTTGAACCCGGGAGGCAGAGGTTGCAGTGAGCCAAGATTGAGCCATTGCACTCTACCCTAGGCAACAAGAGCAAGACTCCATCTGAAAAAAAAAAAAAAAAAAAGGAATATAAAGGTGAATAAGCAACTAACCTTGTGATTGGTAGAGTTGTGGTGATAGGGTCTCTGTGTTGTGGGGAGGGGGCTGTTAGAAGTAATGCTTATGGTTTCCAAAATAGCAGAGCTCCAGACATTTTGGATGATATTCCCAAACCTGTTCTAGCCATGGTATTTATTATCCTCGGTTGTGAAGTGGCTGACAACATTGGAATTATAACTGGAGAACAGTGGGAGAGTAATTGAGAAAGTAAGCAGTGGGTAAAATGCTGGAAGAACTACCTGGACTTACGTAAAATGAAAGGCTTCATTAAAACGATAATTAAAACTTCAGTAAAATGATAAATTGTATCAGCCTTCATACAATATATCAAGCAGTTCATACAAAAAGGGATGCTTTCTTTCCTCTTCTATCATCATATTACTGCAACTTTTCCACTTGGCCTTTACAGCCACACTCAAAAAGTTAAAGAAATACAGGGTCCCCAGTGATCCCCCAAAAGGAGGGTTTATTCTCTCCAAATATGTCAGTGTATTTTTCCCACCTTGACGTTTGCATTCCCTGTCTTTCGGTGGCTCTCTGCTTTTGTGTCTTGCGATCTGCTGCTCTGTCCTGTTCTTGTCGTGCTATCCATGATTCATAATCCTTTTATCCCCCCCATGTATTTTTTTTTGCCTATGTGTGTTGCTGGCTACTCCCGTACTGTGCTTCCATCTGTGCTGTACCCTCAAGTAACTTCAGAGTGAAGGACCTTTCAGCTTGTCCTGGGGAGTAAGCATATGGTATAAGTAGACAGATAACATTCTGAACCCCTTGGAGATAGGTGTGTGTCAGGGCAAAAGCTGTCCCCAGAGTTGTTGATGCTATTGGCTTGTTTGGATAAGCTGTGTTCATTTTTTATTTAGGTCTTTGGGACCTGAAAATCTCTTGCTGAAAGGAGCTACGCTAAAAAATACCGAGAAGATATATGGTGAACAATTTTTAAGATATACCTATCAAAAAATATGCTTTGTAAAGGCTGTGAATAAATAGTGCATATTAAAAAGTAAACATGGCAGGTTTGCCATTTAATCTAAACCTATATTTAGGTGTTGGGAATTTATAACGTGGCAAACTAAGACAAAATATGACAAATACTATATATAATTAAAATTATCCTATAAATGATATACAACTGGTGAGTGGAAGAGGGCCTAGATTTCCCACTTTTATAGACTTAAAAATTCATAGAGCCAGCTGGGTGAGGAGTTGGTTGACAAGTTCTTAGTTTTTATTATATTCTGTAATTTCTTAGGAGTTGCTGTTTACACTGGAATGGAAACCAAAATGGCTTTGAACTACCAAGGGAAATCTCAGAAACGTTCTGCTGTTGAAAAGTTAGTATGCGCCACAATTTATTTAGTCATTATTGATTAAAATAGTTACTTTCTCGGTAATTCCAAGTAACAAGCATAACAAAAAACAGCATCAATTATAATAGCAACTACAATTTTAAGCACTTGTTTATGTACCAGAAACTGTGCTCAATGATTTGTATGTCTGATTTGGTTTAGTCCTCTGAAGAACACTGTGAAGTAATTCATGTTAACCTCTCCACTTTACAGATGAGGAAATGGTCTTGGAGATGGTATGTGACTTACCAAAGCTCACATAGCTATTAAAGGGCAGAGTTTACTTGAACTGTAAATTCATTCCTTTTTGCTAGTGGAGTTAATGGTTTGGAGACCTTTAGTTGCTATATGCAAGTTGGTTCTATAATATAGATAGTAGTCTCCTGGCACCTATTGAAGCAGTGCCTCGTAGATCCTCAAGCCAGTTGCCACTGCCATAGACCTCACCCTATATTTGGCATGGATAACCAGTATATCACTGGCACCCTTTCCATAGCTCCACTTTTAAACTGAAAGAACCTACACCGAGCTTGAGGATTTCACATTGCTACCGTGCCCTCTACCCTAAACATTTAGGATTCAGGGAAATGGAGACAAGATACTCCTTCTATAAGGGTTGAGTAAGTAATGGTGTGTGTATGTGTGCATGTGTGTACGTCTCCTGTCACTTTACAGTAACCTTAATAAGGTGTGTTCAGCTAGTCAGCCATTGCACTTGGGGGAGCATTGGTGGTCAATAAACAGTTCATGGCCAGCTTTTCCATTTTGCCACTTGAAAGTAATGCTGCAGCTATGATAACTGAGGTTAATACACAAAGACTTGTGCTGTAGTTATGCGTCGTACACAGAAAAAGCTTTAGATGACTCAGTAGTTTAATTCATATCTAGCTGGTGTCTTTGGTTTTAAAATCCATGCTGTCTTATTTTTCAGATCTATTAATGCTTTCCTGATTGTATATTTATTTATCTTACTGACCAAAGCTGCAGTATGCACTACTCTAAAGTATGTTTGGCAAAGTACCCCATACAATGATGAACCTTGGTATAACCAAAAGACTCAGAAAGAGCGAGAGACCTTGAAGGTAATTTGTTTTCTGCTGAAAATTGAAACTCTATTTTTTGTGACTGAGCCAACCTTCACTGAAATGCTGCTCAGGGAAACGGCACCTTTTGTTAGCTTCTGAATTTTCTCTCGATTACATGGTGGCTCTAAGCCAATAAATATTTAAGAAGATTTAGAGTTTTTTTTCTTTTACTTTAGGCATCTATGCTTGTTTTTAGCTCTTTATATAAGAATTTAAGATGAAACAATTTGGCAAGATGCTATGGCATTTTAATGTAATAGGAGTATGTGAGATGTCACGATAAAAGCATAATGAATGCTTACATATGAACTTTGATCTCACATTCATATCTTAGGGTGGAGTGAGCAAAGAGAACTTAAAGAAGTGAAAAAGTACTGACAGAAGTAGTATATACTGAAGAATAATGATAAAATTGAGGGTGTTCTTAAATGTTGTTCTCACATACTGTGATAATTTTGACTACAGTGATGTAGTGTTATTAGGAAGTTCCATCTTGATAGCAAGAGCAGTGTTTTCAGCATTGAAATAAAGATGAAATTAATTCTTCCTTTATATTATATTGGTCTGATGGAATTGTATGTCTAATTAGCATGAACTATCTCTTTTATTTTAGGTTTTAAAAATGTTCACCGACTTCCTATCATTTATGGTTCTATTCAACTTTATCATTCCTGTCTCCATGTACGTCACAGTAGAAATGCAGAAATTCTTGGGCTCCTTCTTCATCTCATGGGATAAGGACTTTTATGATGAAGAAATTAATGAAGGAGCCCTGGTTAACACATCAGACCTTAATGAAGAACTTGGTCAGGTCAGAGCATTGTTTTACTTAAAATAATTTGTCAACGTAGTGAAAATATCTTTTTGTGTAGTCTGGATTACCAGTGTTATGTGACCATGTCACATTTGGAAAAGTGATTCAGAGAAAATTTTTTAATGCAGGCATGTAATGAAGGTAAGCAGTGTTTTCATAGTTATAGCATCAGTTCTTTTGCTGGCATTTTTGAGAAGGATACAATTTGTGTATTAAATTTGAACGTTACTGAAATTCTCCTTGGAACTGGGTGATGTTACATTATTAGCTATTGCTTTGGAACAGGAAACAGACAGTCTTCATCACCATCTATAACCGTTTGTGGATAGAATATGGGGTAGCAAATATGGCTCTTTTATAAGTGTATTTTGTTCCGTAAGCAAAATTGACCAGAGTTGTCCTATTGACATTTTCTTGGTACATTTCTGATCAGGTAGAATATAGACCTAACAAGCAGAGTTATTTATTCCAGTACAAGAATTTCAATGAAGGGAAAACGTGAGGGCATGCACTCCTCAAAATGCATTCTTCTTTATATACCAATGTAACCCAGACTGTGACCCCATTCTAACCCAGGTGCATTTATTTTCCAATGCAACACTGTCTGGCTGTAATTCTTCAAGTGATGATTTCTTAGGTGCTTTTCTTATTAGTATCGAGAAAATTTTCCCCTTTTTTTGATTTTACTCTGTGTCATGTAATGATCTTTGTGAGCTGAAGGAATTTTTTGGCTTGCATTTTATTCTCATGACATTTAGAATGTCAAGACTGTGGAAATGTCATTTTTGTGATTGGGAGTTCCAAATTCAGTTAATGAAACTGTGTGGCTGGAGCAGAGCCTCACACTTGTTTAAATGGGGCTGATTTGCATTCTCACCTCAAAACTCTTACTTCCTGGCTTTAGGCCTCTCCGCAGTCCCTGCTTTCTGTTTCTACTCTTGATATAGTCTTTGCCTAAATGAAAGTACCCACATGACAACTGCAGTTGAAAGGTAGAAAGGACTCCAGATACCATTTTGTTTAGACTTGACTTCAGGACACCAGTATCTGAAACCATGGAGTCTACATCCCGTGTAGATACCAAGGCACTAAGAATAGGACAAAAATTGAATGGACAAATGGCTTTTCTTTGGATATTTTTCCCACAAGGTTATTTTGTTGGCAATGTGGGCTGCCATACCTGACCATTGTCTTTTAGGTCAGAAGTTTTCATCCAGGGTTAGAGCTATCTGAGTAGAACTGCTCTAATCTCAATAAAAGGCATCAATTTGCAGAGTGCATGAGAAAAAATTTTGAGTATAAAGCCACCTTTAGTGAACCTTTCCCTGACAGTTAATTTAGTGGTTCATTCTAGGTGCTGAGCAAATCTGCCTGTTCTGGATTTAGTGCCTGGCTGTATGTGTTAACCTACCCAAGGTTGAACATGACTGGCTTGGGGCTAGCCTCAACTACTATTACAAATAGAATAGCCATCATTCCGAATATGACACTTAATGTTCACTAAAAACAGATAAGATGCCCGGGTCAGGTTCCATTTGATGAGACTCTTACCTCTTTCAGATCTTCATTTCAGCAGATTCCATATTACCAATGGGAATGCAGTCTTCTTATCATCTAGACTATGTTAATACTGCAGAAAGTAAAGTAGAGCTTTGGGTAATGATCTAGTAAATTTGATGAGTGAAAAGATGCTACAGTCTTCCTTTTAGTCACCGCTCCTTTCTCCCACCAAACCTTGCATTTCTAGCTGTGGTGGTCATTTAGTCAAATCACTAAATTGATAGCCAGACCATCACTTCAATTAATACAGTGTATAAGCAACTTGCCATTGTTATCAGTTTGCATGTATAGAAACGACCTAAATGAAAGTGCAAAGAAGTCTTGAAATAGTTTCTTAGGCCATTTAGTATTCAGTAAACTAGTACACACAAAATTAAGTGTAACCTGTTTTCTCTTTGTTGAGTCAAATTTAAGATCTATGTAACTTTTTATGTTACTAAAGGCAATGTCATTTAATTCCTGTTCATACCATTGCAAGCATTTGCTTAACCTCTTTTAATGTGACCCACACTGGGATTAAAAATAGAAAGATATGTTTAGAACAGTGCTTGACATGACAAACAAAAGGAAGTAGACTGCTCAGCTCAGTTGGAAAATAATGCAGTCTTTTATGATTAGACATCAATCTTTTAGACAACCAAATGATTGTAATCCATATTGAAAAACCTGTGGGGCTACTCTTCTTTGTGTCGCCTTCCCATCTTGCGGCTCTGCCTAATGGTGGAACTTTATAGTGTGAGTATATATTCTGATTCCAATAATTCAAGCCGGTAGCTGTTATTCACCTTTTACTGTCTGGGATTTGTGTGTGTGCTAGGTATTATTATGAAGTAAACAAGAAACCCTCAAATTTTTAAAAATATCACTGGGGAGACACACACATCAGACCTAACTATAGCAATGTGATCATAATCAATCAGAAAAAATGTGGGGCAGTGCAAAGTCTGGTGCTTTGATTTTGGTGAAGTCAACATCAGTGACAGTCACCATGTATATAGCACCTTTTAGGTTATAGATCATTATTATCGAGCTTTATTTTTTAATCTTTACATTCTTGTGCAGCAGGTATCGTTAAGGTTAATATTTGAAGTTCATAGAGATAAAGAGATTTTCCTAAAGTCACAAAGTTAGTAGGTGGTGGAGCCAAGATGGAGTCCAAGTGTTCCACTAAGTTGAACCATATGGTAATTTTTGATCTACAAAATAGATGATTTCACATGTTCAACATATACTTCAGAGCCTTTTCTACCCTATAGCAGTTGTCTCACTAAGAGACAGGAAAAGAAAATCTTTTTTCTTTTTT
The DNA here is from genome assembly GCF_028885625.2 of Pongo pygmaeus. Taxonomy (NCBI): domain Eukaryota; kingdom Metazoa; phylum Chordata; class Mammalia; order Primates; family Hominidae; genus Pongo; species Pongo pygmaeus. The sequence goes on along the minus strand of NC_072396.2, from coordinate 144,421,374 downwards.
TAGAAATTATAGTTTATTCAATGAAATACTAATTAATCCATAAAGGTTATTATTTAAATCTATATTCTTGACATGGAAATACATATATATGTATATGTGTGTGAGAAAAATAGATTACGTAGCAAACATAATGAGATTACATTTTTGTTCAAGTGGTAAATACACATTTTACAACTCAAAATATTAACATGATTGTTTCAGTATGATGGGATTAATATGTGTTTCAGGGAAAACTCCCAAAATGTGTTTTTACTGTGCTCTCACAGCAGACAACACAGAGACTTCTGTGTCCAAATGTGGGAGGGAGCAGTTTCTCTCACCAACAAACAGTGAACACCAACTGGGTGTCCTCTAGTTCAATTCTGTCTACCTGGAGATAACATCAGATCCCACAGGGTGAGGGCCCAGTCCCCAAGACTGCCCCATGACTCCTAGACACCAGTCACAAGTCTGGGCCTCCGGAACTTCTGATCGACCAGCTTTAAGTTGGGCTACCCACAGTCCCCTCTTTGGGTTTGATTAACTTGCTAGAGCAGCAGACAGAAGTCAGGAAAACACTTACTTATGTTCACCAGTTTCATATAAAGGATATTGCAAAGGACACAGATGAAGACACATGTGGGACGATATATAGGGGAAAGGGTGTTTAGCTTCCATACCTTCCTTGGGCGCACCACCCTCCAGGAACCCCTACATGTTAGTTATCCATAAGACCCTGTTTTTCTTTCATTATTCTCACATAGCCACTCAACACTTTTGACACAAGGTATGTGAAGTTTTTTCCTGACACACCAAGCAAGCAGTTCTCCAGCAAACACCAGCTGGGTATCATCCAGTTCACTTTTGATACTGCCTACCTGGAGATAGTGTATCGTGTCAGATCTCACAAGTTGAGGGCTCAGTCCCATAAGACTGCCCCCCACTTCAGATGCCAGTTGCTAGTTCGGGTTGTAACTTATGCTTCTGATTGACCAGCTATAAAATGGGGTCCAGTAGTTTACTAGACCCCCTCCTTGGATTTGATTAGTTTACTAGAGCAGGTCATAAAACTCAGGGAAACAGTCATGTTTACTGGTTCATTATAAAAGGATATGACAAAGGATACAGATGAAGAGATGGGTGAAGTATGGGGGAAGGGACGTGGAGCTTCCATGACCTTTCTAGGCATCGTTCAAGAAATTTCATGTGTTCAGCTATCCAGAAGCTCTTTGAACCCAGTTTTTTGGGGAGTTTATGGAAGCTTCATTATGTGGGGATGATTGATTAAATCATTGGCCATTGGTGTTAAGCTTAACCTTCAGCCCCTCTTTCCTCCTTCCCCAGGTCAGGTTTGGGGCTGAAAATCCCAACCCTGTAATCATGCCTTGGTCTTTCCAGTGACCTGCACTCATCCTGAAGCTATCTAGGGGCCCCAAACCACTTGTCATCTCATTAGCATACAAAAACACTGTTATCACTCTGGAGATACTAAGCCTTTAGGAGCTTTATGTCAGGAAACAGGAAGGAAGATCAAATATATATTTATCAAATATATTTTACAATATCACGCAAATGATGGCTTTGAGCTTACTGATATAGAGGAGTGTTTTTGGCAAGCTTGAAGAAGAAGAGAGGATGCTTGAGAGTCAGAGTAAAGCAGCAGCCTCCCCCTTCATTCCTTTGTCTCCGTTAAATATGAGAATAGTTAAATTAATTACAGTCGATCTACTCCTCTTCTTTTTCTGAGTATAGATCATATATTAGGGCGGTGGTTCTGTAAATATGATCCTGGGACCAGCAGCATCAATACTACCTGAGAACTTAGAAGTGTAAATTATCTGGTCCTACCTCTGACCGACTGATTGAGAAACTCTGGTGATAGAGCAGTGATCTGAGTTTTAACAAGACCTCCAAGTACATGTGATGCATTCTACAGTTTGATAATTACTGCATTTGGGTATAATTTATAGGCATATACCTGTGAGATTCAATGTATCCAGATTCATACTGCCCAAACTGTTTGATATAGGTGAATAAATTGTACTTAAAAAGCCACAATCTTCAACACTAACAAAAGAGATTCTAATGCTCATCCAAGTGCAGGAGATGAAATAACCCAGGACACCCTTCAGGGAAAAATAAAGGTTAATAATTTTGATCAGAAAAAAGCCCCAAAGAATTTCATTTAAACTGGAAGAATCTAAATGATACACAAGTAATACCACTTGGATTAATTTAAAGAGAGAGTTCAAACTTGGCTGGCTTAACAGAAAAAAGAAAGATTGGAATGCTATATTTGTGCCAGTGCTGCTACCGTGAAAAGCTTTGAAAAATAATTAGAAAGCAACTACTGCTGTAGTTCATCTCTTTCTCCCTTACATAATAAAAACCTTAATCTTGTGCTTCTGCTTGTTCCTATCAGCCCATAATTTTAACTATTTAAGCATAAATTGCCAAAACGAGGATAAAATTGTGGGTTTCCAAAAGCCAGATGTTAAAAATAGAAGAGATAAAAACTGAGATAAAATAGAAATGCTCAAAATGATTTATCTTAGTGGCAAATTTATTTCTTGGCTTATATTTTCCATTATTTATGAAAATATACTTGTGTTATACTTTATCTGCTTTTTTTCTAAATTTGGAAACTTGAGTATTTTCAAAATATGTATAGTAAAAAGAAAGAAATTTCAGTTATGGTTTTGATCACTACTGACCTATACTGTATCTTCCAATTAGGTAACTGTTAATGTTGTTATTAATTCTTATGTATATTATATGATGTGGTGCATTTTATTTTAATTCAGTATTTTTATAGAAAATTTTACTTTTAAAAGGGGGAAAAAACCTTCATCAGTTTCTGTTTTATTTTGTTAACATCCCATTTAATTTATTGGGAAAAAATTTTTAATGGGTAATGTACGTACTAGCCCACAAAGTGTAAGAGTGTGTGTTTGTGTGTGTGTGTGAGTGAGAGAGAGAGAGAGAGAAATAAGTGGTCAGTATAGTCTTACTTCCCACTTGAAAAATTGACTTATGTAACTTCTTTACATCAAACAGGTTAACTGGCTGGGCATGGTGGCTCATGCCTATAATCCCAACACTTTGGGAGGCCAAGGCTTGAGCACAAGAGTATGGGACCAGCCTGGGCAACATAGTGAGATGCTGTCTCTACAAAAATTACAGAATAATTAGCCTGGTGTGGTGGTGCGTGCCTGTGGTCCCAGCTACTTGGGAGGCTGAGGTGGGAGGATTGCTTGAGCCGAGAAGTTTGAGGTTACAGTGAGCTATAATGGCTACTGCATTCCAGCCTGAGTGACAGAGTGAGACCCTGTCTTTAAAGGTTAACTTACATGAGAAGCGTTCTTAGTTTGATAAAATAGTCACTTTTTTTTCCTGAGACAGAGTCTCACTCTGTCACCCAGGTTGGAGTGTAGTGATGTGATCTCAGCTCACTGCAACCTTTGTCTCCTGGATTCAAGCAATTCTTGTGCCTCAGTCTCCCAAGTAGCTGGGATTACAGGTGTGTGCCACCACACCCAGCTAATTTTTGTATTTTTAGTAGAGACGGGGTTTCACCATGTTGGCCAGGCTGGTCTTGAACTCCTGAGCTCAAGCAGTCCTCCTGCCTCAGCCTCCCAAAGTGCTGGGACTACAGGCATAAGCCACCGTGCCTGGCCAATAGTCACATTTTTTTCTATTCATCTTTTACATTTGAGTAGATCTACCTTAGACATGTGATACCATTTTAGTGTCTTTAAAAATACTCATTTATTCCTCATTTCTTTGGTAATATTGTCTCTATAATTCCCTGACATTTGACAAGAAGTCTTAGAAGGGGCGATTTCCTATGGATATGAAAATAGCTTTGCGTTACAGCAAACCAAAAATTAGTCACACTGAAGAAACTAACAATGTATGTTTGTGTCCTTGTTTTAGGTGGATTATGTATTTACAGATAAGACTGGAACACTCACTGAAAACAGCATGGAATTCATTGAATGCTGCATAGATGGCCACAAATATAAAGGTGTAACTCAAGAGGTTGATGGATTATCTCAAACTGATGGACCTTTAACATATTTTGACAAAGCAGATAAGGTGCATTTGCATTATTGTTTTATATAAGAAACCAATCTGTGTATGCATGTTAACATTCCATAGTAGAAAATAATTTTTAGGTGGACACATGACATAGACTTTTGTGTGTGTGTGTGTTTTTTTTTTTTTTTTTGAGATGGAGTCTCACTCTGTTGCCTAGGCTGGAGTGCCGTGGCGTGATGTCAGCTCACTGCAACCTCCGCTTCCCAGGTTCAAGCGATTCTCTTGCCTCAGCCTCCCGAGTAGCTGGGATTACAGGCGCCCGCCACCATGCCTGGCTAATTTTTTTGTATTTTTAGTAGAGATGGAGTTTCACCATGTTGGTCAGGCTGGTCTCAAACTCCTGACCTCAGGTAATCCACCACCCTCAGTCCCCCAAAGTGCTGGGATTACAGGCATGAGCCACTGTGCCCAGTGACTTTAGAATAACTATTGTTGGCTTCACCTTTCTTGTTTTACTGACACTTCTGAAATTTGTAAATGAGTAGAATTTACAAGTAAAGAGAATTGTGGGAGATGACATTTGGGTAAAAGCTTGCTTGTCTGTATGATCATAATTTTTTGTGCTTTGTCTTTTAAAATGTAAGCTCCTCCAAGAATGATGTCTGTTCAAATGATTAAAGTTTCAGGAGTGTCTAGGCATTAAATTAACCAGAGTCTCCCTACACTTGAGCTATTGCTAGATTGTGAATTAGATACTGAATGAAGTTTTTTAGGCCATGAAGAAGTCACTGCTTTGGCTTAGGTGGTGCCACAATAACCTTAATGAGTTAACACAGCCTATAGGGTATGCTAGCTGAGAACCAGGAACTCTTATTAAGTACTAGGAGAATATATAGCTGATTTGAGTGTTAAGAATTTATACGTATCTGCTACTAAGTTTGTTAGAAGTTATAACATTCTCTCACATTAATATATTTTCTCCATTCACTGCCTAGTTACCGGGTGATCAAATTAAAAATAATAATCGTTATTTTGTTGCTGTTCCACAGAATCGAGAAGAGCTGTTTCTACGTGCCTTGTGTTTATGTCATACTGTAGAAATCAAAACAAACGATGCTGTTGATGGAGCTACAGAATCAGCTGAATTAACCTATATCTCCTCTTCACCAGATGAAATAGCTTTGGTGAAAGGAGCTAAAAAGTAAAGTATACTTTCTTATCTCCTAAGAAAGTGAAATCACAGGAGGACAGAAGTGATTTGTTTTTTTCCGTTTGCTTCAGTGACCTTAGCACATACATCTCCTATTATTTAATAAAAAACATAACTGCTTTAGCCAAAAATTTGTGGAAAATTCCCACACCTAACCAGTTAAGACTAAAAAGAAAATAGTTACATGTAGGTATTACTTGCCTTACTATTTATGCATGCCAGCCAGAAGTCTGAATGTTCATACTATGTTTTGCAAATAACATAACAGTGGCCACTTTTTGTACAACACATATTATTTCTGAGGTGCTCCCAGCAATTTTGACATCATTTGAGAACCGAAAGTCCAGTTTTACCCATGAGGTTCAAGATAATTAAGTGGCTAAAAGGTCACCCAGTGTGTTAGCCGTAGAATCAGAAACCCAAATTGTCTCTCCCTTGGTTACAATAATTGTGGCTGGGCATTGACTTTCTCTGTTATCAACTTATCCAGGAAAAGAAAGTACAGTTATATGTTGAGATCAGATGAAAGAGAAGAAAAGCATAAACAAGCATGAGTTACCCCATTGAAAGTAATCATTTTAGACCAGGTGCGGTGGCTCACGCCTGTAATCCCAGCACTTTGGGAGGCCAAGGTGGGTAGATCACCTGAGGTCAGGAGTTCAAGACCAGCCTGGCCAACATGGTGAAACTCTGTCTCTACTAAAAATACAAAAATCAGCCGGGTGTGGTGACACACGCCTGTAATCTCAGCTACTCAGGAGGTTGAGGCAGGAGAATCGCTTGAAACTGGGAGGTGAAGGTTGCAGTGAGCTGAGATCGCGCCACTGCACTCCAGCCTGGGCAACAGAGCGAGACTCTATCTCAAAAAAAATAATAATAAAAGAATTAATCATTCTTTAGAGATACACAAGGTCTTCTTTATTGTTTTTGATAGGTACGGGTTCACATTTTTAGGAAATCGAAATGGATATATGAGAGTAGAGAACCAAAGAAAAGAAATAGAAGAGTAAGTAGCTCTGTGTTTGATGTTTGTCATTTCTTAACCCTATAGTCAAATTTAAGTGGATTCAGGCAGGGCAGCAAAGGAAATGATGCCACTAAAAATACAGGACTCTGCTCTCCCAGTTCAGAGTTTTATGTAAAT